>NW_028247661.1:0-573791 GCF_964263255.1 Lissotriton vulgaris | reverse complement strand
AGTTTTCTCCTGTATATGGCCAATACAGCTGCAGCGGGGTCACTCCATAAGGCGCTAATCCAATGCGGAGCAGGGTATCCCTGATAGAGGAGAGCCAGGGTAGGCTTTCTGCCCCTGGTGTTAACAATAATTCCTCCAGGGCAAGTCTATATGAGATCAGATCTGGGGGGGCCTGATTCTCCTCCAAAAAAGGAGCGGTCTTCGGCCAGTTCCCTCCGTGATCGGTCTCAAGCCTCAATCTAAGGGAAGCGGAGTCGGGGGAGTGCTCGGAGGAAGATTCACCGGCTGACAAATATCACTATTTCCCACTAGCAGAATCTCTTTTCACAGGATTGTGCCCCCAGCACTCCGCCCCAGATGTGATAGCTTCCAGGACCTGGACTTGTAAATGTCTACCAGGGGGCTAATAGGCTCAAAAAAGGAGGCCATTTGGACTTCGGCAAGACCACCGGTCCTCTGCACAGGTTTCAGCCCTTGTTTGCAGATGTGAGAGGATTGGCCATGTGCTCTTTAAGAGTTAAACCCAGATAGTCAAGGGTAGAGACCTTTGCCAAGGGAATTCATGTAATAAGGGGTTAGGTCTTATGTAGGGCACTAGATTAAGGACCATACATTTGCTCTTGGCAACATTAAGCTCAAGAACCAGTAAAGTACAAACGGAGTTAAACCCTTATAGGATCCTCTCTGAGGCCCAGCTAGTCAAATACTGGAAGCCTGTGTACTGGTCCTTGCACTGTTTTAAATTAAAACATTTCCTGTAGGAAATCTAGAAATGTGCACATATGATGCCAGCGTTGTTCCAATATTCACCCTCTTGTCTACGACTTGCACCTTGGGAGGCAGGTCACATGTTACTGAAGAGGTGGTGGCTGAGTGCCCATTCTAGGAGGACCAGGCATGAAGAGGAAATGAATGGATGAGGGTGAGACAGTACCCCAGTCTGCGAAGTTCTTACTTTTCACTTCATCCCAAGCACCTGCCTTTGGCATCACGCCCTACTACCCAACCATTGGCCTGGGGTGCACACATCTACTCAACAAGTGTGGGGAAGCACAAGGCTGGAATTGAGTTTTACAAATCCACTCATCCACAAAACTCAGAAAGGACTCCAGCAGTGAAAGCAGATGAAACCCTTCAATCTAGTCCAGATAGGTCCCTTCCTTGGGTGGTAGTTTCAGTAAGGGGCTATAGTTGGTTTTAAGGCCCCGCCTCCCCGCGTGGTGGTTGTTTGAGATCAGACCAGGAGGACCAATGAACTTAAAAACCTAATTCAAGATGTGCCCCAAAATGGTCCTCAGATGCCATAAAATGCAACTTATTTCCTTTTTTTTTATCAACATAGTTGACTTTATTTTTAGCTGATAATGCATGCAATTTCTACCCACGACATTCCATACTGCCTGCCACAGGTTTCCCACGATCTGCTCTGGCTCTATAGCAAAGCCTCTTGCTGTTGCTTCTCCTCTTTCGTAAATCTATGCCCATCAAACATGGCCGCTCCTTTACCCAAGGCTTCACCCTGTCTGCGTCTAATATTTGTCCCTCATGAATGCTTCGGTTGACTATCTTTCTAAATCGCTCAGGCCTTCTAGTATTCTTACAAGCAGACCTTTGCCCAAAATATCCCCTCAATACCATTCTCTTTCTGTTTTTTTTATTGTTTCTAACCATTTATATGGAATTTGTGTTACAACTGTACATATGTATTTTAGGAGAGCAGGACAAAATAAACAATACGTCAGTAGACTAACCAAGACAGGCTTCCTACTGGCCTCCTACCCCTACTGCAAGACCGTCCATCAAAATGAAAAACGTTTACCGCACGTAGATTGTTCTTCATCTACACTCTCTTCCTTGGCTGCCTATCACCCAGCGCATTCAGTTTAAAGCTCTTTGCTTTATGCACAAAGACCAGAATGGACGTGGCCCCGATATGTGAGCATCCTTGTGAATCCTTATGTACCCAGGGGCACCCTTCGCTCTAGTAGTTTGCACCTTTCTATGATGTGCTTGGTCCTACATTACGGAACACTCAGCCTTTGAAAATGTACCTTTTTGTAGCTTCGCCAGCTAGTCAAGACATGGCTGTTCTAACAATGCTGGGATACTGCGTTGGGGTAAGGCACACATCTACAAATCCCCAGATAAGATTAGATTAGGTTTTAATTACAACATCAGCTCACTACGTATTTCAATTGTTCTGTTTTCTTTCCTCGTCTTTACTCCTACTCGCTTTTCTTAAAAGAGCAGGTCAAAATACAGGTATGATCTCCGAAG
This sequence comes from Lissotriton vulgaris, assembly GCF_964263255.1. Lineage (NCBI taxonomy): Eukaryota > Metazoa > Chordata > Amphibia > Caudata > Salamandridae > Lissotriton > Lissotriton vulgaris. The sequence goes on along the minus strand of NW_028247661.1, from coordinate 571,514 downwards.
GATGATCTCCCTCTGATGGTTTTTGTGCAAATCTTCTACATGAAATGTACATCTGATGCTGGCTCTGCCCTTCGAGCATGAAGATTTCTAAATTTAATGATAAGCAACTGCTAAATACCTGTGTGCTCAGTCTACTTATTACAATAATAGTCAGAAATCACGTAGTCCTATAGCAGCAGTGGCTGCTACATTTTAAAAGTGGTGTGGCACATAAACAATGTAATTAAACCTAAAAATAAATATACCTTCCTGATCTTCTGCAGTACACATGCATTCGAAGTTCCTCCCGCCTTGCGCTGCTTGCTGGACAATAGCATCCGAGCCTATTCGAGCACTGCTCTCTTGCTGCTTATGCAAAATGGCATAACAGCAGGGCCAGGATTGGCTGGAGCAGGCAAACACAGCACTCCATCGGACACTTACGTGACTGTGACTCTGCTTCTCAGTTGCCTTTCAGATGTTGCTGGACCGTGAACTGCACATGTCATGGTGGCCACAGTGAAAACACCGGCCAATCTGACATGCGCAGTTACACAGCCCTCGAGTCGTCCCACTGTATTTCTGTAATGCAGTGGCGAGGTGAGTGGGTCAATGCCTCCACTTCCCCTGTCTTATAGTAAATCTATTCATGTTCAAGAAGGAGTAGTTTCTGTCCTGTAACTCCAGTTCTGTAGTAGGGGTATCGTAGTCATAATTTAGTGAATAGTCCCGCCCATGTGGGTGGACCCCAGAGCAATCAAAAGTAATCTCTTAAAGTGTCGAAAAATGCAGAACTGCACAGACACTTAAGAGAGAATTAAAGACAGATAATGCAGCCTATATCCACAGGCTACACTGTCCAGTACTTCAACTAGAAATCCCACCAAAAATCCACAAACAGCAAAACCTGTCCAGATTTTCCTTGCTTTAACAGCAAAACCCCTCTGCAATGATAGAGAGGAAGACATGGACAGACAAGCCCCATAGGCTGCCATTATGTGGCTCAAAACAGGATACTGTGCCTTTAAGAGAACTTTCCAGAACTTCCCAGTATCCCAGTATGCACTGCAGGTCCCTTTTACTTTCAGTTCTTTTTGAAGGCGTAACACGCCAGACCTGTAGCATTCCTTACATGAATATCTCTCTTCACCGGGGAGGAGGGCGGGCGCTTATATGACTATAACAGAGATACCCCTACAACAGAACTGGAGTTACAGGACAGAAACTACTCCTTCTGTAGTAGGGGATCTCTGTGTATAGTCATAATCTAGTGAATAGAATGGCAAGCCCATCCCCACACCAAAGCGGCGGTGGAGAAAAGGGAAATAACACCACTATTGTGCGAACAGATTTCGTAGCGAAGCCTGCCCAACCTGAGCGTCTGCCCTGGCATCAGTGTCCAGGCAGTAATGCTTAGCAAAAGTATGGACCGACTTCCAAGTGGCCGCTTTGCAGATTTCTGCAATTGGAACATTACGAAGCAAAGCATTTGTGGCAGCTTTGCCCCTGGTGGAATGAGCCTTAGGTTTACCCCCTAAGGTCTTACTAGGTTTTTGGTAACACAATTGTATACAGGACACAATCCACCTTGAGACGGACTGTTTAGAGGTAGCAAGACCGGTCCTGACTGATCCATAATTGATAAACAAATGGTCTGACCTACGAATATCCTTGGTGTTATCCAGATAAAATTGCAACACCCTCCTAACATCCAGGGAATGGAGAGACCTTTCCGCTGGAGATAAAGGATTCTGAAAGAACGTAGGCAAAGTTATGGTCTGGTTAACATGAAAATCAGATATAACCTTTGGAAGAAATTTAGGGTGAGTACGCATAACAACCTTAGCAGCATGAAATACAGTATAAGGTGCTTGGCAACACAACGCCTGAATTTCACTCACCCTGCGGGCCGATGTAATGGCCACGAGGAACGCCGCCTTCCAGGACAGGTGCTGCAACGAAGCCATATGAATAGGTTCAAAAGGCTCCTTCATCAACCTGGACAGCACCACATTCAATTCCCATGAAGGCGAAGGAAGCCGGACAGGAGGGAATACTTTCTTCAAGCCTTCCAAAAAATCTTTAATCACAGGGATCTGAAAGAAGGAAGTCTGTGAAGGGCATTTCCTGTAGGCAGTCAATTCAGCGAGATAAACCTTAATGGAGTGAACATTAAGTCCAGACTGCGCCAAATGTAGAAGGTAAGGAAGGATGACATCTTCCTTACATGTCGTCGGGTCATAGTTCTTGGACTTGCACCAGTTGCAAAACCTCTTCCACTTGTAAGCATAAGAAGTCCTAGTGGAAGGTCGCTTAGCCTCCTTCAGTATGTCCATGCAATCTTCAGGTAGATTGAAATGGCCATATTGCACTATCTCAGGAGCCATGCCGCCAAACTCAAAGACGAGAGGTTGGGGTGCAACATCTGCCCCCCGAACTTCGTGAGAAGGTCCGGCCTGCACGGCAGCCGTATGTGAGGAAGGAGAGACCGGTGAAGCAGGTCCGTGAACCACCACTGCCTGGGCCATTCCGGGGCAATCAGGATCATCCACGCACTGGACCGGGACAACTTAATGAGCACCGTCGGAATCAGGGGAATGGGTGGAAAAGCGTACAGAATGCTGTTCGACCAGTTGATCCATAACGCATACCCCAGCGTCCCCAGCTGGTAGTACCTGGAGGCGAAGTCTCGGCATTTGCTGTTTTCGGCAGTGGAGAACAGATCTACGTCTGGAATCCCCCACCTTGCGAAGACCTCTCCTAGTACTTCGTCGTTTATGACCCATATGTGGTTTTCCTGAATCCGTCTGCTCAGTGCGTCTGCCTGAACATTCTGCACACCTGGTAGATGGGTGGCCGTTATTGTCAGTCCTCTGGCCACAAGCCAGTGCCAGATCGCCTGTGCTTCCTGCAACAGAGTGCGCGATCTCGACCCCCCCTGCTTGTTGAGGTAATACATTGTGGTTGTATTGTCCGTCTGAACAAGTAGAGAGTTGGTCCAGAAGGACAGAAGAAAGGCCTTCAGAGCCAAGTGAACAGCTCTGAGTTCCAGGAAATTGATTTGGTACGTGGACTCCGTCGGGGACCACGTCCCTTGAATCTGTAAGTCTCCGGAGTGCGCCCCCCAGCCGTGGAGCGACGCATCCGTCACGATAGTCTGTGTGGGAATGTCCTTGTGAAAGGGAACCCCTCTGAGGAGATTCTCCGCTGAACACCACCACTGCAGAGACTGAAGAGCATGCAGAAACAGTCGTATCTTGTCGTCCCAAGATCCTTTCCTCTGATCCCACTGATCCTCCAAGCACTCCTGCAACGGTCTCATGTGCAGCCGTGCGTGTGGCGTGAGGAAGATACAAGAGTCCATCGACCCCAGTAGAAAAGACACCGTCCTAACTGTTGTAGATGGAGCGGTCATAAGAGCCTGAGCCTTCCCAAGGAGTTATAATCGTCCGAAGGAGACACGCTTGCTGACAGTGTATTGATGGAGGCTCCCAAGTACTGTATGCACTGGACTGGAGTCGGGACGGACTTGGACATGTTGATGTGCAACCCCAGCTTGTTCAAGAGAACGCACGTCTACTGGAAGTGCGCTTGAGCTTCCGAGAAGGAGGGGGCCTTGATCAACCAATCGTCCAGGTACGGGTGGACAAACACCTTGTTCTTCCTTAGGTTTGCAGCTACCACTGCCATGCACTTCGAGAATGTTCTGGGCGCAGACTTCAGCCCGAATGGCAGTACCGTGTACTGATAATGATTGGCGCCAACTTGGAATCGCAGGAACTTCCTGTGTTTGTGAGCAATGGGCACATGGAAGTACGCAGGTCTATGGTACACAGCCAGTCTCCCTGTTGCAGCTGAGGATAAATCTGATGCAACGACAGCATGCAACACTTTTCTCTGCGAATTCACTTGTTTGCTTGTCGCAAATCCAGAAAGGGCCTGAACTCGTTCTTGTCCTTTTTGCGAACCAGGAAGAACCGGGAGTACAGACCTCTTCCTCTTTGAGACAGAGGTACATCTTCTATCGCCCTTTTCCTTAACAGGATATCGGCCTCCGCCTGGAGCTCGCGCAGCTGGAACTGTGAGCTGACCGTAGATATTGATGGAGGCGGGCTGGTGAATCGAAGACTATCCATTGCAAACAATATTCAGCACCCACTTGTCCTGGCTAATTTTTCTCCACTCTGTCAGAAAAAAATGAACGCTTCCCACCCACCGGAGCGTGTAACGGATGTAGGGGAAGTAACCGCTCAGGGTTGAGACCCAACCGGGCCCTTGTTCACTGTAGAGGACTGCTGGCCTCCTCTACCCTTCTGGCGCTTCTGGAAGGGCCTCAGGAACTGCTGCTGTTGTTGCTGCTGCGGTCCCGAAGCCTGTCCCTGCCCTCTGCCCTGTGCCCCAAACCGTCTCTGGAACGGACGGTAGGCCTTCTTTTCTTTTGGCTTTCTTCAAGCCCACCGCCGTCAGGGTCTCAGCCATCTCATCGTCCGCATGTTTGTCGAACAGAGTTTTCCCCGAGAAGGGCAGATTGGCCACCTGCTGCTGGGCTTCCGGCTTGAGTGATGTGAGCCTGAGCCAAGCATGGCGTCGCTGGTTGATCCCATGACAGTACCCATGGGCCGCCAAAAGGGAGATATCAGCAGCCGCGCTGATGACCTGGTTCGAAACCAGCATCCCTTCCTTCAGGATCTCCTGGAAATCCTCCTTCTTATCTCTTGGCAGGAGGTCGGTGAACTGCTGGAGGGATTCCCACAGGGCACGATCATACCGCCCTAGCAGAGCCGCATCGCTAGCGGCCTTCATGGCCGTAGATGCCTTCCTGCCAGCAGAATCGATCCATCGGCTCTCCTTATCAGGAGGCACGGTAGACGACGGGGATGTAGAATGTTGTTTCCTGGCTGCCGTTACGATCACGGAGTCCAGAATCGGGTCCATCTGTAGAAAAGCAGGGTTGGAATACGGAGCCCTGTACTTCTTAAGAAGCCGGGATGGAACGGCTTTCGTCACTGCAGGCGTGAGGAACAGCTCCTCCGCGGGCTCTACCAAGCCCGGTACGAGCGGCAGTAAAGGGCGAGACAAATGTTTCTTATGAAGTGTCTCAAAAATCACGAACGTCGTAGGTGTTGGAGCCGTCACCGTGATTCCCAATTTTGCTGCAATCCTCAGGAGAACATCCTGGAACGTGCTGATGTCATCCACGGGAGACACTCTCATCCACGGGGATTCCGACAACGTCGGGGAGTAGGTCCTGGTCCTGGAGGAGTCCGTGCGAGACCGTGATCCGTGCCTCCTTTGGCGCCGTCTGGACCTCGTGGAGGATCTGTGACGACTGCGCGAACTCCCCCTCCGTCTGGAGCCAGATCGCGACCTCCTTGGCTTCGGCCCTCTCGCCGGTTCCACCGGGGCGGGCGACTTTGGCTTGGCAGGGGCCCTCGGCCGAGGGGTCCCCTTAGGAGGAGACGGGTACCGTGGCAGTGAAACTGTCCTCGGAGGAATTGGAGGAGGCTTGTCAGCCGGCAGCTGCGGTTGAGGTTGAGGCTGAGGCTGAGGTTGAGGAGGAGGCGGAAGTGGAGGCTGGGTGGGAGCCCACGGAGGAGGTCCTCTCGGTAATGGAGGAGGAGGAGGCGTAACTGGCTTTGGCCTAGCAGGGGTATACACTACAGAGTACACCGAGCCCGGTGAACTGCCCTCCTTACTAGACTGGGACTTTGGAGAGTCTTCCATAGGCACTTGACGTCTGCCCGACTGACTCCTGGCGCCATAACTCCTTCTGTGCCTTCTCGGCGTCGAAGACCAGCGACCAGACGGCGAGCGTCGGCCCCTCAACGGCGAACTTCGTCTCCTCGGCGGCGAGCCCCTATACCTCGACGTAGATTGTCTTCGCCTCAACGGCGATCTCCTTCGCCTCAACGGCGACCTCCTTCGCCTCGACGGCGACCTTCTCCTCGACGTTAATGATCCCCTCGACGACGACCTTCTCCTCTTCGCTGACGGCGAACGGCGGTGTCACCTCGACGGCGAGCGCCGATGCTGGGCCTCTCAACGTCAATAACTCGATGACGACTCCGACGACGAAATCGTCACAGGAGATCTCGACGGCGGTCTGTTCAGTTCCCTCGACGCCGACCGTCGACACCACTTCGACCCAGAGCCCTGGGGAGACGGGGAACAGACTGCAGTCATCCCTCTCGGCGCCGTAGTCGGTGCAATCGACACAGACGGAGAATGGGGATGCTTGCTGGTCTTCCTGCCCATGGGGAGCCCCCCAGAGGCCTCAGCATGGGCAGAGGAAGCCTCCAGACCCACCTTGTGCCTTCAGTCTTCTGTCTTCGAGGCCCTGAACCCTGATCTTCATCCTATCCCTCAGGGTCCTGCTAGAGAAACCATGGCAGATGTCACACTCTTCTGGGTCATGAGATGAAGGAAGGCAGATGATACACACCTCGTGTGGATCTGACTTGGCCTTCTTCCTGGAGCACTTCAAGCATTTGTCGAATAATGCAGGCATAATGACAATTAAGGAGTGCACCCAAAGACAATCAGGAAGAAACACCAAAGTACTTCAAGAAAAGCACTCAAACAACTTGAAAAAGTGAAAAAATCACCAATAAACCCTTGAAAAGGGAGAGTTCAATGCTCCAGGGTCCTGCTTGCAGGAGCCGGAAAAAAGAACTGAAAGTAAAAGGGACCTGCAGTGCATTCTGGAAAGTTCTCTTAAAAGCACAGTATCCTGTTTTGAGCCACATAATAGCAGCCTATGGGGCTTGTCTGTCCATGTCTTCCTCTCTATAATTCCAGAGGGGTTTTGCTGTTAAAGCAAGGGAAATCTGGACAGGTTTTGCTGTTTGTGGATTTTTTGTGGAATTTCTAGTTGAAGTACTGAACAGTGTAGCCTGTGGATATAGGCTGCATTATCTGTCTTTAATTCTCTCTTAAGTGTCTGTGCAGTTCTGCATTTTTCGACACTTTTAGAGATTATTTTTGATTGCTCCGGGGTCCACGCACATGGGCGGGACTATTCACTAGATTATGACTATACACAGAGATCCCCTACTACAGAAATACAAATTTAAATTCAACTGATTCCCACAACATCAGTTTGCATAAGTCCAACCCCCTATGTGGCAGGGTTATCTCTTGAGAGAGATGTACACAGAAGTACACCTTACTGCTCAGTGCACAAGATCACACCTTGTAAGGCCCTTTCATTCATTATCCTTGTAGGAGACAATAATGTGTTTTCATATAGTGCTTTCATGGATAGTCTTTCTGTTGCATGGTATTATCCACAGGATTAAATGCATCCTCCACTCAGCCGCACGCCCACCTTCCCACTGTCACTCACCACGACCCGGTAGACTCGGTACATCATGATCCTCGCCTCTGCCTTGGACATTAGCTTTGCTCTACATTTTATATCTGTGTTCATCTCCCAGTATTACAGCTCCTTGAAGGAGATATTCTCCATCCCGATGGGTCCAGCCTCTGGCTCTTACTGTTTTAAAAGGTGACTGGGACATCACCCACGTACCTAACCTCATAGAACTGGAGCACCTGGGGAAGGGTCCTGAGAGAGAGGTGTAGAAATACCGGAGGGCGAGTGAGGAGGGGGGATGTTAGAGACAAATAATTAGAAACTGGACCTCAAACGTAGGCAGCAAACCCCGTACAACCCACCTCATGATACATACCATCACACACACCACTCTCCCCTGCGTGAATGAATCCCTGCACTCTCTCCCTCCATATGACTGATACTCCACAGAAACTCCTCCGCGCCGTATCCTCATCCTGCTTCAACATTCTTCGCATGCTCAAAAAAACATTTCGATGGATCCCCACCGAAACCAGGAAAACAGTCACCCACGCTCTGGTCACGAGCCGACTGGACTACGGAAACACCCTCTACGCAGGCACTACCGCTAAACTCCAAAAGAAACTCCAATGAATCCAAAACGCCTCAGCCAGAATCATATTAGACATCCCACGCAACGAACACATCTCTGGTCACCTGAAAGACCTCCACTGGCTACCCGTCAATAAGAGAATCACTTTCCGACTGCTAACCCACGCACACAAATCACTCTACAACATCGGACCGGAATGCCTCAACTCAAGACTGTCCTTTTACACCCCCTCCCGCCAACTACGCTCCTCCAGCCAAGCCCTCGCCACTGTACCTCGCATCAACAAGACCACCATGGGAGGCAGATCCTTCTCTTACCTGGCTGCTAAAACATGGAACTCACTCCCCACTTACCTTCGCCTTACCCAGAACCACCTAGCTTTCAGAAAGCAACTTAAAATGTGGATATTTGACAAGTAATCCTCCCCCCCCCTCCTTAGTGCCTTGAGACCCTCTGGGTATGTAGTGCGCTATATAAATTTTCTGACTTGACTTGACTGTCTCATGGAAAATCTATTGATATACCAAAAATACACATTTAAAGTCATTAGACCTCCACCCTATCTTTTTCTGTAAGTTTGGAGGGTAACAACCCCGACTGCTCAGGGTACAAGATCACACATGCTAAGGCCTTTGCACTCACTATTCTTGTAAGATCACTGCACAAATAAGGCAAATGCTACTTACCAGTATGCATCTGTTCTTGGCATGTAGGGCTGCTGACATTCATATCTTAGCATAGATCGCCGCCGAGTGTTGGGTCCGGATGATTGCACCTTGATGTCTTGGAAGAGTCTTCGAAGTATCACGAGATAGGTGACTCCTCCCCTGGACTACAGTGCGCATGGGCATCTTCTCCATCTTTAGATTGTTTGTGGCAGAGATGGAGTATAGAAAAGTAAGAGATGACCATGTAAATGTATGTAAGGGAGATATCCATGCTGCTGTGACAGGCACCGGGGAGGAGGGTGGGTATATGAATGTCAACAGCCCTTCATGCCAAGAGCAGATGCATACTGGTAAGTAGCATTTGCCGTTCGAGGCATGTGGGTGGCTGAATTCATATCTTAGCATAGACGGTATAGCTGTGGTCGCCTGTATCAGCTGCAGTGGTTTGAAAAAGAGTTTTAAGGACAGCCTGGCCTATAGCAGCTTGTTGCTTTGCTTGCACGTCAACACAGTAGTGTTTAGTGAAAGTGTGTATGGTAGACCATGTAGCTGCCCCACATATGTTTTCTAATGGAATATTTCCTAGGAAAGCCAAGGATGCCCCCATTTTACGCGTTGAGTGTGCTTTGGGGGGAACTGTTAAAGTGCACTTTGCCTTTTGATAGCATATTTGAATGCATTTAACTATCCTTCTGGCTATTCCTGCTTTGGAAATGGGATTACCCTTATGTTGTGGTGAAAAAGCTACAAATAGTTGCTTTGTCTTTCTGAATGATTTTGTTCTGTCAACGTAATATTAGTAGAAAAAAGTGTGAGAGGTACCCCTTAACCAAAATCAAGGGAAGTGGGGTTAACCAACCAGTAAACAGAGAGTGTTCCCTTGAGTAGAATATTCTAATAACTTAGAACTCAAAGCAATTAGCACAATTCATAAAGTCAAAAAAATACAGTTTATTAATTACACAATATATTTAAAAGAGCAAGTGGACAATAGCACCACTATACACAAGTAAAACCAGTTAAAAAATGAGAAGGAATAATAAAAATACATAGGGTACAAAATTGACCAGCAAAATTGAAACAAGTAAGGGGGACAGACAACAGTGAGACATACAATTGTACAATACTGAGCGTATATTCAGACTCTATCTGGCAACCATGTGTTATGCACAATCTATTAATGTGTCAACACAGGTGTCCGAGTTAAAGAATTATACTTGGAAATGCGTCGACGCGTTTCGGTGGTGAATTTGGTTTTCAGCCACCTTTATCAAGACACTATGTTCTGTCTGTCGTGTTTCTGGGGTCAATAAGATCACACTTAAAAGGATCCGTGTGATATAATCAAATGTTGTTCTGTTGAGACGTAATGTTTTTCTAGGATTTTAGTGGGTTGGCTTCATTTTCCGTTTTTCCCTCCTCCTTATGAGTAGCCGGATTCAATAATCTATTGAGTATCCTGAAAGATAGGCGTGCTGTATCTTAAACACTGTTCCTCATCTAGTGGCGTCTTTTATCTTTAAAAATTGGAGAACCAGGGGCGCTTACGTCATGTCCTCCCGGTGGAAACAGTCGTTTCACTATTTTGCCGTAGAGGACTGCCTGCTTCTCTGGTTCCGTTCTGTCAACGTAATATAACAGAGCTCTTTCAACGTCTAGTGTGTGTAGAGCTCTTTCAGCCACTGACTGCGGGTTTTGAAAGAAAACTGGCAATTCTATGGACTGATTGATGTGGAAAGTGGATATAACTTTTGGCATAAATTTAGGGTTTGTACGAAGAAATAATTTATTGTGGTGTATTTGCATGAAAGGTTCCTGAATGGTTAGTGCCTGTAGCTCACTTACTTGCCTAAGGGAGATGATGGCAATCAAAAATGCCACCTTCCATGTTAAGAATTGTAGTTCACATGAATGAAGTGGTTCGAAGGGAGGTCCCATGAGTCTGGTAAGTACTATGTTTAAGTTCCAGATTGGAGAACGTGGATGCTTTGGAGGGATAATTCTTTTAAGTCCCTCCATAAAAGCTTTGATAGGTGGGATTCTGAATAGGGACACATGTTGCCTGTTTTGAAGATATGCTGCTATAGCAGCAAGGTGTAGCCTTATGGATGAGTATGCTAGGTTACATCTCTGAAGATGTAGCAGGTAACAGATTACATTTTGGATGGAGGCATCCAATGGATTGATTTGGTTATTATTACAATAAATAACAAATATTTTCCATTTAGCTGCATAGCATGCTCTGCAGTGGCGGTTCCTCCATGGGGGCGTTTGGGCGCCGCCCCCCCTGCTTTCTTGCCGTGCGAGAAGGCAGAAACAAATGGTAGTGTAGTTATTGCCATAATATAACTACCATTGTTTCTGCCTTCTCGCACGGCGAGAAAGCAGAACTTCCTGGTTTAGAGTGGGGGTGTTACTCGACGGCAGGGGGGAGTGGCTTGGGGGAGTGGCTTTCCCACTGTTGTTAATACTGACTGTTTGGGCAGCCTGAGGGCGCCCAAACAGACAGTATTAACAACAGTGGGAAAGCCACTCCCCTTGGCGTCGAGTAACACCACCCACTCACTCTCCCTGTTGTCTCTGTATGCTGCAGCAGCATACAGAGAGAAAATGACGTAGCCTGGGGCAGCCGGCTGCACCAATCAAAATAAAACGCGGCGGTGGAGAGGGAGGCTGCCTGCCGAGCCGCCTTCCGGATGACATGCTGCAGGAGACTTGTAAACGAGGGCGGTGGGAGTCAGGACGAAGTCTCAGGAGTCCGGACGGTAAATTTACTATTTTATTATTTTAAATATAAATATTTGTTGTTTCCAAACCCCTCCTGCCTCCCCCCTCATCCCCTCAGGTCGGCGCGAGTGCGACCCCATTTCCATCCCCCCCCCCCCCCCCCCCCAGCCCGTAATGCCGGCCGGGCCGCGACTGCTTACAGGTCCAGCAAGTTTCAGACAAATGTGAGAGTCTCAGAGAAAACAGAAAGTAATCCCCCGCCTGCCCACAGACCCGAAAATTAAATGAACGGTTTTCTAAAAAACTGCCATGTTTCCAACTTTCCTTTAGCATGTGTGCGTGCAGCCAAAACAGCCTGACCCCTACACAGAGAAGATACTGCAGAGCGAGAGAGAAGACTGCATGAAAATCCTGTGCACAGCCTTTTGTAATGTAAACCAGAGAGTAAGTGTGATTTTAGATAGCATTCGTCTTTGCCTAATACCAGGTTCTGTAAAATGTTTCACAACTTCGGTAATGTTAGCAGTCTGTATAAGGATCACTTCAACACAAAATAGTTTCTCATGTGTATGCGTTTCTGTTGCACACAGTGTTGTGCACTTGGAAGATTAATAACCCTCGTCCGAGGAAGCCTGGTGCAGGGTAGCTGTGGTGACAGGAAGCAACAATCGGTCTGGCTATTGTGCGGGCTCTGTGGAAGTTTCGCTCTCAACGCAAGAGCGGTCAGTCATGGATCGTTATAAACACTGTTTTGGCATTGACCGCATGCTGGTCAGTCGTTGGTTGGCTGCCCCACCAAATATTTAGTATACCAGCCGCCACTGATGCTCTGGTAGTGGGACGCCTTGCTTCCTTGATAATGTTCATACAGTCTGGAGGCAAGTTAAGATATCCGAACTCTAAGACCTCAGGAGCCAGATCGCTAGGTTTTATCTGATAGCGATCTGGGTGCCTGATTTCTCCATGGTTCTGTGTTATCAGTTGTGGCGAGAGGCGCAGTCTTTGGTGAGGAACTACTGAGAGGTCTAGGAGCGTTGTGTACCATGGCTGTCTTGCCCATGTGGAAGCAACCAGGATCATTGGGAGTGACTATTGCCTTAGTTTGCGTGCCACTAATGAAATCAGTGGGGTTGGTGGAAAAGCGTACGCAAATCTGCCTGACCAGTTCATCCATATCGCATTGCCTTATGACAACGGGTGTGGGAACCTGGTGGTGAAGGACGGGCATTTTGAGTTTTCATTTGTAGCAAACAGATCTATTTCTGGATGTTCCCACTTTTGGAAAAATGGTTTGAGAACTTGAGGATGAATCTCCCATTCGTGTACTTGCTGACTGTGTCTGCTTAGTAGGTCTGCTATCTGGTTGTCTATCCCTGGGAGGTGTTCTGCTAGGAGATAAATGTTTTGTGGAACTGCCTACTTTCATATGCTCTGTGCTAGGTGAGAGAGTTGCAGAGTGTGTGTCCCCCTGTTTTAGGTCGAGCTGGTGAAAGCAATGCGTAGCATTGCGTCAAGCGAAGTATCTAATGTTGTCCGCCTCCTGAGACAGGGGTCGGGCATGCGCTCTGCTGTGTGAGATTTGTTCGTGTGTGCGCGCTTTGGCTGCTGCCGCTCGCTTAGGGGCGTCGGAGATTTCAGTGTGTGTGCGCGCTTTTGCTTTTGCTTTTGTCCTTTGCATAACGTGTACTGCTAGGCGCAGTAGAATTCAAAAAGTTTCCATTACGGCTTTACAGGACACCAATGAATCTCTAGGGCATTTTCAGTACTTGCTGACGAGTACAGACAAACACTTTCCATTACAAATTCGAAGCCTTTTCAATACGGCTTGACAGGAAACGAATGCATCTCTAGGGCGTTTTCAGTACTTGCTGACGAGTACAGACAAACACTTTCCATTATAAATTCAAAGCCTTTTCATTACGGATTTAAGGGAAACTAATGCATCTCTAGGGCATTTTCAGTACTTGCTGACGAGTACAAACACTTTCCATTACGACTTTACAGGTCCATTACGAATTCAAAGACTTTTCATGCTGACTAGTACATACGCTTTCAAGAGCAGTGTTCGTTTACAGGTTGACCCCCACGCTCATGACCTTCAGCCCCAAAACACTGCTTTAACAGCAACACAACAAAAGCTGTAAAAAACAGTACCCTCTATTCCTGGCCCCCTTGCCTAACATCACTCTGTGCTATTACTTTCTCGTAGTTAGTGTAAAATGGAATTAATAGCACAACAGCTATGCTCACATCTCTCTCCTGTCTGACGCTCTGCACATATGCCGCCACCTGCCCCCACAAACCACAAACAACACCTTCCAACTGTCTTGCAAAGCCATATCATGTGCCGCAATACTCCTCTAAGACACCACTAATTTCATACTAGCTGCACAACACATGCAATCTCACGCAACACATATGCACTTATCACTCTCGTGTCAGACGCTCCACACATAAGCCACCACTTACCTCCCCCGCCAACACCCACCTAACTGGCCTCACCGTGCACCTCTAAATGCTCCTCGCGGTCTGACACACCTTCACCCACATGGGTAGCAAAACCAGAAAACTTTATTAAACACCACATGCAGTCATCGCGTCCGCTGCTCCGCACATAGGCCACCACCTACCCCTCATCCATCCCCGTAAACAACACACCCTACACTCATAGACTCTTCATGTTCTTCACCATCGTCAGCCACTCTGCACATACGCCGCCACTTGCTCCCCCACCCCTCTCAACAACATTTCTACACTGACCTAGCACGTCAGCTGCTATCTACCTAACTAGCAACACCTTGCACCTCTAAACGCTCATAACCTTCAGCCCCAAAACACTGCCGTCACCGAAACGCAACAAAACATGTGCAACAGACACTACCCTCTATCGCTGGCCCCCCTGTCCAACATCTTTCTATACTGTTACTTCATTTTGTATGAAGGGGAATTAACAGCACAACACCTACGCACACATCACTCTTCTGTCCAACGCTCCGCACATACGCTGCTCCCTGCCCCACCAACCACAAACAACACCTCCCTACTGTTCTGCAGAGCCATATCATGTGCCGCAGTACTCGTCTAAGCCACTACCAATTTAATACAGCTACAGATTGCATACATCACAAAATGGCACTGCCTAGCCCTATTGATTCAGCATCAAAAGCACAATCAGCCTTCATGTAACATATGTGGGAAGTCGAATTGCCACCAATGAGCAATATTTCCACTTATAGACCAAACTTGCAACATCTAAAAGCTGAATTAGCTGACACCAGTTCTATCTAGCATCGTAAACTACATCTGCCCCTAAATCAGCTACAACAAAAAGTACAAAGGGCCTCCAAAACACCAGCCTCTCTATCTAGCAGTGTTAGCTTACGAAGTTAGTAAAAATGTTCGTACTATAGCAGATTGTTGTCACAGTTCTGTTCGTATTGTGAGGTGCTCAGACACCCTATAGGAAAAGTCTGCGCTATATGTTAAAAAAACATAATTAAATACATTAAACGTAGCGCCATAATAGTTTCGTTCTTTTACACAGGCTGCTTATGAACAACGTGTTTTCTTGCAACATGGCCACATGCCACGTTTATTTATTTAATGCCTTCGAATACAGTGCAACACTTGTAGGAAGTACAATCGACCTCCATGTAACATATGTGAAAAATCAAATTGCCACCAAAGACCAATATTTCCACCAATAGACCAGCATGCAACGTCTAAGAGCTGAATTAGCTGATATCAGTTCTATCTAGCATCATAAATAAGGCTCCCGGTTTCCGTTTAAACAGATTTTTACATATAAATACAGACGGAAACCTTTTTGGTTTTTGTCTGTATTTATATATAGTAACGGGAAAATACTTACAACATAATCCTGCCGCCTCTGTGCTCACTATGAAATCCGATGCAGAGGTGCACAGGGCTGTCAAAAGAGATGGGAAACTGCTGAATAAGTGCAGCTGCGAGCGCTGCGTCTGCAGAGACCCTCCAGCACCCCTCGCAGCAGAGTTTTAATTGTTCGAGCAGTGCAAGCAGAGATGCCCATTAAGAGGTGTGATAACACCTCAGGACATCGGCTGCAGGCCCAGCAACCTTTTTTATGTGGCAGGATGGGGGTCCGTACTAGGGTGGAGAGACGCACTTGAACTGCGGCGTTCAGAATAGAGGGCTAACTTTCTGTGCCGAGAGCTAGGTCCACATCGGGTGTAAAAATATATGGAAAATTAACAGTAGTCTTTTTATAAAAATAATTATGCGGCCCAATGCATTCTGAAATGAAAAAACACCCGAGCTAAGTGTGTACTAAGAAATCCAGGCATGGCTCAGATGACTTTGCAACCCTGACTTCTCCCCTTCCCCTGCCAGGATCAATGTGTAAACCGTTTGAGCCCCCCAGAGAAGTGGTAGCATTTTTACAGCGTGAAATATCATTAAATGATGTGAACACGTCCATTGTGTCGAAGCTGCCAATCACCTGAGCGGAGATGCAACACAGCCGCGGCTGATGGCAGCAGAAACCGATGAGTGATGAGGCATGCAGGTAGGGAGCAAGCAAACTAGTGAAATGCCTGGACTGAGACACAAAAGCTTACATCAGACGCAAACATTAACACGATCTGATCTGTGAAAGGGAAACTCGGAGTCAGAGAACCATGGAGGTCACGTCACTTACACAGCAAAGGCTCCATGGCCCCTGGTGAAAGTGAAACAAATTGGTCCCTCCCATCCACTGGCAGAACAGTAAAATATAGAGCCAAAATGGGGTGTATCTTGCTCTCATCTGCCCTGGCGCTACTGCACCTGCTGCACTTTGTGTACCAATGCAACACTGTGAGAAGAGCAGACATCACGGCGGGCAGTGATTGGCATTGGGGTGTGGGGGCATACCTATCAATCCGCACGGTGCTGCTGGGTGACCCACGATATCGGCTCCCATCACACGGTCACCCGGTGAGGAGCCGACATCACACTGTAGAAGGAAAAAAACGAGCTTAAAACCACTGGGAATAGTGGATTTACAGCTCGTTTCCGGAGGCTTTAAACTGCTGATGCCATTAAGGGGAAAACAACACAGGACATCGGCACCAACCTCTGTACGTTTTTCTGTTTTAGGAGGAGGGGGCTTGGGCGAGGTTGGGTTCAAAAGTGCCTCCTAGGTACTTCCCGGCACGAGGCCCGCCCCTCCTCACACTGAGGTTGTTCTTCAAGTTGGCAGGTATGTGCTGGTGAAGTCCCCAGGAACAAGGAGCCACTTGTTCAGCTCTCGAGTTGTTTTCTGATACTGTGGTAACGGACGTTTGCACCATACATCATCCTATCCTGTGTAGACCTTCCTTCCACAGTAGACAGTCAGTTTCTGGCACATCCAACACGCATGGCTGGTCGATGAGGGAAATTGCATCCCTTGATCTATTGAGCCATTGGGAGGCAAATGCCCGGTTAGCGACAATATAATGTTATTTACCACTACAATCCTTTTTGTTGTACTCCTGAGCAAGGTCTGTTGATGCCACTGGGAAAATCAATGCAGCCCCTTGCAACGGCGACGGTGCATGGTAACTGCGCATAAATTTAGGTGGTGCAGAAAATGTCTTGGACACCGGAGGGCCAGCTCAGTGCAGAAAACTGTTTACAGGATCCTTCTTCACCACTTCCTTCTGGACAGCAATCCAGCTTTTACTTTTGCTGAGCGCGCCTTAGCTTGTGGGATCTCACACTTCCCACCTTTTCAGCCCTCTTCAGTGTGCAGGGCAGCCCGAAATATGACATGTCAGAGGAAGGAACTCCATAAAAGGAGGTGGTTTGCTCACGCCTGTTTGTAGCCTGGTTTCCACAGAGAGAAATCATATATATAAATTGGTTCTCTCGCATTTGGGTGAGCAGCTTAACTTCGAATATTCCTCCTGTAGTGATTGGTGCTGAACCCCTTCCCAGCACTCTCAAAAATATTTAAATACTGGTCCTTCAAGCTAATATTTGGAGGCTTCTCATAGTTCAAGTTCCTGCATGGCTTCTGTGCCAGTACACTTTGGACAGTGAGAGACATGCTATGCTTTCCCCCTCGGCTGAGACCAATCCTGAATAAGAATCGGTTTTAAAGAAGACCATATTCCTGGAGGTCTATGTGGAAGTCCCAAAGATCAATACAATGATGCCAGTTGCTGGTAACGAAGATAAATCAAGTATTATTCAGTTTCGATACCAAGTTGGGACTTCATTGCTATCTCACAGAAAACAAGCATTTGCAATGCAATAGGTCTCGCATTTGCGAGATTTTAAGCTATTGCCATTGTAAATGGTTATGCCTTTTATTTATGTTTTAAAAATCAACACGTAAATAAAAGGCATTGGCGTTTACAGCAGGGACATTTTTTGCATGCTTCTTTGTGGTAATAGTAGGTTGTTGCATATGATCTCCGGATCTTGTTCGGCCTTATACTACCACTTGCCCTTGTCTCCATAGGCCCTAGGCGCTATGGAGGTTTCACTTCTCTGGGTAGTGATGGGGAGGGACTCCCCTCGCTGATCAGCCACAAGGCAGGAGAACATGCTTTCTTTCCATCAGTAGGGGCATAGGGGTGGGACGATCTACATGCCTCCTCAGGGCAGGAAGGAACTGGCCTGCACTCTCAAAGGAAGGCAGGGTCACTCCCAGTGTGTAAAGTGCGCT
This sequence comes from Lissotriton vulgaris, assembly GCF_964263255.1. Classification (NCBI taxonomy): domain Eukaryota; kingdom Metazoa; phylum Chordata; class Amphibia; order Caudata; family Salamandridae; genus Lissotriton; species Lissotriton vulgaris. The sequence continues at coordinate 553,557 of NW_028247661.1, read as the reverse complement.
TAGCACAGGCTCCAATTGAAAAAACCCAGCTAATCAACCTAGTGCATGTGTGCATGTCAATTTAAATAAATGAGGAAAAATACTAGCTGTGGTGTCTTTTTTTTCTTGCTACAAAAATATATATGGATAAATACAGACGGAAATGCTTTAAAAATAAATACCATAAAACCGGGAGCTCTAATCATAAACTACATCTGACCCCAAATGAACTACACTAGAAAGTACACATGGCCTACAAAACACCAGCCTCTCCATCTTTCAGTGTTAAGTTACAGAGTCAGTACACATTTTTAGTGATGCAGCAGATTCTTGCCACAGTTCTGTTCACATTGTGAAGTGTTTCCTGCAACATGGCCGCATGCCACATTGCCAGGAAGTGTATAACTCATACACACAGACACACAAACGTGCGCACACACACACAAACAGACACACGCGCGCGCACATACAGACAGACACACACAAAGGCACGTAGACACACACAGACGCACACGCACACATTTCCCCCGCCCCATTCACCCCCACTCACCGGGCTCTTTCTGCGTGTCCCTCTCTCCCTCGGCAGGCAGAGGGTCAGTCTCGGCATGAGAACCCCGCAGCGCTGGTCTTCACCCAGCCCCCTCCTGGGACCTGGGACTTCAGCTGCCGGCGCCGGGGCTCCCTCTTCATCACAAATAGCGCATATGCACGGGCAGCCCCCGCCCTCTCAGTCACAGCCCGGGTTCAGTTTCGCTGTCTTCCGTGTTTGCCGTCCGCGTGAAACCCCTCCTTCTGGAGCTGGTTTCTATTATATTTCAAAGCAGTCCGCTCCTAATCTTCAACACTAATTTTCCAGGCTTTAATCATTTCTTTCAGTGACCTATGTATTCAGCATATTATCTTTTAAGAATCTCTAGGGTCTCTTGGCAGGCCTGGCGCTGGGTCTAATCCTGCATTATGGGGGGAATTCCTCATCCCTCTTATGCTATTTGTCTCCTTTAAGGTCTCTGTTCATATCCTATTTTCTATGGGGCTAATGTCCAGGTTTTACCACCAAGCTGCGGGCTTCAACTGGTCGTCTGCTTGGGGCCTCTCGCACTGATGGTGTTTCTCAGCAGTCTCCATAGACCAGACAGACCCCCTACCGTCATACTGCTGCTGAAGCCATCCATCTGGGGTGAAACGAGCCTTTCAAGCCATACTTTATCCAGTCACGGTGACGTGTTGCTCCAAACAGGTCTTGCCTACCTGTATTCCGATGTCTCCCAGTTAATGGATAAGCATTTAAGGCGGGCTAACTGTTCCATGCTACAGGCAGACAATGCCTCTTGATTATTTCAGCGCTGCTCTCCGTGGTCGGCATTTAGAACACTTATTCACACTATCATCGTAGATGTCTAATGTTCTTCTTCAGTCCTGGACAAAATGAAAGTCTTGAGGGCCCTTTTGTATCCATGGAGAGATCGGCTAAGGTAAGGCCCCATTGAAGCACTAGTAAAGCCATTTTGGAATGTTGCTTTGTTTTACCATTATAAAATGTTCACCATGTTTAGAAGCTTTTCGGATCGTAAAACCGTGATAGGCTATGTATAATAAGATTGCAAGACAGCCACCTGTAGCTATCTTTAATTTTGTGTTCTCGTTGCAAGCATACGCCAACATAGTTTTTCTATTTTTTCCATCTAATCTTTCTCCATATTTTAATAGAACTCGTTTCTCAAGAATATAATAGAAAGCATCACTCTGCACCACCACACCATCACTCAGGGCCAAGAATGCATCACTCAACACCACCACAGGATAACTCCGCACCACCACAGGATAACTCAGCACCACCACAGGATCACGCAGCACCACCACAGCATCACTCAGCACTACCACAGCACCACCACAGCATCACTCAGCACCACTAGAGCATCACTCAGCACCATCGCAGCATCACTCAGCACCACCACAGTATCACTCCGCACCACCACGGCATTAATTAGCACACAACAATATCGCTCAGGGCCACCACAGCTTCTCTCAGCACCACAACAGCATCACTCGGCACCACCACAGCATCACTCAGAACCATCACAGTTTCACTTCGCACCACCACAGTATCACTCAGCAACACCACATCATCACTAAGGGCCAAGAATGCATCCCTCAGCACCACCACAGCATCACTCAGCGCCAGCACAGGATCACCCAGCGCAACCACAGCATCACTCAGCGTAACCACAGCATAACTCAGCGCAACCACAGCATCACTCAGCGCAACCACAGCATCACTCAGCGCAACCACAGCATCACTCAGCGTAACCACAGCATCACTGGTTCAAATATGTTCTCTCAATGTTTCAAGTTTTGTTACAAATGTCACAAAAAGATGTTAATATTTCACTTCTGTTCTTGGATTTTCGTCACAATAAAATACACTGAACATAATCTTCACAAAAGTTATTTACAAAAGTTTAAGCTATTGCCATTATAAATGACATTAACTTTTAGGTAAGTATTAATTATTTAAAAAAATTAAAAGCCATTGTTATTTGTAATAGCAATACATGTAAGTCACGTAAATACAACACATGTTGCATTACAAATGTTATAGGTGTCACATTTGCGAAAGTTATAACTATTGGCATTGTAAATAACAAAGCTATTAATTTAGCTATTTTCTAAACCAACACATAAATAAAAAATGTGACATTTACAATACCAATAGCTCAAACTTTCCTCATGCGGGACCTATTGCATTGCAAATGCTTGTTTGGATGTAGTACATGGCTGTCATGTTGTCCGTCCGGATTAACCCAGGCTTGTTGCGCAAGTATTTCTGAAAGGCTCTCATTGCTGGGAATACTGCTAGTAACTCTTAAGTGGTTTATATGTAGAGCCTTTTGTTTGACTGTCCAGAGACCTTGGACAGTATATTGAAGGAGATGGGCGCCCCAACCTGTCAGTGATGCGTCCGCTGTTAATACTACCTGTGGAACCGGCTCTTGGAACAGTTGCCCCTTGGAAAGGCTTTGTGGGTTCCACCACTGCAGAGAGTGGTAAGTGCGACTGTCTACCAACACAAGGGGGCACATGCATCAATGAAAATTGCACTCGCAAAGGTTGCGAATCGCAAAATTCGTCCATTTGCGAATGCAATTTCATTATTTGGGATGCATCACAATTTTTGTATTGTTCGCAATTTAAGAAATCGCAAAATTGCGATTTCTTAAATTGCGATTGCATTTAAGGAATCTCAAATTGAGATTCCTTAAATGCAATGCATGAAACTTTAAAAAATAGCGAATTCGCACTTAGGGGGAGCAAATTACCATGAGGTTGAACCTCATGGTAATTTGCGAAAACTTTGAAAAATGCACTTTTGTGCATTTTTCAAAGTTTCATGCTGTGCACACACATGCCCTTAGGGCATGTGTGTGCACAACATATGTGCACAGATTGATTTCAGGGGTGCAACAGGGTGTCCTTTGGACATCCCTGCACCCTTGAAACCGCATTCTCAATTTGCGATTCGCAAATTGCGAATAGCAAATTGAGAATGTCTTCTCTTTCATTCCTATGGGCCTCTAGGCTCATAGGAATGAATGGGGAGCTATTCCTTAATTGCGATTCGCAATTTGCGAGTCGCAATTAAGAAATTTTAAGGAATCGCAATTTATTTAGCAATTTCTTTATGCAGTCATTTGCGATTCCTTATTAGCAATTCCTTTTTTTCGCTAATGAAGAATCGCAAATGGCCATGTTGATGCATGTGGGCCTAGGTCTTTTAGTTGTCCTTGAGCTTGGTTCCACTGGCGTGCTAAGCGTTCCTGTAAGGGGCGCATTTGAAGCCGAGTATGAGGGACGATGAATATGCAGGAGGGCTGGATGTATGGGGATGTGAAAGTATGCATCCTTGAGGTCTAATGTGCTGAGGAAGTCGCCTTGCTGGAGTAGTGGGAGTACCTGTTGTAGAGTGATCATATGGAAATGATATGAGAGTATGTATTGGGTCAAATGTCTGAGGTCTAATATTGGTCTGAGGGAGCCATCTTTTTTGGGAATGAGGAAGTATAGAGAGTATACCCCTGTCCCTTGATGTTGTAATGGGACTGGCTCTAGGGCACCTTTTTCTAGCATGGATAGCACCTCCTGTTGTAACAGCGTGATGTGTTCTTTGGACATTGGACGGTATTTGGGTGGTATGTTGGGTGGAGTAGAAGTGAGTTCCAGGCAGTAGCCATACTGGATAATTTGTCTCACCCACCTGTCTGCAGTGATAGCGTTCCAGACTGGTAGGAATTGTGTTATTGTGCCTCCGACTGATGTTAAGTGGTCTGGAGGGAGTGTGAAAAAGTCACTGTTTGGTGGCGGTGGAGGCTCGGGTGTTATTATTACCACGTCCTCTGCCCTTGTTATTGGTCTCTCTATAACCTCCTCTATTGGAGCCTCTATTAAAGGTCCCTTGTGTAGTGCTCTTGAATGATGAAGAAGTTTGGGATGTGTTGCCTCTGCCTGAGCCTCGAAAGGAGTAGCGACGAAAGGAGTTCCTAGACTGTTGAAATTGAAGTGCACCCATGGACTTGGCGGTCTCAGTATCTTTTTTCATCTTTTCTAAGATGGTATCAACCACAGGGCCAAATAAGAAATATTGGTTAATAGGTTGATTGAGTATGGTAGATTGCTCTTCATTTTTAGGTCGAGCTGGAGAAAGCAATGCGAAGCATTGCGTCCAGCTCGACAACTATAGTAGCCAGTCTCCTGGGAATCTGAGACAGGGGTCGGGCACGCGCGGCGATTGGTGTCTATTGACGCGCACGTCCAGGCCGGCGCCGTGCACATTCCCTGCCTCAGATTCACTGAGGTGCGCAAACACATGCACACACACACGCAGGCAGACACACATGCACACACACACGCAGGCAGACACACATGCACACACACACGCGCAGGCAGACACACACACACGCGCAGGCACACACACTCTCCTCACCGCTGCTGTTGGGGAAAATCGCTGGCTCCTCGGCTCCCGATGGATGGGCGGGCGGGGGCAACACGGCCAGGGGCTCCAGACCAGGGACAGGCTGACCACTTCCAGCCTGCTAACTTTCTGCTGCTCCGGCGGGACCTGCGGTGTGCTGAGGGAATGACGGCTGCGGTGCACGGGCGGGGCAGGACGGCGGCTGCGCAGGATTCGTAGCCCCTGCCCTTCAGCTGCCTCCGAGACTCCGCCCTGCTAGCGCGCCATTGGCCGCTGCTCCGGTGTTGGTGATGTCACCGATCCTGTGTAACTGAGACGGCCGGGGGGTGAAGCAATGCAATGCTGGTGCGTACAGAGGGGACTTGTTCTCTTAACATCCATTTCAACGCCGCCTCCATTATGTCTGCCTTTTCTCTCACCAATCTGCTCGGCCCACCTACTCCCCAGTCTCAACCACTCCCTTGGATCAGAGCGCACCCTCTAGTGTTAGCCTTCCCTTGATATGCCTCTCCCCTCATGTCTAAGTCCCTCCTCTGACGTTTCTCTTTTCCAGACCTAGCTCCACTCTTTGTGAAGACGGCTTCATATTACTATATCTGAGCCCCCCCATCCCTAATTCCTTTGAGACATGGCTTACCCCCACCCACATTCATTATCTCGCCCCTCACGCCCTCATTCTTAACCCCTTTCCTGCTTTTCCAAAACCCCCTTTTCCTTTTTGGAAATCGCTCCACCCATCTCTCTCTCCGGTATTCACCACCTCCATCACTTCCCGTCTCCTCTGCATCTCCGCTGTGCCTGCCACTTTTATTATTGCCTGTCTCTTTCTATGAGGCTATCCTTTCCCTCTCGTCTCATTTTCTCTTTGAGGCTTCCAATTCCTATAATAGAAGCGTTTTTGTTCCCTTCTGCTCCCTGTTAGACTCGTTTTTTGTGCTCTTCTGCCCTCTGTTAGACTAGTTTTTTTCCCCTTGTTCTCCCTCTGCCTGTTCTCCGCTGTCTCCCTCTCTCCCTCCCCTCTCTCTCCCCTCCGTTCTTTGCTCTTGTCCTCCCACTCTCTTCTTCCACTCCCTCTACTCTCTCTCCCTTTCCCTCTCTCCCTTTCCCTCTCTTCCTTCTCCTCTCTCCCCGTCTCCCTCTCCTCTCTCCTCTTTTCCCTGTCACTCACTCCCACTCCCTGCTCACCTTTTTCTCCCACTCCCTGCTCTCCTTTTTCTCCTTGTCCCACTCTCCCCCTCTCTCTCCGCCTCCTCCCCTCTCTCTCTCCCTCTCTCCCTCCCCTCCCTCAATGACTACAAGTAATTGCCTCTGTGGAATTTCGCTTTTTTACTCCAACACAATGTACGTTTACATTTGAACATCATTAAATGGCTATATTTACTTGGAAATAACTTACTGGTTTAGCATGCCTAGTACAACAATTTGTGCCCTTAACACTCATGTTTTTCTTTCTTGCTACACAACACAGAGTCTCTGACGCCCAACATAAACCCTCCTCCACAACTTCACTTTTTTCTAATCGCCTCACAACCTTTGCATGTATTCAGATTTGGCCGAACATTCACAAATGTGCACTTCAGGGATTTCATGCTGCTGAGGTCGATTACATGCTACGGTGACCAGGGATCCCTTTTTTGCACGATCTAGGCCAGTGTTTCACTTGGTGTATGGCCTATTTCAGGGACATCTTAACTCCAGGCCTCGGGTTGATAGAGGGGCAATTACATAATGTTGGAAGTGCTGCTTCCTTAAAGTGGAGTAATGCGTCTGTGTGATTTTTAGGTCTCGCTATTCGATGCGCATGCGCATCGAGCTTGCGAGGATATAGGGCTTTAACCAGAGTTAAACTAACTTGCAAGGAATCGTGGCGATTCCTTGCAGTGCCCGTGACTTTTAAGCTCAATGCGCATGCGCATTGAGCTTAAAAGCGCGTGCACATCAGTTCCCTCAGCAGCACTCCAGGCCCCTGCTGCTTTCACACCTCCCCGCTCCGCCTCCTCCCCTGCCCGCCGTGTCGCATTTCTCCTCCCCCCTCCCCTTATCTGCCTTCCCTCCGTCAGTTACCTCTCCCCACTCCGCCCCCTCCCCTGCCCCCTCCCCTTCTCTCTCTTCCCTCCGTCTTGCTTCTCCAGCACACCCAGCCTCACTTCTCCTCCCCCTAATTACACTTCTTTCACTGCCGCCAGGCTGCTGTCACTTAATCTCCCCAGTGCCCCACCCCCATTAGTGTCCTACACTTCCAAGTCTCGCTACCTCGCCGCCTCCTCTCTATCCCTCTCTCTCCGTTCTTTTCCCATCTCTCCGTCCTCCCCTCTCCTTTTCTCAATATTCTTCTTTTCATACTTGTTTTTGCAGTAATCTGGTACATCTTTTGATTTTCGGCACTATCTCGACTCGTGTAGCTCGTGTTCCTCTGCCCATTTGTGCTTCCAGTATATTCCGTCATAGCCTACTCTCCTGTTCGAGCTTGCTTTAGGAAATTCCTGTCGCTTCCACACGGATCACAAGATGTTTTATCCAGGTTAGAGCTGTGCTGGAGACCTTCGCTCACAGCAGATTGCGGTTACCAGACCCTCGCCTCGACTGCAAGATGTCTCTGCAGAAGAGAAATGTAACTGCGAACACGAGTCTGTCTGTTGCAGACAGTCCTGCAAGATACCGCCAGGTTGGATTACTTGCCATCATAGTCCATTCCTAGGGACACAGTTACTCTGTTTACTAACTTCTCCCTTTTATTCCGCGATGTAAAGCTTTGAAACTCTCCATAGTTTCCTTCAATAGATAACTGTACACACAACTGTGGAAGCTATGGGTGTCGTCAGCTCTCAGTGCTCGCCAGAGTATCTCATTCCGGTATTTTCAGATAACAGCTTCCCCGTCGCTGGGCAGTCTGAGCAAGAAGCTCTCTGCGGTTCGGGCATGCAGATGTATATTGCCACATACATTGAGGTCCGATGCTGCCATGCTCCTTCTAGGTGTCTCTGGTACAGGATCCGCTCCTGACTGCGGGGATGCTTTTCAGTGCCTCGAAGTATACTTTGAACAGTGGCCTTCATGCAGGTTATTGTGCTCCGACTCCCCCTGGCTCCTATCCAGGCAGAGAAGCAGACAGGCCCACCTTCAGCCAATTCTACTACTTGGTGATAGCACGCACAGTGGCCTGCTGGCTGTTGTTGCCCCTTATCTTGAAGTGTCCCTGTTGTCTTTGTACTGTTGCAGCAAAGACTACACGCAACCAGAAGATGCAGTCTAACCCGCCCCCATAATCTCTGTCTCCTACTGCGAAAACTCTAAGTAAGAGTTTTTTTTCATTACCTTTTGCTTACATAAAAGCCTGTTTGGCTCAGACACTTCGTGCAGTTAATTACATCATCAGCACCGATGTCAATGTGTTCTGTCGGGATTCCTAATTTAAAAAAAGTTGAAATGACGCAGCGTCTTTCCTCAAAATTAATTTGGAGCTAGCACTTGCAGGTGGGGGTAAAATGTTAGCACTCCGCAGCTTACAATAAACAGTGCGTCCTGCTTCTCCGCTAAACTCCCTCACCCTCACTCACCCTCAACCCCTCACCCTCACTCACCCTCACTCACCCTCAACCCCTCACCCTCACTCACCCTCAACCCCTCACCCTCACTCACCCTCACTCACTCACCCTCACCCTCACTCACCCTCACCCTCACTCACCCTCACCCACCCTCAACCCCTCATCCTCACTCACCCTCACTCACCCTCAACCCCTCACCCTCACCCTCAGTCACCCTCACTCACCCTCAACCCCTCACCCTCAATCCCTCACCCTCACTCACCCTCAACCCCTCACTCACCCTCAACCCCTCACCCTCACTCACCCTCACCCACCCTCACCCTCACTCACCCTCAACCCCTCACCCTCACTCACACTCACTCATCCTCACTCACCCTCACTCGCCCTCACTCACCCTCACTCGCCCTCACTCACCCTCACTCACCCTCACTCACCCTCACCCTCACTCACCCTCACTCACCCTCACTCACCCTCAACCCCTCACCCTCACTCACCCTCAACCCCTCACCCTCACCCTCACTCACCCTCAACCCCTCACCCTCAACCCCTCGCTCACCCTCACTCTCACTCACCCTCACTCACCCTCAACCCCTCAGCCTCACCCTCACTCACCCTCAATCACCCTCAACCCCTCACCCTCACTCACCCTCACTCACCCTCAACCCCTCACCCTCACTCACCCTCAACCCCTCACCCTCCCTCAACCCCTCACCCTCAACCCCTCACCCTCGACCCCTCACCCTCACTCACCCTCACTCACCCTCAACCCCCCTCAACCCCTCACCCTCACTCACCCTCAACCCCTCACCCTCACTCACCCTCAACCCCTCACCCTCAACCCCTCACCCTCACCCTCACTCACCCTCACAACACATATTGTGTTACAATAGGTGTCACATTTGTGAAAGATAAAACTATTGGCATTGTAAATAACAAAGCTATTAATTCGCTATTTTCAAAACAAGCACATAAATAAAAAATGTTTACTTTACAATACCAATAGCTCAAACTTTCCTAATGCGAGACCTATTGCATTGCTGTGCTTCTCTCCCCTGCTGCACTCTCCTGCTCTCTAGAGATGTGGCCTAACGACCAGAGCTGCCATCTAAGTCACGTAAATACAAAACCCTCACTCACCCTCACCCTCACTCACCCTCAACCCCTCACCCTCAATCCCTCACCCTCACCCTCACTCACCCTCAACCCCTCACCCTCACTCACCCTCAACCCCTCACCCTCACTCACCCTCACCCTCAACCCCTCACCCTCACTCACCCTCACTCACCCTCACTCACCCTCACTCGCCCTCACTCACCCTCACTCACTCACCCTCACTCACCCTCACTCACTCACCCTCACTCACTCACCCTCACTCACCCTCAACCCCTCACCCTCACTCACCCTCAACCCCTCACCCTCACTCACCCTCAACCCCTCACCCTCAACCCCTCACTCACCCTCACTCTCACTCACCCTCACTCACCCTCAACCCCTCAGCCTCACCCTCACTCACCCTCAACCCCTCAGCCTCACCCTCACCCTCACTCACCCTCCCTCACTCCCCCTCACTCACCCTCACTCACCCTCAACCCCTCACCCTCACCCTCACTCACCCTCAACCCCTCACCCTCAACCCCTCACTCACCCTCACTCACCCTCAACCCCTCACCCTCACTCACCCTCAACCCCTCACCCTCAACCCCTCACCCTCACTCACCCTCAACCCCTCACCATCACTCTCACTCACCCTCAACCCCTCACCCTCACTCACCCTCAACCCCTCACCCTCACTCACCCTCGACCCCTCACCCTCGACCCCTCCCCCTCAACCCCTCACTCACCCTCAACCCCTCACCCTCACTCACCCTCAACCCCTCACCCTCACTCACCCTCAACCCCTCACCCTCACCCTCACTCACCCTCACAACACATATTGTGTTACAATAGGTGTCACATTTGCGAAAGATAAAACTATTGGCATTGTAAATAACAAAGCTATTAATTCGCTATTTTCAAAACAAGCACATAAATAAATGTGTCCTTTACAATACCAATAGCTCAAACTTTCCTAATGCGAGACCTATTGCATTGCTGTGCTTCTCTCCCCTGCTGCACTCTCCTGCTCTCTAGAGATGTGGCCTAACGACCAGAGCTGCCATCTAAGTCACGTAAATACAAAACATGTTGCATTCCAAATGCTATAGGTGTCAAATTCACGAAAGTTATAACTATTGGCATTGTAAATGACAAAGCCATCAATTTAGCAATTTTAAAAACCAACAAATAAATAAAATATGTCATTTACAAGACCAATAACTCCAACTTTTCTAATGCGAGACCTATTGCATTTCCAATGCTTGTTTTTTATTATGCATCAAGCTCCTAAACCAAACGTGCCTTCCTGGTATTTCATGGTGCTGGAGTCGATAACATGGTTCTCACTCTCTCCTCCTCTATCCCTCTCCCTCTCCCTGCTCTCCTCTCTCTCTCTCCCTCTCTCACTCCACTCCCTCTCCTCTCCCTCCTTCCCTCTCGTCCTCCCTCTCTCTCCCTCCCCTCACTCTCTCACTCTCCCTCTCTCCGTCTACATCGCTCACTTTCCCTCACTTCCCTCTCTCCCCTCTCCCTCTCTCCCCTCTCCTTCTCTCTCTCCTCTCCCTCTCTCTCTCCTCTCTCCCTCTCCCTGCTCTTCTTTTTCTCATCAATCTGTGCAACCATTCAACAAAAACTTGTTCAAATATGTTCTCTCAATGTTTCAAGCTTTATTACAAATGTCACAAAAAGATGTTAATATTTCACTTCTGTTCTTGGATTTTTGTCACAATAAAGTAAACTGAACATAATCTTCACAAAAGGTATTTACAAAACTTTAAGCTATTGCCATTATAAATTACAATACATTTTATTTAAGTATTAATTATTAAAAAAATGAAAGCCATTGTTATTTGTAATATCAAAACATCTAAGTCACGTAAATACAACACATATTGCATTACAAATGCTATAGGTGTCACATTTGCAAAAGTTACAAGTATTGGCATTGTAAATGACAAAGCTATTAATTTTGCTATTTTCAAAACCAACACATAAATAAAAAATGTGTCATTTACAAGACCAATAGCTCAAACTTTCCTAATGCGAGACCTATTGCATTGCAAATGCTTGTTAAATCCTGAAATGCGGAGCCAGGCATGCCAGCGTAGCAATACACTAGTGTTGACAGACCTAGCGGCTGTATCAGCTACATTAAGGGGGCATTTTATGGATGTGTTAGTGATGAATTTCCCTTCCTGCATTAGGTCGTTTGCTTTTGCCTTATAGGGTTCTGGTAGGTGTTGTAATAATCCCTCCAGTTGGTCATAGTGTGCTTTTTCATAGCGTGCTAGGAGAGCTTGGGTATTGGCAATCCTCCAGGTGTTTCCTGCCTGAGAGGCCACTCTTTTCCTTGAGGCTTCTAAAATTTTGGACTCCTTGTCAGGAGGGGGGAGCATCACCTGTTGTTTGTGAATTTGCTAGGGAGTCTAGTAGTAGCTGAGACCTGATATAAGACGGGTCTGTAGAGGCCGGTTTATATTTTTTCTCAATTCTTGGATTGAGGAAACGCGCCCTGGCGGGGTCTTTAAAGATGTCAGGTGCGTGCTTTAGTACTCCTTTTAGCATAGGAAGTACACATACACTCTTCTCTAATATTGGGAAGGTGTTAAATAGAAAAGGGTCAGGGTGCATGTGTACGCCATGATACTGAGCTGCACTGTCCACTAGTTGGTTAAAAGCGACAGTGTCGTCAGTAGGAGACGGCTTTGTGGTGTATGGAGAGGGATCGGGTATGGGTTGTGTATAATCTGTGTCATCAGGATCATTATGGTCACTCCATCTGTCATCTTGGTTTCCTTGATCATCAGGTTGTATAAAATCATCCTGAGGATCTTCACCCATGTCTTCTTCCTGATCATATTCTACAGGTGGAGGAGAATATGGAACATAAGGTATGTTAGGAGTGAAAGGAGGAGGTGTGAAAGGTCTTGAAGGAGATGTGCCAAAGTCCTTTTTCTTATAAGGAATAGGAGAAGGGGCTTCAGTGTCCAGTCTTCTTTTGTTTTTATTGTAGACTGATATATGTCCTGTATCAGGGTCTATATACAGTCTTTGTTGTTCTGGGTACACTGGATCTGGATGAAAAAGTTCTTCCTCCACTGTCCAAGGCTGCGGTGCCGAGGATTTTGGATCGGTCGCCTGCTTGTGTTTATTTTGTTTTCGAGTGAGTTTCGGACTTGAGGAACCTTGGGTGTGGAGCTTTTTTCGGCTGGACGGATCTGTTCAGGTCGAGTGTCTCTTTAGGCTGGACGTCTTTTGTATGATAGGCAGCATTGCTTGGCTCGACTGCCTTTTTCGGCTCGACTGCTTTTTTCGGCTCGACGGCTTTCTTTTGCTCAATGACCTTTTTCGGCTTGACGGGCTTTTTCGGCTTAGTGGCCTTCTTCGGCTTGACGGCAGTCTTCGGATCGACGACCTTCCTGGGGTCCACGCCCTTTTCGGGATCAACGGCTTTCTTGGGGTCGACGGCCTTCTTCGGATCGACGACCTTCTTGGCCTGTTCTCGGCTGTGTGACCGTTTTTGGGTCGACAGCCTTTTTGTGCACGATAACATTTTTGGGTTGAGCGGTTTTGCTCGTTCCCGGGATACCGGAAGGCTTGGGTGTGGTCTTCGGAGCCGAGCTGGAAGGCGGGGCTTCTGAAGCGGTGTTTTGGTCGTGGCTAAGGCTTTTAGGCGATGGTTTGACCGGAGCCTTGTGTGGAGGTGGAGGCGGGGTAGGGGCTTTGGTACTCACACTTAGCCACGGTGTGATCTGGTCATCGGAGTCCAACTGGTCCTCTACAGTGACTATTTCCAGGGTTATTTATTTTTTATTTTTATTTGCAAAGTTTTATATAGCGCTGGCTAGACCCGGTGGTATCAGAGCGCTTTACATGAGGATCAGCGAGTTACAGGTTACTTAGTTATATAGCAAGTTACATAGTTACATAGCCAAGTATAGACATAGGAGAAAAAAACATGAGATAACCCAATAATGTGAGTTATTAGCGCTTGCACATCCTGCCTGGCTTGAGGTGCCAGTTTCATCTCGTCAAGCTGCAGATACACTGGTGTCTCGTTTGTGAAAAAGCTGTGGAAAAGCTGTTAGCGTATGGTTTGTTTAATCCGGTCAACTTTCTGCTGGGTGGGGGGGGTGTTTACTTAATCCTGCCCGAGGTAGCTAGTTTCATTAAAAAAATGTTAAGGGAAAACAAACATGCAATTAAAGAGTTGTGCTTTGTAATCACAGTTATGCGCACAAGCACGCAGATGCACACCAGCATTCAATGGTAATGCACACAGGTAAAGTGGCTGCAGAAAGTAAACTAGTGAATTGCACAATGGATGCATAGTGTATACTATGAAGCAGCCTGAGGCATCTTGGAAAGTGGTGAGATTTCATTTATATGAATACTTGCCACTGGCATTTGTCCAAACTCCTTTTTTTGTTGAAACTGAAAGCCATATAAAAAGTGTAAATTACTGGTTTTATTGTCGTGAAGGCATACATTTTGAGCTGAAATTTGTTCTTCCCCAGTCATTGCTGCCTGCTGGAATGTGTATTGTGAAAGTAAACCTAAATAATGCCATACAGTCTTGAGAAAGAGAAAGCTGGTCTCAGTCGGTGACATTCACATTTAAACCAATTGACTTTGCCTTATGTGTTAATTGACAGTTAGGTCCAGTGTTGATGGTAACATTCAAATTTGAAGCAATTAAACTTGCAGGCTGAAGAGTGAGTACCAATTGTGAGAAGAGGCTTGAAGAACCCAGTTTAGGAGACAGTACATTAAATTACTGCTTTGTATTCAACATCATTGTATGACAATGACTAACAGGAGACTTACAATCTCATTCAATATCTGTTTCAGGAGCCCGTCAGTCATCTGTTTTTTGGTGGCAAAAAGCAAAGATGAGCCTTTACTGCAGGAACTATTGATAAGGCATCAACTCGAAATGGAGCAAGTTATGGTGCAGGGCTCTAGAACTTGAATTGTACCTTATGCTAGTGAGGCCAAAACTCTGTAAGATATGACAGGAAAACAGGGTTTTTATGATGCTTACTGGATGTCCTCTGCTACAGTACCCATTTAAACAAAGTTATGTTTACTGTCCTGAGGAAGGTTCTGCAGATGTAGAGCTAACATTACTATAACTTAAAGCAGAGGAAGAAGCAAAAACATCTCTGAAGTACTAGGCAAAACATGCACTGGACGATATTAAAAACCACACATCTGAAAATCTGTATGGTTGTCAGGGCCCTCTGCCTCTGGGAGTTAATGTTCGTCGTCGAAAATGTTTTCTGGTTCTGGTGCCTGCCACTGCATTTCTTGTCGAGCAGCTCTTCGGTTCCGGAAAGTTTTCTTTGACTGGAACAGAGCACAAGCTGGACAGTGTTCTTCGTTGTGCTCCGGAGATAGGCACCTGTTGCATACTTTATGCTTATCACTGTGTGGAAATTTGGATCCACACTGCGGGCATTTTTTAAACTGGGTCCTTTCCATCAGCATGAGGCCCACGCGTCGACGACCGGAGAGAAGTGGAAGTGTTGTTGAGTTGAGGGATACAGGGCGGAAACAATTCCGTCGAATGTAGAAGGTTTTGGCCTTAGAAAGTTGGAAAACTTCGGTCCCGAAGTTGGAGGTGTCGAAGTGCATCCGAACCCAATGGTGGAAAAAAACAATCTGAAGATGGAGAAGATGCCCATGCGCACTGTAGTCCAGGGGAGGAGTCACCTATCTCGTGATACTTCGAAGACTCTTCCAAGACAACAAGGTGCAAACATCCGGACCCAACACTAGGCGGCGATCTATGCTAAGATATGAATTCAGCAGCCCACATGCCTCGAACAAACATATTTTCATACAGCCGTTCAAGAGCAGTCTTCCCTTTTCACTGTATTATAAATACCAGGTGCCATTCTCCAACAGAGAGGTGATGGATCAAGCCATCTCCACAAGATGAAAAGTGACAACTCCCCACTGCCCTCGCAGTCGTCTCTCACACCCAATCTGGGTGACTTGGTTCATTAGGATCCTCACTAATGCCTTGGACACCAGCAGTGCTCCGCTAGTCATTTTTGTATTCCTGTCCCCCCACTTAGGGTTCTTCAGTGGCGAGATTCTCTATCCAGGAGATCTAAGGTGCCAGTCTGCGGCTCTCACTGCTATAACGGAAGGTGGGGACATTATCCAAATGCCAAACAAGAGAGAAATGGGGAACCTAGGGAGGGGCCCGAGAGGGAGGAGTAGAGGGAGCGTGTGAGCCTTGAGGGGGAGAGAGGGACAGAGGGTCAGAGAAGAGACCACACACAGTTCGCCGACAGGCACTACCTACCCTCCGCACCCCCACACAACAGTGCCACCATCCGCTTTCGGCTATACTGCATGTTACTCGTCTCAATCAACTGGGGGGATACTGGGGAGGGGCCTTGAGAGGGAGGGGGAGAATTAGTGAGAGGGAAACCCTGGGTAGTGGAGAGGGGGGCAGAGGCTTAGTGTCTGGACCACACACAAGGGCACCAAACCCTCACTACCCATCTTTACTTACACTGGCCATTGGCCACCTCCCACACCTCTCTCCCGGGAGATGCATTAACTAATCCCTGCATTCACTTTTTTCCATATGACTGATCCTCTACACGAATTGCTGTGTTTTCAGGAAAATCAATTGATATACCAAATATACACATTTAACGTCAACAGACCCCCCACCATACCGATTTACAGGAGTACCCAATGAGCATGGCATCGAACTTTTTAGAGGGAAGCAACCCTGACTGCTCTGTACAATATCACATATTGTAAGACCCTTTCAGTAACTATTCTTGCAAGAGCAATAGTGCAAATAAATATTTTTTTTCAAATAGCTGTATACCAAGGTGCCATTACCAAACTCAACAGTGCCGGTAGCAGCAACCATCACAGATGAAAAGTGACGCCTCCCCAGCCCTCGCAGTTGTCTCTCACACCCAATCTGGTTGACTTGGTCCTTTATGATCCTCACATCTGCCTTGCACACCAGCTGTGCACCTCTATTCATCTCAGTATTCCTGTCCCAGTACTGAGGGCTCTTCAGTGGTAAGATT
This sequence comes from Lissotriton vulgaris, assembly GCF_964263255.1. NCBI lineage: Eukaryota > Metazoa > Chordata > Amphibia > Caudata > Salamandridae > Lissotriton > Lissotriton vulgaris. Next base: position 536,905 of record NW_028247661.1, on the reverse strand, counting down.
CTCGGGATTCGAGATCCAGGGTGCCAGCCTGTGACTCTCGCTCGTATATCGGGAGGTGGAGACGTCATCCACATACCGGAGAGTGGAGAACTGGGGGACCCTGGGGAGGGCCCTCTGAGGCAGAAGTAGAAGTACCGGAGAGAGTGTGAGCCTGGAGGGAGGAACAGACAGAGGCTCAGAGAAGAGAGCACACACCCCTCCCCTGCGGCAATACCTACCATCCACACATCACTATAAACTAGGGACACTGGGGAAGGGCCTTGAGAGGGAGGAGGAGAAATAAAGAGAAACCCTGAGGAGTGGAGAGGGATAGAGGATTTAAATCTGGACCACACACAGGGGCATCAAACCTGCACCACCCACTTTTTATTACATTGGCCACCTCCCACACCTCTCTCCCTGTATAAACAAATCCCTGCACACCCTCTGTGCCTGATCATAATAGATGTCAAGTGGTCATGTATTATGTTATCAGTCAATCAATCAGGGATTTATAAAGCATGCCAAATAACCAGTAAGGGTCTCAAGTGCACTTACGTGTGACATTTCAGTTTCTTTTGTGTGACACTTTATAGCCAGTTATTCCTTAATGCATGCTAAACCACATATGTGTATGTAATGTCATACATCTCTGAAACAACCTCTTCTATGGCATCTACTTAAAGCAGGTGTGCTTATGACAGTTAGGGTACTTAATACATAATCTCGCTGTGTACCCCGGGCATGGGTCTGGCGAAAGATTTCGAACCAGGATTGATAGTGGGTGACGGGTATGAATTGTCCAAAGTACACCCCCATGTCTGCAATCAGTGACTGGCCACTGTAAAAGGTCCCAACATTTCCACGCATGGACCACTCTTCATAGACTGTCAATGGATTAGTGTCCGCGTGCTGCATGTACCTTAGGCTCCACATGCTTTCAAAGGTGATTAAGGGAAACAAAGGTGCCTGTGGTGGACTGGACTAAGCCCTGATTTAGACGTCAATGGTAACAGAAAATTCTCCTGTTTCTGCCAAGACTGATAAACCAGACAGAATATTCCGGTGGCGTCTCTTTCACATGACTGTCCCAAACGTGAAGGAAATTCCACTGGTGAATTTTTCTCCAGATTTGGCACTCTACCAGATTTTGGATACGTCTCAGTTCCCACCCACCTCTAGATCAGTCCGCTGGCCCGCAGGGACCTGAGATGGTGTCTCATACACACTATCTATCCTTCTCTTCTTACAGACCATAAAACCCCTGACACTCACTCGTTCCTCTCTCTCTCCATCCTTCACTTCACTAACCCACTCATTATCTCTTTGTATCTGCTTCCTCCCTAATTCTGTTTATTATAATAATAGTCAGAAATCAGTTTGTCTTATACAAAATCTACACATATTCAGGAAATACATATTTCAATTCAGCAGACCATGCCACCTTATTTTTTATACCAGTACCCACCCAATGTGGTAGGAATATCTCTGCAGAGGGAAGCATACCTTTCAAGACCCCTTTCAGAGGGCCGCAGGGCACACAGGGCTACTGGGCTCAACCATGGGGGTTGAGGCATTTTACTGCTGATGTCTTAGAGTCTGACCTACTATGAAGGAATGTGACCAACTGGCCAAGTACCCCTTGTGAACTTGACGCTCGGGGTAGGCATGGTGTGAGCAGTACAAGGCTTCCTGAGGGGAAGGGATGGGGTAATGTGGATACAGATTAGTGAACACGAGCTCACAACTCAACAAGCGCACAGCAGCAGAAATAAATTATTGTCCAGCCAAACACTCACTTTTATGACAAAAAGATAAGTATACATTTTTATTTTCAGCCCTAACAACACAAAGGAAAAACAGCAACACAGTCCCTCCTGAGGTCGGGGCTCCAGTGTTCCTTTTGCGGTTCCTTGTCACACTCCCTACTTGTGCTGTAGAAGTTATTATTCCCAATCCCCTACTGGTAACATACCGGGTATGCCTCAATAGTAATCTGAGGCTTAACAGTGTTTTTTAAAATTTATTTATTTAAACAGAGTTTTATATAGGGCAAACGTGACCCAAATCGGGTATCAGAGAGCTTTACATAGCACGAGTTGAAATACATGAGGACACAATCACCTTGAATCTAATTTAAAGGCAACTACACCTAGAATATACAGTCAACATGTACACACTACACATCACTACATCCTGCATGTAATATATCATTCACATATACACCTACACCAGGCACATACATTTCACATGTGTGCACTGCATAGTACTGCATGATCCTTGTACTGTACCCCTCCCAGGCTCACATAGACTCAGCGCAGATACACCACTCCAGCGTTGCGCAGCACTGCACATAAAACCAAGGGGGGAGTCAAACATACAGCAGCGGAACTTTAAACGAAGTGAGCCTGTAGGCCTCACTCCAGTGACACGGGTTTCAAAAGGACCTTCACTCATATGATCATTGCACGGCAGCTGCCACCACCACGCTCATTTTGCTTGACTCCTTGCGAAGGCAATAGCCTTTCACCACTATGAGGGCACTGTAGAGATGAAATGAAGATAAATTCAGGATTGTAGGATTGTAGATATATGTCTTTATTTGAGAATAAGACACAGGAAACTCCAGCTCCTTCATCCACCATCTCCACAGTACACTGCCTCTTACTTTCCAATGATAACATTCTACGTTACCTAGTTACACATGAGCATTCTAACAGAGACATCTCTACACATCTTCCCCATACAATAAAGAGATTAAAACATTTGAACAATAAACAATATAAACTAAAATTTGTTAATTGCATATTAACAATGAAGGTGAAGAACATTTAGAAATATTTCCATAACTCCAAGTGGAACCATCACTTAAAACTACCACACTTTTCCTCACTACTTTGACTTGAAAAGGTTTAGAAAACGTACTATCTCCCTTGACAACAGCACCACCCCGTTTCACGACCACCCAGTCACCCACTTCAATAGTAGGAACCTTGACACCTTTTGTTTGATCATAACGAGAAGCAGCAGCTAATTGTTGACACTTGACTCTCCTACCAATACTCTCACGGTCCACCCACACACACTCCTTATCTTTCAACCATCCAGGTACCTCCTTAACCCCTGGCTCTCTTCCCTTGAGTGATACAAAAGGTGATACACCAGTCACAGAATGAGGTGTTACTCTATAGGACTAAATCAATTTCCTTAACTCAACTGACCATGACAATCCATTACACAGAGAAAGCTGAATATTATCCTTTATCAACCTATTAATTCTCTCCACTAAACCATTCGCTTGAGGCCTGAACATAGCGACTCTTTCATGCTTCACACCAACACCATGGAGAAAGTCCTGCATAACCCTAGAAACCAACTGAGGGCCGTTATCTGATACAAGAATCTTTGGAAATCCTTCATTCATAAAGACTTTCTTTAAAAGCGTTATAACCTTGTCAGATACAATACTATCAGCAGTTTCCACAACAAACCATTTGGAATGGTAATCCACTAAGACCATTAAAAACTTACTATTTGACCCCAGTTTAGAAATGGGACCAAGGAAATCTATTGCTACCCTTTCCCAAGGACGTTCAGGAAACTTAACACAAGAGAGTGGTGGTTGACGAACAACTTTAGTTTTGTCACTAGTAGCACAAGCATAACACTCCTTTACAGCATCTTCAACATCTTTATCTATTTTTGGCCACCAGAATGACTGACGTATGCGTCTCTTAGCCATACTCCTTCCCAAATTACCTTTGTGTGCAATATTGATGATCTTGGCTCTCAAACCCTGAGGAGGTACCAGTTTATCCCTTCTCCACAACTTACCCTCTCTTACACTCAACACTTCTTCCACATTCCTGAAACCTCTGAAAGACACATCAAGAGACGAATCACCCTTCCAACCGTTAGACACCTCCACAATGACATCTTTTAATACATTATCCTCCGACATTGTAATTTCCCATTCTTCTGAGGTAATATAAATTTTATGGTCATGTTGTGTTCCCTAGCGAATACCCCACCGAATCCATGTACGAGTTAAAAGTGCATGTAACTTCCCTCCTGTACCAGCTATGAAGACGCAAATACATTTGCGTCCAACGTTAACTTGTCCTCTTTCAGACCCACCATGAATGGGTTTGATGGTCCGTTCCTGAGTATGCTATGCCAACGTCTTTTTGAAGTGTACTCCTACGTTTTTCAGCCTGGCTGAAAGTAGGCCCTGAATCTCTGCCACCGAGCCTCTTCTCTGGCTTCTGACTGCGAGGGCCCCTGCCCAAGCAGCCCCCGTACCCGTGAACTCTGACTTACTTCTAGCGCGGCCCTCCGTGCTCAGCTCAGCCTGCTGCCTGCCAAGATTGACTATAACCTTCGAGTTATCTGTTTTCCTCCCCGAAGATACATTCCAGCCTACTAGCTTCAGTAAACATCCTTCCTCAGCTACAGGGCTAAAGGGCCGACTTGTCTTTATGTAAGTAATTCATAGCCTCTGTTGCCATTTTTCCATGGAAGGCCCCGTGCCCCCACGCTTCTCATACAGACACTCAGGCGCTTATACACGCACTCACAGCAAGTATAGAATAGCTTCTGCTCTAGAGACCTTTCTGCCCAGATAGCTTAGTTCCTAAACATCAGATATCAGATATGATAGAAGCACAAGTTGATCTGACATGCCAGACTTCTGTCTCTTTCCGTCAGTGTAAATGTCAAGTCCCCTGCACCCCGTCTATCACACGTCATGCAGCTGCGCGCGCATCCAAGCTTCCGATTTCTGCTGACATTGCAACATTCTGTTAGCACCACCCCTTGGTGCCACCCACTTGCGTCACCTATCAGTGACGTTTCTAGCACACACGCCTAGTTACGCCTAGTTTACGCCTCTTGATGATGTACTAGCACCACGTGTATACTGTTATCTTGTCTTCTCTCAGCTGTTACGCCTCTTACATTGAACATTATGATGTAAATCAAGTATATAAGCTATGTATTGTCAATAAACGTTGGCGCGCTCATCTATCCCTTCTGACATCCTGTGTGGTGGTCAGAACATGATATCCTGATTCCTTTATGAGGAATAAAACCCTTAGAAACTCTTACACCACGGACTCTGTTTTCCTTCTTTCCGATTGAGTTATTATTGATTAAGTACTTACCTGCATAGAAATTAAGAGAGTAAATTAATTATTTACATCATTTTGGCGCCCGAATAGGGACCCCTCCCCCACCTCACGCGCCGGAAGGTGCGTTGCAATCCGTGTCCCCTGCCATCAGTTAGACGGACAACACGTGTACTGGCAGGATTTCCTGCATCCCCCTCTGACACACGGAGGTGACGAAGACTGCGATCAGTGCCCAGACGAGGCGGTGAGGAGTGCGGAGGATCCCGACCAGAGCCCAGCCGAAGGAAGCAAGGTCCGAGGTGTGAAGAGGCCCACCAGTTTTCCGAAGTTTTCCGAAGTTTTCCGAAGTTTTCCGAAGTTTTCCGAAGTTCCGAGTCGAGTCCAGTCGAGTTTCCGAGGCCTTCTGTTTTCCGTGCTTCCCGGTGAGTACCATTGCTGGGTCGTATCTAGACGGGTTTGGGTACGCAAGTCCGGTCTGCACTGTTTTTAGGCAGTGTATCTGTACTGTTTAGCAGTATATAAAGTATTCCGAATTTCTGCACTGTTACAGCAGTGTATCTGTATCGTTGAGCGGTACATTCAGAGTAGGGGGAAGTTAGCTATGTCTTTAAATGTTTCATGTGATTAATGTCGTGGTATGAATGTGATTGTTCTTGTGTATTATAGTGTTTTTTTTGTTTAAATAGTTACAGGCGAAATTAAGTATAAAGGATCAAGCATTTCAGTATCAAGTAGGCACAATGCCGTTTTTTAACAAATTAAAGCAGATAGGAACTAGGAAAGGGATGTTAGAGGAAGAGATTCCAATCCCCCCTAGGGACACTCCAGGTAATTTCATGTATAATAAGCATGGCATAGACGCCATCTTGTATCTAGAGTTATGGACAGATTATACCAAGCACCTAGAGGAAAGATACCGATGGCCAGTTAACGGAACATGGGATGCCGAGTGCATCATAAAGGTAGAAGAAATATTACGGAAAAAGAAAGCTAGACAATCTCAGAAAGACGCCATAGAATTTTGGCGTAAGGAATCACGTAAGCGTGCTGATAGAGCACTCCGTAGAGAAGACAGGCTTAAAGAATCAGAAAAGGCCCAAGAAAACGAATTAGTTACTGAGGGAATTCGAGTAAAAGTAGAACAAATAGATCGTATCCTAAATGGCAAAGTGAACAACATGTATCTTTTGGCCGATGGTACCCCTGACGCCATTTCAGAAATACCGAAAAATTTGCCGTCACCATTAGTTCCAACTAAAGTAATGCATAAGACTACTAAAGACATATTCCTAAATTCATATCTCGAAGATGTAGCGCCAGCTTACACCAATCTGCCTGTTCGTGCCCTGCCTACTGACGGGGCCGGGGGTGGTACTGCCCCCCAAGATCACTCTCAGCCAACACCGAAAAAGACTAGTTCCGTTCCGCCAGCTCCGCCACTTCCCTCACCTAAAACTGAGTTACCGAAACCACTTCAATCAGATCCTACTAAAAGACAAATTCAGATACTGACCACACACAGAGATAATGCCCAAGCTTCCGCTTCAGGAGGTGCGACCGCGGGTCTCCAGACCCCGCCACCGACTCACAGATTAAATCTCAGAGGTATGCAGAGTCCTCTTACGTACAGATCCCCCCGTTCTTCTAATTCGTCCCGTCTTGATGCACTAAAAGAAAATATGTCAGTTTGTAGATATGATCCAGAACCTGGACAGGACGACTTAATGGTATTAGCGTCTTTACGGTTAAGATCTGCTACTGATAGTTTGTTATGTTATGCAGGAATGAAGGAGCACCTAGATAGAATATATGAGTTCGTTCAAACGGGAAAGGACCCCGACAGTATTAAGGATGCCCTGGAGAAACAGAAAGTTACCATGCAAGCACTGATACTACGATTTTTCATAAATTGTCTAATAAGAGAACGAGACAGGCCCGGAACAGATCAGAGTGAATTAGATGCATTGAGTAAGTGGGGTCAAAATATAGCTGATGGAAAACATGACAGACAAAATTGCATAGAGGCCATGTATAAAAAGATTAAGAAAGCAGTGATAGCAGTACACGAGAAAGAGAAAGAAAAGGCTCCCTCCGAGGAGGAAGAAGAATCTGAAGAACCAGAACCAACTACAAGTACTATAGCATATGTAGGTAGGGGAAACTACCTTAGGAAAGGTGTCCGTCCGGAAAGCAAGAGAGTTTTCTTCTCTGCCTTAACGAATCCGAATTCTGCTGAGCATCAGTTCCAGGAAACTGATAAACGGCTTCGAGATCGAGTTGGGTACCATGTACTCAATTCTATGGATGAACAAGAACTAGCCCGATCAGCGGTATCATGGGCCGAAAATGCAAACATATATAATGATGACACGGTAGCACAGACATTTCTGAACCTCTCCCCCGACGAACAGAAATTAGCAGGGGTATATATGATTCAACACCTTCTCATCAAATACAGAAAACATTATTCCGATCCAGGTCCCTTACATGAGACACTAGAAGCACTACTGATGGATAGATGGAGAGGCCTAAGCACTAAATTAGTTCAAATAATTCTAGAACAACGACGCAGATATGACACCTTTGTAAGCTCTGAATATGTCCCCGCCCCACCTCCAGAAAGGAAAATGTACCATATGCAGTGCGGGAGTGGTATAGAAAGTCAGAACCCCTTGCGAGAAGTGCACCCTGTTATGGGTGAGGATAAAATTTTGAAACGCGTGTATGTACACACGCCTCTGACTAAGTTAGAACTGTTAGAAATGAAGAAATTAGTACCGTGCCATGATAAAGACCCTGCAGGTTTTCATAGAGAGCTCAAAGACATGTTACTGATGGGGGACTACACATATGATGATATCATGAAAATGTTGAAAGTATTATTGCCTACGGGTATATTCGAGAAATTAAAGGAAAAGGACTGGGAGGTGGGAGACGCAAAGATTGCCTGGGCAGAAATAGAGGATGAAGAAAAGAAACGGGTTCCAGGGTTAGGCCTTGGGGACAAAACTAAAGCATTACCAGGTTTGATAGTACAGGTCCTGCCCAGATTATTGACAACTAGAAAGGAGGATTGGGATGCAATCTCGTCCTGTAAACAGAAACATGATGAAGATACTAGCGACTTTTATTCAAGATTCGAGAAATGTTTTATTATCAATAGTGGCCTCCAGCCAAGTAGCGAGTCGTACCCACATCTTTTCGTATCAAAGTTAGTCGAGAATTCCCTACCGTTAGTTAAAAATAGAGTGTATAAAGTCGAGAGTACATGGCAAGCAAATACGCCATCCCAGATGTTACAAATGTTACAATATCACCAGAATAGAATTAGGGAAGAACAAGACCAGGAACAGAAGCGCATGAAAGACACGAAAATGAAAATGTTAGTAGCCCAGACGGTTCCATCCGACAGTCACAGAAAAGGTACGACCCAGACAAGTCACACTGCAGCTCCTGTGAAAGGGACATGCAATTATTGCAAGCAGCCAGGTCACTACGTACACGAATGTGCAGTTCTGAAACATAACATAGCGACAGGAAAAACTAAAGAGAGACCGCATCCTCCTAGACAAGACCATAACCAGCATCAGTCTACACAGAATACACAGCCCATGCATGCATCTGCACAGACAGCACAGACCGTAGCAGTACCACAGCCACAGCCCATTGCTGCAACTCAGCAAGTCTCACAACAGATGTACCAGTATGCTCAGTCTGCTTACCCCGAATATTCCCGATATACATGAAACAGCCTAGAGAGGGAAGGTGGCTTGCCTCTTATCGAGATTCCTGTAGATCAAGAAGGTCCTTATGTACACAGTCAAGTATTGGGGAAAGATAGAAAGTTTTTAATTGACACAGGGGCAAGTCGCACTACAATAAGTCATGACGAAGTTCCAGGGGCACCCCTCTCAGGCTCACAAAATGTTTCCCTTGGGTTTTCAGGACAGCCTATTGTAAATGAAGTATCAGAACCAGTTCCCCTGGCTGTGGGTCCGTTATCACGCGTTACAGACCTATTACTAACAAAATCATGTCCGGAAAATCTGTTAGGAATTAAAACACTGAAGGCTCTAGGAGCTATAATATGTTGCTCCCCGGAGGGGGTTAGACTCTTTCTACGGGATTTCAAGGGTCATTACGTTCTTCGTGAGTTTGACGTCAGATTGAAAAATGTACCTGATTACTTGTGGGCAAAAGGCCCAACTGATGTAGGATGTATGCACATTACACCATACCGCGTTACCCTCAAGGCAGGTGTTGTATTACCCAGAATCAGACAATACAAGTTACCACCCGATGCTGTAGCGGCTTTACTGAAAATCATTGAAGAGCTCATTGCCCAAGGAGTGGTCGTCGAAACCGACTCCAATATCTGTAATTCACCCATAATTCCGATTCTTAAACGTACTGATCCCAATGCACCGCCAGTATATCGGCTGGTGATTGATCTTCGAGAATTGAATAAATGCATTATCCCACAGTATCCTGTGGTCCCCGATATATCATCTCTATTGACTGCTATTGATTCAGAAGCAACGTTCTTTACTGTAATTGATCTCAAGAACGCCTTCTTCAGCGTGCCTATTGATCCCGAGAGCCAATATCTCTTCGGATTCTGTTTAAATGGACGCAGTTTCAAATTTTCGCGCGCACCTCAAGGATTTACAGAAAGCCCCAGCATCTATAGTCAAGCACTGAAAAGACAACTAGATTGTATTCAAATGCCAGTTAACACCGCTTTACTACAATACGTCGATGATCTGCTGATCACCGCACGAAGTGAGCCCGAATGTGAAAAAGCATCACTGACAGTTTTACATTTCCTGGCTGACAAGGGACACAAGGTGTCTCCTTCGAAGCTACAATTCTGTGCTCAGCAAGTTGTGTACTTGGGTCACTTACTGTCCAAAGTGGGGAGACAGCTCACTCCCGATCGCATTCAGTTAATTGTGAACATGCCGCAACCCAAGACACAAAAGGAAGTGCGGGCCTTCATAGGCCTCACCTCGTACTGCAGACAATGGATTCCCCAGTATGCATTTTTAGCTAAACCACTCATCCAGTTAACGACACAGGAGGCAGCGACTTCGACTGTCCTCCCTTGGACTCAGGAACACACACAAGCTTTTGAAGAATTAAAGAAAGTTTTATGCCAAGCACCAGTTTTAGCGACACCATGTTACAGCAAACCGTTTACACTTTTTGTTACAGAACGTGATGGCACAGCGTTGTCTGTCCTCACTCAAGACCAAGCAGGTTCACATAAGCCTTGTGCTTATTTTTCTAGTACATTGGATTCAGTAGCTCAAGCACTCCCTGCGTGCTTAAAGTCAGTAGCAGCAACAGCGTTAGCAATAAGACAAAGTGATTCAATTGTTTTAGGTCATCAGTTAACAGTTCAAGTACCACATTCTGTAGAGGTTTTGTTAAACAGAACCCAGACTCAACACTTAACTATAGCACGACTGACAGGTTATGAATTAACACTATTCCAGCCACACATAGAAATCAGACGTTGCAGCATCCTGAACCCCGCAACACTGTTACCTACAGTTATGACAGATCCAGCTCCGCATGATTGTATAGAAATAATTAATGCAGTAACTAAGCCTAGACGAGACTTAACAGATGTCCCATTGACAAATCCAGACCTGACACTTTATGTGGACGGTTCATGCATGAGAACAAGTACAGGAGAATTAGTGGCCGCGTACGCCGTGACCACTGAAACTGAAATTAAAGAAACACATCGTATTGACACACTGTCTGCTCAAGCAGCAGAGCTCATCGCTCTGACCCGAGCTTGTATTCTAGCCAAGAACAGAAATGTTAACATATACACAGATTCCCGCTATGCCTTCGGAGTTGTACACGACTTCGGAGTCCTCTGGCAAGAACGAGGTTTTCTGACTTCTCATGGGGCCAAGATACAACATGGCCCCCTCATTCAAGCACTGTTAGAAGCAATACATTTGCCCTCGGGCATATCAGTCATGAAGTGTAAGGCACATACCAAAGTCACAGATCCTGTTTCCCAGGGTAACGACCTGGCAGACCAGACAGCAAAACATACAGCATTGACTCACACCCAGACTACTGATGTGACAAAGACAATAGTACAAACACAGTGTATGACAGTTAGAGATCCCGCCCTAGACGTAATTGACATCCAGACACATGCTACTCCAGAGGAGATAAAGAAATGGACTGAACTAGGAGGGATTCAGACAGACCAAGGTTGGGTGACGAAGGGAAAATCTATATGGTTTCTCCCCGACTCAATGGTTTAAGTCATGATAAATACAGCACATAGTCCTGCCCATCTTGGAGAGAAAGCCATGTTAGACAGTTTACAGAATCTCTGGTACAACAAACACTTACGAGCAGCAGCAAAACAGAAAGTGCGTACTTGCATGATCTGTTGTCAGTTCAATCCAGGTAAAAGCGTCCCTGTTGAGCAAGGTGGATTCCATCCTCCCGATCACCCTTTTGAAGTCCTCCAGATGGATTATATCCAGATGAATAGCTGTAGAGGATTTAAGTATGTTCTTGTAATCGTTTGTGCTCTGTCCCGCTGGACCGAAGCATACCCAGTCCCAGACTACACTGCTCCGACCACTGCCAGACAGTTGGTTCGTGAATTCTTCCCACGGTACGGTTTGCCCCGTGTCGTGTATTCAGACAACGGACAGCCGTTCTCGTCCGAGCTGATGAGACAAGTTTCCCTCTTGCTAGGATATCAGTGGAGGTTCCACTGTGTCCGACATCCCGAAGCAGCTGGCCTTGTAGAAAGGCATAATCAGACACTAAAAATCCGTCTTGCCAAGATCTGTCAGGAAAAAGGGGTCGACTGGATAGTCGCCCTGCCCGTGGCACTATTCTACATGAGGATGGTCGCCCACTCGAGATCAGGGCTATCCCCGTACGAAGTGGTCTTTGGCAGACCGCCGAATATGTGGGGGACGCCCGTTCCGAAAAAGATCACTGATATTGATTGTAACATGTTGACAGATTACCTTGCCTCCTTGATGTCTGCACTCCAATCATGTCGTTCACAGGTTGCCGCAGCCTTCCCTGACAACACCGATGTAAAGGCGCATGAGGTCCGCCCAGGTGACCTGGTAGTCGTCCGGAATTTCGACCGGAAAAGTCCGCTGGAGCCCCGCTGGAAGTCTCCGAAGACCGTTCTGCTTACCACGAGGACCGCCGTGAAAATCGAGGGGAGAAAGGGGTGGGTCCACACGAGTCACATCAAGCTATGCAATGAACTAAAAAACGGACTGAAACAGGACTCTGACTCGTCCACCCCCACCAAAGACTGTGTCGAAGCACAAGACGTTACTGTGCCTAAAAGAGAAAAGACTCCTCAAGAACTTTACCGTATGAAGCTTCGATCTAGCAAGTCAGACAGTTTAATTGTTTAAGTCCTCCCCTAGGTGAATCGGTTAAATAGTTTCTGACATGTATCCCCTAGATCGAGTTAGAGAGAGAGAGGAAAAGAAAAGAACATATTGCAAATCGCTTCGTAGTCACTGCATAGTGACACTAATAATTATGTTTATTCTCAGTATACTACTCATTATTGCCAGCATTCTGCTTCCTATGTACTGGCCTATTTTCAGGCGTGAACAATCTGCTTACAATGTCTCTGCTGAACACACTTTTAGTGAACTTCCCGCACATGAACTATCTTACAGACTTGCGCTGCGCAACAATACATTCATTAGTATGTTACACCATTCCCATCAGACAAGTAATGCTACAGACTGCTGGATATGTGGTCGACTCCCTCCCTACCAGAATTACAAGGGAGCTCTGCCTCTCTTTCCGTACCCATTCACTCACAATGGCTCCTGTGGAGCATGGTTTAAAATAATTAATTCTTTAGATCCTGATATTGCTGTTTTCGATGGGGGCTGGGTTTGGGGGAACTTGAACTTAGTCCTGCTCAACGTCTGTTATCCTGATAAAGAGGGACTTCCCACTCGAATAGGAACTGATCTAGAAAATGAAGTATATGGATTAGGTAATTACACAATTAGCCTTATGATCCTCACTGTTGAATCTGAAACTGCTCCAGTTTTGCCCCATATGTTAGTATTACCAGTCACAGGTGAATTATGTGTTAGCAAGAAAGGTTCAGTACACTTAGGTCATAGTAAATGCACTACTGTGGTCGAGTTCAGTGACCATGGTAAATCGTCTTTTAAAGCTACCAGTCATTCCTACTTTGTTTGTGGTCATACCGCATACATGCGTTTGCCTCCAGACTGGGATGGTACCTGTTACATTGCATTCCTTCTGCCACCTGTTTTCCTAGCTCCTCCTGATTACCATAGAAATACGAATCTAGCACCGAATAGACCCAAAAGAGATATTCCCCTTGTCGACTACACAGAAACGGCATGGGAACAGTACACTGATTTCAATAAAGGATTCTTTTTCTTCCTAGGACCTGTCCAAAACAGTAAATTAATACGCAGATTAACGAGAACACTCGAAGCAGTAGTGAACGAAACTGCCTCCGCTCTAGGTAACCTAACAGAGGAGCAGTCTGCTATACGGACTGTTGTCCTTCAAAATCGTCTTGTGATTGACGTCATCTTGGCAGATAGAGGTGGAGCCTGTAAGGTCATCGGGTCAAGTTGCTGTGTTTTCATTCCACAAAATGCACCATCTGTCTATCAAGCTATCACCCGTTTACATAAAATTGCAAATCAGATACATCAGAATCCAGGCACCTGGACTTGGTCCGGTTGGTTCTGGACTACGTTAACGACTTGGGGATGGAAGATCTTATCCTTCCTAGGCATTGGTCTTGTTATAGTATTCAGTTGTTGCCTATGCCTGCAGTGTGGGCCAGCGATATGTGGACTGTGTGCCACATCCTGCATTGAGCATTCCAGTTGTCTTTCAAACAGTCAAAGAAAGAAAGACGAACATATAATGTTACAAGAACAAACCGATCGATTTATGAGGATCGACATATCATGAAGGGTCCGTAGGGAACAAGGAGGGAATGAGGTAATATAAATTTTATGGTCATGTTGTGTTCCCTAGCGAATACCCCACCGAATCCATGTACGAGTTAAAAGTGCATGTAACTTCCCTCCTGTACCAGCTATGAAGACGCAAATACATTTGCGTCCAACGTTAACTTGTCCTCTTTCAGACCCACCATGAATGGGTTTGATGGTCCGTTCCTGAGTATGCTATGCCAACGTCTTTTTGAAGTGTACTCCTACGTTTTTCAGCCTGGCTGAAAGTAGGCCCTGAATCTCTGCCACCGAGCCTCTTCTCTGGCTTCTGACTGCGAGGGCCCCTGCCCAAGCAGCCCCCGTACCCGTGAACTCTGACTTACTTCTAGCGCGGCCCTCCGTGCTCAGCTCAGCCTGCTGCCTGCCAAGATTGACTATAACCTTCGAGTTATCTGTTTTCCTCCCCGAAGATACATTCCAGCCTACTAGCTTCAGTAAACATCCTTCCTCAGCTACAGGGCTAAAGGGCCGACTTGTCTTTATGTAAGTAATTCATAGCCTCTGTTGCCATTTTTCCATGGAAGGCCCCGTGCCCCCACGCTTCTCATACAGACACTCAGGCGCTTATACACGCACTCACAGCAAGTATAGAATAGCTTCTGCTCTAGAGACCTTTCTGCCCAGATAGCTTAGTTCCTAAACATCAGATATCAGATATGATAGAAGCACAAGTTGATCTGACATGCCAGACTTCTGTCTCTTTCCGTCAGTGTAAATGTCAAGTCCCCTGCACCCCGTCTATCACACGTCATGCAGCTGCGCGCGCATCCAAGCTTCCGATTTCTGCTGACATTGCAACATTCTGTTAGCACCACCCCTTGGTGCCACCCACTTGCGTCACCTATCAGTGACGTTTCTAGCACACACGCCTAGTTACGCCTAGTTTACGCCTCTTGATGATGTACTAGCACCACGTGTATACTGTTATCTTGTCTTCTCTCAGCTGTTACGCCTCTTACATTGAACATTATGATGTAAATCAAGTATATAAGCTATGTATTGTCAATAAACGTTGGCGCGCTCATCTATCCCTTCTGACATCCTGTGTGGTGGTCAGAACATGATATCCTGATTCCTTTATGAGGAATAAAACCCTTAGAAACTCTTACACCACGGACTCTGTTTTCCTTCTTTCCGATTGAGTTATTATTGATTAAGTACTTACCTGCATAGAAATTAAGAGAGTAAATTAATTATTTACATCACTTCTTTATCAAAAGATTGTTCCTCAGTATAACATACCAAATCCTCAACAACCTCCTCCTCTTCATTTATTTTAATAGGCATCCTGGACAAACAATCAGCCACAACATTCTTTAGACCTTTCAAATACTCAATTTCAAAATTATAATCCAATATGGAAAGAATCCATCTTGAAATTCTCGGGGTTACACTTCCTTCCAATCCTTTCCCACCTTTAAATAAGTGCACGAGAGGTTTGTGATCAGTCCGAAGTTTAAAGGGAATACCCCACACAAAATACCTGAAGTTTTTAATTCCCCAACAGCATGCTAAAGCTTCTTTCTCTATCACAGAGTAGGAAATTTCAGCATTTTGCAACCTTCTAGATGCAAACGCAATCACCCTTTCTTCACCATCTTTTACCTGAGACAAGACTGCTCCGATACCCACAGCACTGGCATCGGTTGTGACATATGTCTTTGCTTTCACATCAAAATGTCCTAAACAAGGAGCAGACAAAATCCCTTCTTTAACTTGTCTGAATGCTGTTTCACAAACTTCACTCCAAACAAACTCTACCCCCGTTTTCATTAACAATCTCAAAGGTTCAACAATGTTCGTAAACCCATTTACAAATTTTGAGCAGTATTCAGCTAATCCCAAGAAACTCCTAAGTTGTTCTTTGTTTGTGGGCGTAGGAGCATCCCTGATAGCTATGACAATGTTTTTTTTAGGTTTGATCCCATATTTAGAGATCTCATGACCCAAATAACATACAACATCCCTTCTTAATTGACACTTTTCCCTTTTGATTGTCAAACCATTTTCTCGCATCCGGCATAGAACATCTTCCATTACCATATCATGATGTTCATAATCCTTCCCAACAATGAGCACATCGTCTTGAAAACATAGTACATCTTTCAATCCTTGTAACACTTTCTGCATAACTCTTTGAAAAACTGCTGAAGCCGAAGCTAACCCAAATGGCATTCGACAATAACGGAAAGCACCTAGGGCAGTCACAAATGATGTTAAATGTCTAGATTTTTTTATCAAGATCTATCTGATGATACGCTGCTGACATATCCATGACACTAAATACACTTCCACCACCCATTGCAGTGAGCATTTCTGATATATTTGGCAAAGGTTGACGATCCACCCATATATTTTTGTTTAAATCGCGAAGGTCAATGCATAAACGAATCTTCTTCCCACCATCCTTCGGTGCGACTACAATGGGTGCGAACCATTCAGAGGCCTCAATTGGCTCAATAATAGCCATTTTAAATAGCTTATCCGGTTCTTCCTGTAAGGGACTCCTTATTAAATGAGGAAGTGATCTAACCTTATGAACAATAGGGGTAGCATTGGACTTAAGAATAATCTTATGTGAGAAATTCTTGACTTTCCCCAAGTCTTCAGTAAAAACATCAGCGTATCTGTTCATTATTAAATTTTTCACTACTTGACTCTCCCCAGGTTTTAAGATACATTTCTTTTGACAAAAGTGTATAGAGGCTTCTAGAATCAATCAACATTCTTACACCACTAGAATCCAAACTGATAACATAATGTGGTTTTTCTAACTTACTTGTTCTTTCCATTTTGATGGATGAATCTGTGATGACAGAGTTAATTCTAACAGTAGAATCATCAGGTAGAGTAGAAATAGCATTGATGGAAGGAATAAACTCATGAACACTTTCACAAGAATCATCAATTTCATGTACAACAGGCATTTTAATCTTACACACCTTAGCGAAATGGCCTTTCCTACCACAAGTTCTACAAATCGCATTCCTTCCCATACACCTAGTGCTAGAAGCAATATGGCCTGGTACACCACAACGATAACAAGTAGTGAGACAAAAGATACAGGTCCTCTGGATTGAGTAGATTCATTATTTCTATCAGAGACCTTATTAAAAAGTGGCTTAGAAAAAGATTTTGTTACTTTAGTCTCATTAATGGCAGCTTCAGAATCTTTAGATGACATAACCTTTGACCCAGAGTCTTTGCTCACCAAAGAATTAGTACACTTGTCCATTTCCTTAATCCAAATATCAGTATGCTCCAAACCTTTTGCAATTTGAATTGCCTCTTCTAGCGTAGAATCTTTAATTAATAGTTTTTCACGAACTCTTTTATTATTCGTACATCTGACAATTTGATCACAAATTAGTGAGTCTGCTAATTGTTCAAATTCACAAGTTAACGATAATCCTCTCAAGGCTGCGACATAAGATAAAATATCCTCATCTATTTTTTGAATTCTGCAAAAGAATTTATGTCTCTCTAATACCACATTAACCTTAGTAATGAACCTGATGTCTAACATTTTCATGCTCATTTCATATAAATTGATAGTCTGACCATCACCCGTACCCAACGAAACCTCGGATAAATTTTCATACAACCTCCTACCCTCAACCCCTAGATTATGAAGTAAAATAGCTTGCCTGCGTAATGGTCCATACTTATCTGCACCTGTAGCAAGCATATATGTGAGAAATAATTTTTTCCATTCCTTCCAAGGAATAACAGGCTCCCCAGGAGTAAGAAGGAAAGAGGGAGGAGCAGACAAACTTTGGTCACCCATACTAAATACAAGATAACAATATAACAATCCCCCTGTAGGAAGAAAAATCAGTTAGAAAAGAAAGAAAATAAAATAATAAACTAAAATAAATACAGATTAGTTTTTACTTGAATGCACTGAAATCTTCTAAACATCTAATACAGAAGAAATCACTTCAGCTAAAACTACCCACGTAACGTAGAAACCGATTCGATCCAAATTTCGGAAGATTAAACAAATCGATCGAGAATCTGTAATAAGTTTTCCACTTCTGAGAAAGTTAGACGCATTCACAATACAATAACTTCAATCCATCCCAACGACACAAAATGGGCACCGCAAAACGTGGTTTACGCTTCTTTCTAGAGGAAATTCCTTCCAATCCAGCGATGACGTGATCCACGTTTGTTTCTACAGGAATTCCGTGTTTATCAAAGCGCGTCCTTCAAAACTTCGGAAGGTTCAGACGCAGTCAGCGAGGACAGCGCATTCTTCAAAAACGCTGCAATTGAAAGCGTATCCAGTATGTAAGCAACATTTTCTTTCAACGATAATAATGCCAAATAAAATTATCAAGTGAAAATCGAGGACAAGTCTCTACAATCCACCAAAACATTCAGTAGAGCATACACTCGATATTATATCAAAATGGCATCAATTATCGGCATTTCTGCAAATTTGTTACTCATTCTAATAACTCCTTTGGGCAACTCCAACAGTTCTTCCAACGCTGCAGAAACAAATTTATATAGAGTCACGAATTGAATCACCATATAAAGTCAGATAAAGTCACGAATTAAATCTGGAATTATGTTCCAATATTTTCAAAACTTCTTCTTAGTTGAAGTGTTCAAATGAAATTAAGCATATTACTTCTGAACTCAAAATGCTCGAATTAAATTCAACACAGCACTCTCCTCTTTTTTTTTGCTTTAGAATTGTACTCACAGGCTGGATGAGGCTCCCTTTCTTTTTCTTATCAATAAAAGAATAATAATCCAAGGGTGAAGAATCCAAAACTTGCCCCTTGCGCAGAAATATCCACAATCATCCCATCCTCGTCGCCATTGTAGAGATGAAATGAAGATAAATACAGGATTGTAGGATTGTAGATATATGTCTTTATTTGAGAATAAGACACAGGAAACTCCAGCTCCTTCATCCACCAGCTCCACAGTACACTGCCTCTGTCTTTCCAATGATAACATTCTACGTTACCTAGTTACACATGAGCATTCTAACAGAGACATCTCTACAGGCACGCCTTGGTAGCCCCTTCCGGTCGAACATGACTGAAATCCGCAAAGTCTATGTCATGGCACACACACACATGATCCCTCAGCTTTAGGGATCCAGACATCAGTAAAGTTGGGGCACTCAGGGCATGGGTACATGTCCAATACAATGCAGAGTTCTTTTCAGTCCCATCAGTACCCAACTGCTCTGTGCACAAGAGCACACATTTTAGGGACCTTTCATTCACGATCCAGTAAGAGCACTTGTGCAAATAATGTTTTAATAGTGCTTTCAACAACAGCCTAAGATACAAAGTGCAATCACCCTACTTTGGTTGGACTGGTTGCATCCCCTTTGACAGGATGAAACGCACACCACACTACCCCCTTGAACACTCAGCCCTGGTGTCGTTGACTCTGTCCATCGCTATCCTCACATCTGCCTTGGACACCGGCTGCACTCCCCGGTTCTTCTCCACTTTCTTGTCCCAGTAATGAGGGTTGTTGGTGGTGATCGTCTCCATCTAGGTGTCCCGGGCCCAGGCTGCATCTTTCACTGGTGTAAAGAAAGCGGTGGAGACATTAATCACAAACCCGGACCTCGAGAACTGGACCAAGGGAGGGAGTGACCAAGCCACACACATGTGCGACGCCACCTGCATATATATTAGACTAATCGTCACCTAGTTGCCTCTCCTTGTTTGTTGCACAGATCTCAGTGCACACCATTGTGTCTATGTGGAACACTGATCCCCCAAGTGCCACTCTCCTTCTGCATTGTACTGATCTTACTGCACACACACTTTTCTCCATTTTTGACTGTGCCTCCCATGCACGCCTCCGCCCTGTGTAACACCAACTCCCTCACACGGCGTCAGGACCACAGTGAGGCTGATATTAGGCAGGGCTGTGGGTAGCTTGCCTTGACGAATGTGTGACTACAGGCCCCGCCCAACCCAGCCGATCCATGTCACCTGAAATCCATGCAACATTGACTTTCAGTAAAGAGGTCAGTGACAACCGTAAGTAATGATCCACCATACTTTCGCTGCACACCTTGGGTTGCATGCGCACTCGACACTAGGCTGGTATTAGTACACCTGTCCCATAATTGGCTGAAACATGTAGACCGCACACCGTGCTGTGGGAGAACATTATTCTGTCACCTTACATCAAGTCTGTTTACTCACCTACCCAAGGTATCCATTAATAAACTACTCTATTGGAACAGACAACCTCGAGTTTGTTTTTAAAACCACTCACAAATTCACAACCACCTAATAGAAACCTAGCTCTGCTGTAATCAGGCGTCCCAGCACACCTGGGATGCTCGAGACATCTTGAGTGGGAACCCAATGGTGAAGAATGCCACCAACTAGGGCGGTAGGTGAGGGCTCTTTTGAAAAGCCTAATGGTTCCCTGAATGCTCGAGTGACGAAAATTCATGACAACAGAGCTTTGTGGTAGCGAACTTGTTCTTATTTGTTTGTGATAATTTAAAGACGGATTATCCAGTATTATGGGTATCTTTCATAGATTCACATGCCTGAATCATTCCCCGTCGTCGGGGTAGGAGTCCCCGGTAAATAACAATAGTAATGTCACATAGACATATACTTAGTACTAGGCCAGTGGCCTCACATTAGTAGCCTATCTAGGTCCTTATGTAAAAAGGACCAAACTTTGGCCAGGAGCCAATCAGCTACCATCACCCTTCTCACCTTCCTGGAAGGAGCCCTAGTCCCTCAGATTTTCTACCGCACGTCGTGCAGAGGAGTCTCCACTGAGCTCTGCTCAGGTTTTTTCCTATATCTTTGGTTTTTTGCCTACTATTTCTTCAGGTTCAGTTGGAAAAGGAGTATTGATATTTAATATGTCTACTACTCCTAAAAAAGGACTTTTTAGGCCATGTGCCTCATGTAGTAAAATGAGGCTACACATAGAGGACAAGCATGAGGAATGTTTGTACTGCCTCTATCCTCAACATTCTGCCAAGGAATGTAAGATTTGTCGCACTCTCCCGGTCAAGACATTGAAAGACAGGGAAGGGCGACTGCTTCTGTGGCTCCAGAGACTGAAGGACAAAGACCAAGTCTCCTCAGGTGAGAGTGAGTGTTCCTTCAGAAGTTTCCACTCCTCTCCTAAAAGGCCTCGACAGACATCTCCAGGTCAGTCTGCTGTGCCTCCTCACAAGAAGCCAAAATCTATGGAGGGTCATCCTAAGGTCAAGCCTTCTCTTCAGATGACAGCCTTCAAAAAGCCTGCTGTGGTATCTTCTGGCCTGCCTGTGACGATGTCGACAGTATCCATTTCGACATCCACAGCGTCTACTTTCTCCATGGCTTCAACTGCTACAACGTCGTCGACGATGGGTAGGTCAATACCTTCTGTTATTCCTCTCACAAAACCGTCGACGACGCTCCCGTCGACGTCTGCTTCATCGTCGACGAAGGCAAGGCTTCCAGCGTCGACGAAAAACCCATCGTCGACGTCGAGTTCTTCATCGTCGTCGAAGACACCGTCGACGAGGACACCGTCGACGACGAGACCGTCGACGAAGACTTCCTCGTCGACGAAGACTACACCGTCGACGGGGACACCGTCGACGAGGACACCGTCGACGAGGACACCGTCGACGACGACACCGTCGACGAGGACACCGTCGTCGACGAGGACACCGTCGTCGACGAAGACACCGTCGACGACGACCCCGTCGACGAGGACACCGTCGACGACGACCCCATCGTCGACGAGCTCGTCGACGACGACACCGTCGACGAAGCCATCGTCGTCGACTTCTGCAGTGTCGACGAGGGCATTGTCGTCGACGAGGACATCATCGACGTCGATGCAGTCGACGATGAAAATGTATGATACAATGTCAACAATTGTAGACGCTCCATCAGACGCTACAATGAATCTACAATTAAAGGGCTCTCCATCACTGAAGTATTCCTATACCCATTTTAAGATGTCATCATGCATGGTGACACCAGAGATGACTTCACCTAGCAAAGTCCAGCAACTGCTGCCAACGCAGTTTCTAGAAACAGAAGACCCTGACGTGGAGAACATGTTTCCCATAGCATCCAGTCCCTCTCATCTTAACATCAAGGTTCATGAGAGTTCAGACTGTGAAGATCTTGAAGAGGTGACAATTCAAGAAGAAGTTCGACAGCATACCACTGTTCAGCCTATGGTATGCCTTCCGGCGTCAATTGTCTCTGACCTACAGTTTCTGATTTCAGACTATAAGCAAAGATTTCCGTCTTCTGCTCCTGCTTCAGGAGTGCCAGCACAGCAGGAAGCTCCAGCTCCTCAACGTCGCCAGCGACCACCTCCGCTGGTTGTGCATCAGGAGCAAGAGAAATTGCC
Organism: Lissotriton vulgaris; assembly: GCF_964263255.1. NCBI lineage: Eukaryota > Metazoa > Chordata > Amphibia > Caudata > Salamandridae > Lissotriton > Lissotriton vulgaris. The sequence continues at coordinate 514,380 of NW_028247661.1, read as the reverse complement.
TCCTCAAATTTCTTCAGATGAGGATGAATATGAGGAAGAAATGAGACATGATGAAGTCCAAGATGAGGAAGGTGAAATACATGATGAGGATTCTGATGATAACGCCAACCTGGATCCGGCATCCCCAGAGCAAGTACAGGATGATTCTCCCCCTGAAGATTTAGGGGGATTCCATAATATAGTAGGGAGAGCGGCTGCGAGATTCAACATCCAAATAGCTTCGGAAACGCAGGACTGTTTCCTCCATGACTTTAAGGAATCCTTCAAAAGATCTGTTCGATCCATCCCAGTAATCGATTATATATGGGAGCAAGGACTTAAAATTATGAAAAATCCTTCCTCACTCATTCCAGTGCCGGCTAGACTTGAAAGGAAGTACAAAGCCCCAGACACTGCTCCCGCATGCTTAACTGGCCAGACTAAACCGGACTCAGTTATATCACAGGCCGCTCAGCAGAAGTCTAGCAACCCGTCAGCGGCAATAACAGCGCCTCCTGATAAAGAGGGGAGAAAACTTGATGCCATCGGCAAAAGATTTTCTTCTATGTCCGCCCTATCAGTCAGGGCTGCAAATTCTCTAGCATTACTAGGTCGCTACAATCGACAGATATGGGCAGATATAGCTCCATATCTAGAGGCAATCCCAGAAGACCAGAAAGAAGAGGTTAAGAAAATTTTGCTGGAGGGCGAACGCTCTGCCTCAGAGATGATCGATGTGGCCTTAGATATCGCTTCCACAGGATTTCGTCAACTGGCAGGAGCAGCGGTTTTGAGACGCCAGGGCTGGCTAAAAGCCACAGCATTCCGGCCTGATGTGCAAGCCAAAGTTCTAGACATGCCATTTGATGGCGAACTGCTCTTCGGTGAACATATCGATGATATGCTGCAAGGTATTAAGAAGGATACCGACACGGCGAAAGCCTTAGGCACCCTACAATACAAAACTAATTCCTTTCGAGGATCCAGAGGTAGAGGGCAGCAGAATAGGGGCAGCTATCAAGGTTACAAGTCCGCTTATAACTCTTCTCAGCAGTACAAGCCTCAATATCAGCAGAGACAGCAACAAGGACGAGCTTCCTACAACAAGTCGTCCTTTCGAGGGAAAGGAGGAAAGAAGGATAATTACAGACGCCAATGACTGCTTTCTCCAGCATACCTCCACCTCTTCTCCACAATTCGCAGTTGGAGGAAAAATTACCAACTTCCTTCACAATTGGAAACAAATTACAACAGATCGTTGGGTGCTGCAGTTAGTTCGCTTCGGACACACTTTGGAGTTTGTGGAACATCCTCCTCCGAACCCACCATGTCCTATGCAGCACAAGAATCTACGCCTACTTCAACAGGAGCTCTCTCTAATGCTCCAGAAAAGAGCAGTGGAGAGAGTTCCTCGAGGTCAGAAGGGGAGAGGATTCTATTCCCGATTCTTCCTGGTCAGAAAAAAGGAGAAGAAGCAATGGAGACCAATACTGGATCTGAGAAACCTAAATATATACCTCAAGAAGCAGTCCTTCCGTATGGTTACCCTCCAGGAGGTATTACACCTACTCAATCCAAAAGACTATATGGTATCCTTAGACCTCCAGGATGCCTATTTTCATGTCCTCATTCACAAGAGTCATCGACAATTTCTGAGGTTTGCAGTGGCAGGCAGGCACTACCAGTTCAGGGTTTTACCATTCGGCCTGAAGTCAGCTCCACGCATCTTCACGAAGTGTCTGTCACCAGTAGCGGCATACCTTCGCCAGCATCATCACCAAGTCTTTCCCTACCTAGACGACTGGCTCATCAAAGCTCCGACTCGGATAGGCGCAGCCAAGTCCTCTTCGGCCTGCCTTCATCTATTCAAAAATCTGGGCTTAACACTCAACCAGGAAAAGTCAACTCTCCAACCGTCACAACGTCTCAATTTCCTGGGAGCAACGTTGGATACACAACAAGAGAAAGCCTTTCCTTCCAGAGAACGTCAGGTCAAGCTGAAGACTCTGGCTGTCCACATTCAGGCCAAGCAGAGAGTCAAAGTTCGACTATTCAAATCATTGCTAGGAATGATGTCTTCCAACATTTTTCTCATTCCTCACTGTCGCCTACACATGCGGCCTCTACAGGAAGCCTTAACAAATCAGTGGATCCAATCTACAGGGTCTTTCGACGACTGGATCAGGATCACTCAGGTCATGAAGAAAGCTCTGAGATGGTGGCTTCTGGGCGACAACTTAAACAAGGGTCTCCCTTTTCTTCTCCCAGTCTCTCCTCATGTGATAACCACAGACGCTTCACTGGAAGGATGGGGGGCGTTCCTACAGGAACTGCAAGTACACGGTCAATGGTCAGTGGCAGAAAAACAACTCCACATCAATCTGCTGGAATTGAGAGCAGTGCGCCTGGCACTTCGAGCATTTCTGCCCCGTATCAGGAACTCCCCAGTGCTTGTGAGGACGGACAACACCACCACAATGCACTACCTGAACAAGCAGGGGGGTACTCGATCCAGGACGTTGTCTCGAGAATCTCAGCAAATCTGGATCTGGCTGGTACAACACGACATTTCTCTGCGGGCAGAGTATGTCCCAGGAGTAGACAACACCCTGGCAGACTCGCTAAGCAGGCAGCGTTCACTTTGCCACGAGTGGGAGCTCGACCAGCAGACGCTCGACTCGGTGTTCTCCCGTTGGGGCAAACCTCACCTGGATCTCTTTGCGACGAAAGTGAACGCGAAATGCCAACATTACGCAAGCTGGCTTCCCCAGAAAAGGTCCCTAGGGAATGCCTTTTCGATGACATGGTGCAACGTCTTTGCTTACGCTTTTCCACCGTTTCCCCTGATCCCCAGGGTTCTGCGGAAACTGAAAGCAGAGAGTTGTACCATGATCCTGATAGCCCCAGCGTGGCCGCGCCAACACTGGTATACGGAGCTACACCTTCTATCGCTGGAACCTCCAATTCTATTCAGGACATGCCCACATCTCCTCACAATGAACCAGGGACAAGTCCAGCATCCGGATCCAACATCTCTAAAATTATCAGCTTGGCTCCTGAGTTCAGAGAGTTCCAGGATTTAGATATTCCACAGGAATGCAGGGTCGTCTTAGCCCGGGCTCGGGCTGAAAGTACTAATAAGACGTATTCCCTCAAGTGGAAAAGGTTCTGTTTGTGGTGTAGAGCTCAGAATTTGCATCCGTTCACTTCTACTCCAGCACAAATTCTGCCCTACTTGCTCCACTTAGCCAATTCTGGACTGGCACACGCTTCAATAAAGGTCCACCTGGCGGCCATCTCCAGGTTCAGACGATCTTCGTGTGGAGCTTCGTTATGGACCAACAGACTAATCAAACAGTTTCTGAAGGGATTATTCAGATCTTTCCCTCCAGTTAGAGCACCTCCACCTACATGGCAACTAAATGTGGTACTAACTCAACTAATGAAACACCCGTTTGAGCCAATCCACAGAGCAGATCTAAAATATTTGTCATGGAAGACAGCTCTATTGCTGGCGCTCACGTCGGCAAGGAGAGTGAGTGAACTGCAGGCTTTTTCTGTGCAAGACCCCTTCATCCAGTTCAAGAACGACAGGGTCATTCTACGGACTAACCCTAAGTTTATACCGAAGGTTCCGTCCTCTTTCCATCTCAACGAACCTATTGTCCTACGATCTTTCTTCCCGAATCCATCATCTGCGGCTGAAAGATCTCTTCACTCATTGGACCTCAAACGATGTCTCAAATTTTACCTTCACAGGACGGAGCAATTTCGAAAGTCCAACCAATTGTTTGTTGCATTTAGCAGACCCAGGAAAGGCTTAGCTTTAACAAAACAGAGCATTTCCAGATGGATTTCAGCGGCCATCGCCTTCTGTCACCAACAGGCGGGCCACCCTCTGCCTTCAAAAGTACGAGCACACTCCACTAGAGCGGTTTCCACCTCCTTGGCGCTCTTTGCTGGGGTATCCATTGTCGACATTTGCAGAGCGGCGACATGGAAGACACCACATACGTTCACCAAGCACTACTGCTTGGACTCTGAACTTATGAAGGATGCAGCAGTGGGGCAGGCTGTCCTACGTCATCTATTTCATTAGTGGTGAGCCTTCTTCCTATCATCCCACCTTCCAGGTAATTTATCGCACATTTCTTATCAGGTTGTGAGTATCATGTAAACTGTGTAACAACTTGTGATAAGATTACTATGTCTTTACGAATGTATTATGCGAAATGTGCTCATTATTGCTTGCTATTCTGATTCAGGCATGTGAATCTATGAAAGATACCCATAATACTGGATAAGAAATGCGTTACTTACCTGTAACAGCAGTTATCCAGTATTGGTATCTTTCATAGATTCACATGCAACCCACCCGCCTCCCCTGGAAGGGCTCACCTTCTCCCTCTCAGTAGGTACTACTTAGCACTGTGCTTACGAAAATCTGAGGGACTAGGGCTCCTTCCAGGAAGGTGAGAAGGGTGATGGTAGCTGATTGGCTCCTGGCCAAAGTTTGGTCCTTTTTACATAAGGACCTAGATAGGCTACTAATGTGAGGCCACTGGCCTAGTACTAAGTATATGTCTATGTGACATTACTATTGTTATTTACCGGGGACTCCTACCCCGACGACGGGGAATGATTCAGGCATGTAAATCTATGAAAGATACCAATACTGGATAACTGCTGTTACAGGTAAGTAACGCATTTCTTTGGTTGTATACAGACCAGAGTTATTTACTTGTAAGAGCTGACAGAGGTTTTTCTTCATTAGCTCCAGCCTTGATCATTAGATAAACAGATTGTTGATGAAAATAGCATGAGCTTAAGACAGTCTGCATTATCGCACCATTGTCTTGACACTTGACCCTAGGAAGGGGGGCAATTTTCTCGTTTCAATTTGTCAGCCTTTTATATTGTTGTACATTGTGAACTATGTTCATTTTTGTTTCATGTTATTCATTCACGATAAACTTTGATTTTGTATTTTGATATTGATATATTGTATTTTAAAAACAAATATGAAAAAGCAACACATGAAGTATTAAGAAAGTTGTATTGATAACTGCGAATTATGTACTACAAAAGTCATCACTGTGTTAATTGAATGCATTATGAAATGTGCCTGTGATCCGCAGTGTAGGATTCTATAAAGCTCTTTATTTTCTACACGCATATCAGGGGGAGGTTCGTGTTTGTGATATGTAGTGAAGCAGCCTATATTTGTCACTTATTTACTGCACGCACATTGGGGGGTTTAACATCTTATTAGAGAGGCTCGTGAAACGTGCCTGACACCTACCAGGTATCAGTCAAGACAGCACTTTATATACTCTATGCACTTTGGCGGCTTCAGCATCCCTCTGGCAAGGCCCAGGTCCGGTATTGTAGGTCTTAGTTGGCCTGAGACCCACCCTCTCACTAACATGGCTGTTTTAATCGAATTAAGATCTGATTTACACTGTGGCAGGAAAATATAGTACATTTGAAATGCCACTCTAACTTAAGCCGTAGCAACATCAACAGCACGTTAATCACTTCACACACTTTGGGGGCCCACCTACTCTCGGATACGTGTGCTTTGATTTGTATATTTTGATACCCATATTTTAGTATGTATGTTTTAACTTGTATGTTTTTATCAGGTCATGATTAGCTATTATTCCTAGAAATGTAGTGGTAAAATGTTTCTTCATGTCTGTCACTGTAAGCCTTCTCATGTAGTCCTTATGGGACATGTAACTGTTTTTCTTTCTTTTCTGTTTGACCTTTGAGAAACATGTTTGATAACAACGCTAAGTTACTTTTTAATGTTTTTAGTATGTGGAAGTAAAGAATTTTGGAATGGTTTTTATTAATCAGACAAATAAAGAATTGATTGATTGAGGATAACTGATTATAGTTTTCATTATTGGCAGCTGTGAAAACTGTTATTGCATTTGACATTCACTCATATGTTTGCAGTAATCATCTTCTTATGTGCTAAAACAATCACATTTTATTCCGGTTAATGAAGCGTTGTACAACTGAAAGATTGAGAACAGAGGATAATATTGAAAAGGAGCTCAGAAAGGCTCAACTGCATGTGAAACTGGTATACTGAATTTTTGTTGGCCCAGCCGACATGCTCATTTTTTCTATTTGCAGATACCTAGGCCTGTCCATGGTTATTCCATGTCCCAAACATGTTCTGAAACCTGGGGGGGTGACGCCATGTCCAGTGTTGTTGACATGAAACGGTGCGGGCAACATACCTATTTTTATGCATTCATATTTTTTCCTGGATCGGGAGGAGTTCGGTGTCTAACAGCCCCACTCGAGTATAGATCTGCTTCGATGTGATTACAAGACCCAGGCACTGACATCTTGTTTCTGTGTTCAGAGTGTGTATGTAAGATGAGGATGGGAGCAGGACTCGTGACTGAAGTACGATAGCTGACACCAGCGGGCTCCATTTTGGAGAGCCCCTGGTTTGACGTGACAGAAGAGGAAGGACTTAATACAGCTTCCCCAGACTATGGAAGTGCATTGTGTACACTTCTGAAGCTCAACGGAGGGTGCCAAAGACACTGAAGTGTTGATGGACGAGGGCAGGGCTCCCCTTCATTCTATAAGAACCTGTTAGCAGGGAAGCGCTGCTTAGTCTGTCAATAGTAGTGACACATGATGGATGGTAGTAGTCTGAGGGTGAGTCAGCAGATTCTCTTTTAGATAAACCAATTTCATTATTTCCTTCAAAACATTTAGTATAGACCATTTTGGTTTCAATACATTGGAAGCCATCATATACCATAAAAGTACACTCTTAATTACAGCCCATTCATCGATTGTTTTCAAGCCCATAGTATGCCCACCACTTGCCCCAAATCTTAGTATGTTTCTGTTGGCCGCACAGTGCTTGGTAAATTGGTTGACCCATCTTGGAACACCAGTCCATCCCCAGCCACCACTTGGCCAAGGCCAGAGGCTGGGAGGATTTCTATTTGCGAACACTGTCTCTCTTGGCAACCACTATGGTCACTGCCGCCATTATCTTATCACACCATGGACAACCTAAGTCTTCCAACATGCCGAGCACACCCACCTTCAGCGCTTGGTCCAATGGTCTGTCTAGCACCTGTGTGAGCAGTGCCCCGCCAGAACCCCATTATCCAGGGGCAAGACCATACTACATTAAAACAAAAGTGTGTCCATTTGAGAGGAGCAATAACAGGTTGATTGGGAAATTGTACCCGTGTGCCACAAATGCTTGGGTGTAAAATAGGTAATGTGTAAGTATTAACTGCATCTTGGAGGAAATAGTTATGTCTCGAGGTGGTATGCAGGTGTCTCGGCAGTCCATGTCACCCATGTGGCCCTTCCATCCCTCCCATTTCTATTTAAGGGCCAGGCACACTTTGGGGCCCTTAATCACCGGCGTATGATACATGTGAGATATTGAACCTTTGTCAAGACGGCACTAAGGGAGTTTGGCCTTGAGGGGGCTGTACTCGGGCAGATCAGTAGAGTTTCTCAAGGTCAGTGAGAAATGCTGATGCAATTTTGACTCCTGTATCAGATTGTGTAATGTTGGACTTAAAACTCAATAAAATATATTTTAAAAAAATAAAGTCAGTGAGAACTGCTGTTGCAGATGGCTAAGAAGTGTCCCTTTTTCCTGACATCACCTAGAGTCGTAAGGCCAGTTTTATTGCAGCTCCTAAAGCCCTCGAGGTGAACCATGTGGTGCAACTTCTGCCCCTCCCACAATACAGCAACTGCCCTTCTCATAATGGAGTAAGCTGTGTAAGTGTCTTGAACTGACCTGTAAAATGTAGCCACACCCTAATGATCAAAGCAGTTATTTCTGAGAAACGAACTGGGATGGGGAATAGAAGCAGATTCTGTTTATATGTTTAAATGTCTGCATTGGTTATCAAAAGAAGGTGGAGACAAATCAAGACGAGGCAAGAGACTATCCTGCGGCATGACTTAGCAAAACAAAGAAGAAAACCACTGGAACTCTCCCCTAAACCCTCTGCCCTGCCTCCCTGGGAACCCTCCAGTCACCTGTCAGCCTAAACACTAGATTTGCATATAAACACCAGAGCTACCTCTAAGGTGCAGTGAGTGGGGACTCCGTGAGCCGCAGTAGCCGCAGGTACTTGGTGCATGAGAGTTCACAGAATACCGTAGTAACAATGGGTGCCAGAGGTCTGGGAACGAGGCCCCCTGATTTGATAGGGAGAGAGAAATATGTTCCATGCCCAGTATACACCACCGGCGATGTAGACAGCCCACCTGAGTGGGAAGACGTCCAGACCCCAATGTGCAAGGGAATTCTAAAGGGCCGCTCCCAGTGCCAAACCTATCTGTCACCCCCTACTGGACTTGAGGGGGAATGTGAGGGCATTAGTTAAACCTAAGATACTGTGAACTGGGAAGCGGGGCAGCTGTGTGTCGAGGTGAGTGTCAATCTCGTCCAGTACTTGGGGCCAGTAGGTGGCTATTTTGGGACAATCCCACAACATGTGTCAGCGTGCAATGGAACCACAATCATGCCAACATGGAGGTCTGTGAGCAGGATTGCCCCTGTGGAGTCTGGGGGGAGTGATATACCAATAAGAGGGGATTTGAGGGGCTGTCTCCATGCTTGCCACGTTGCGAGCAGTGTGACGTGCACAATAGTAAATATCCTCCCATTACCGCTATGTAAGGGAACGGCCCAATTCGGACTCGCATCTCCACTGACCCTGAGATTTAATGGCAGACAAAGAGGGGCGAAGGAGGTTGTATATTTCGGATATGAGGCGTGTATCTGAGGTTTTAGATAGCAACCACTGCAGGGGGTGAGATGGCGCTGTGCCTGGGGCCGAACTGTGGGGTGCTCACCTAGTGTCTGATCTGATGATAGCAGTAGAGCTCGACTTCAGGGATGCTCTGTTGTAAACGAAGGTCATCCATGAAGGACAATGAGCCAGCTTCATCAAAGAAGTGTCCTATAGATCTACGGCCTTCCTGACTCCACATAGTGAAGACCCCAGTACAGAAGCCTGGAGTAAAGTCATGATAGTTCTTTATGGAACACAGCGGCAAAGTGAATGAGGTATGACCTCTTCGCCCAACAACTTTGTCCCAGCTCGCTAGAGGGGCCTGCATAATAGGTGACATGCATAGACGTTTGGGGCATGCCGATTTGGTGAGGAAGGGATCCTTCCATAGGGATTGTCCTGCCACCACCCGGTCCATGAAAAGCCAATGCTTCTTAGAATTGGAGTGACACCACTCTGCAAACATCCTCAGCTGTAGTCTGACAGATTCGACATCCCAGACATCCCTCTCTCTGGGGCCTATAAAAAAGATCTCTGTGCAAGCGAGGTCTCAAGTCTGCCCATACAAAGCGGTCAACCTCTTGTTGCATAGAGCGTAAAGACCTGGGGGAGGCTCCATTGGGAGAACTTGAAAGAGGTATAGTATCTTCGGTAATATAGCCATCTTTACCAAGGCCGGCCGGCCCAGCCAGGAGAGGGTGTGAGGTGCAGTGGTGCAAGTCCACTTGTACCTGCTGGAGCAGGTTATCATAGTTAGAGGGCACCATGTTTTGTGTGTTCGTCGTGAGCTGAAGCCAAAGGGAGGGTACCACAGTCAGTGCCCATTGAATAGGGTAGGAGTGTTGTAGCTAATAAAGTGTGGGTGCCCTAAGTGATAAGTTGAGAGCTTGGGATTTATGGATGTTGGTCCAGGAATTCCACCTCCTGGGCAAACTGGTCAAGTTCGGCCATAGAGGCTGGGAGGGAAATCAGAGGATCTTCCAATGTTGCCACAATGTCGTCCGCATATCGGCTAATCGTATATACGTCCTACCAAAACGCACCACATATATAAAAAGGTAATCATGTGTCCGTTGGGCCATCGGCTCCATGTACAGAGCAAAAAGGAAGGGAAAGAGCGGGCACCCCTGTTTTGTGCCTCTCTGGATTGGGTAGGGGGCGGGAGATACAGCCATTCCCTCGCACCGTTGCCACGGCCGATTGTAGCTGCTCACGACCACTTGAGTAAACCGATTAGTAAATCCAAAGTGCCGAAAGGGCTCTCTCGGATACGGCCAATGGACCCTATTGAACGCTTATGCTGACGATACACAATTATTGATCCCTTTGGACGACAGATTTACTGACACAAAGAGCAACCTAAGTAACTGCCTCACCGAAGTTGCAACATGGATGACAGATCACTGCCTGAAGCTAAATGCTGTTAAGTCGAGATTTTGCTCTTCGAAGGCGCACACTCAATTTGGGATAGAAGCTGGTGGCCCAAGCGTTGGGAACTGCCCCTAAACCCAAGCATGTAGCTAAAAACATGGGCATCCTATTCGATAACACGCTATCTATGCAGGACCAAGTACGTATGATATGTGGAAAAAGTTTCACCACACTGAAACTTTTTCTCAGACTTTTTCCTTGGATTCTGTTGAATTGCAGGAAAACAGCCACTGAGGCTCTTTCTCTAAGCAAGCCGGACTACGGAAATGCACTTTATGTGGGCATGCCCGAATGCCTTTTCTCTCGCCTTCAAGTTGTCCAGAACGCAGCCGCCAGACTGATCTGTAATAAAACAGATACAGTTCAGCATCTGACAGCATGAAAGAGCTACATTGGCTGCCGGTGTGCCAAAGAGCCACATTCAAGCTCCTCTGCTATGCCCACAGAACATAGTACAAGAAGGGCCCACACATATTCCAAGACAAATTGGCATTTCACGCCCGCCTCGCAACCTGAGATCACGACATCAGGCACTTGCAGAAGTCAAACGTACCTTCTGAGCCAGGATGGGAGATTGATCCTTGTCTAAATCAGCTGCTGTTTTGTGGAATGACCTCTCACTTGACTTGCGCTTGACGGACGACTATCTGCTTTTCAAAAAGAAGCTAAAAACCTCCCTGTTTCCCCGTACACTAAATCGTATAGTAATTTAAATAAGAACAACCTGTCCCTTAATTCAATAATTTTTCTTTCTTGCACCGCACTGTATGTTATCCAGCGCCGTTATGTCCTTCGTGATGATTGATGCGCTCTATAATTACTACAAATAGAAATAGTAAAATATTATCAAAGCGCTGTGCCTTATCAATAATATGGAGTAGCCTCTTTGTATTGTCGCCGCATTGTCGATTGGGTACTAACCCCACCTGGTCCAGGTGTTCCAGACCAGGAAGGAGAGGGGTCAGCCGCGAGGCTAAGATCCCAGTGAACAGCTTTACGTCAACATTTAATAAAGAGATTAGCCTGTACAAGGTGCACAGGCATTGATCCTTGCCGGGCCGGGGCATAACAACAATTGAAGCTCCCAGCATAGTCGGCGGGAGTGTGGAGGAGACCCCAACGGCATTGAAGACTATGGTGAGTATGGGAGCCAGAATGGGGCAGAATGTAAAAAAGAGCTGTGCACCCACCTGGACCAGGGGAGTTAAGTGGTTCTGCATGGAGATAGCAGACGCCGCTTCTTCAATTCGGATCGGGAAATCCAAAGTCACGGCCTGGTCATGCATTAGTCTGATGGTCACAGCTTCCCAGAGGTAGTAGGCAGGGGCATCTGGATAAAATTCCTGCGCCTCATAGAGGCCTGCATATTATTGGCAAAGGGTTTCAGCAATTTTTCAGTCCCCAATATTTTCACCCCCAGTTGAATCGACCACCAATCATTGGACCAGCAGCCTATTGGCCAGCAGCCTCCCACATCTATTACCAGCCTTGTTCAAATCTATGCCGGACAGCTGAGTGCGCAAAGAAATATGGTCACGCAAATAAATATCTAAATTAGTTCCAAATTGAAATTTAGATGCCAAAACACGTTAAGACAGCTAAATATTCCTCAATGGATTCATCTTGTGCTTGCTAACGTTTAAAGAACACATGTCGCCGTAACAGATGGTTCATCAACATAATGTTTTCCCAATCGTGCCAAAGCTTCAGAAAATACATTACAGGTTTCGTTAATAGATAGGACTGGGACAACAGGCAAATTTTCAAAAACATCTTGACCTACATCTAAATGTCAATTTGGTACTAATTTAGATATTTCTTTGTGTGACCAATTAGTTTTCAATTGCTATAACAAAAGGATACAAGAGCGTATTTTAATGTGCAAGAATCCTTCCCTTGAGGAAGTTATGGATATTGCACGAAGCATTGAACGTCCTGTAGTATCTTCAAAAACTTTACTCCAGATTCTCCTAGTAAATTTCCTGATAGTTCTAAAGTTATGCATATCACTTCGACTGGTAATGCTAATGATGTTGATGTAAACTTTGTTTCTACCAAACCTAAAGCACATATTAGTGTTGCCAGAAAAAGTTCTTGTTACAGATGTGGATCCAAATATCATATGGGCAACAATGTGAATTGACCTGCTCAAGGTAAGAGATGTAACACTTGTAAAAATCAGACATTTTTACACAGTCTGTAGATAAGCTAAACAAAAGGGCAAAGCTTATTTTCTTAATGTTGAAATGGATGCTCTTTCTGAGGCTATGAGCAATACTTTATCCACCATTGAAACTAATACTTTACGCAATGATACCAAAAGGTGTAAAGGGCCCATGTGTAATGTGTTAATAGGACCAATTGATATCAATGTTATGGCTTATTCTGGCACAATACTAGATGAAAAGACCTTTAAAAAATGTTGGTCAAAAGTTATGCTCAAACCTACTGAGGTCAATCCCAAAACCTTTGGGGAATATGATATTATCATGTCTGGTTATTATTCGGATTCCATCAAATTTAAAGGTAGAGAGATTTATACCAAATTTATGTAGCCTTTAATGGTCGTGATATTCTAGGGTGGCAAGACCAAGCAAATTTAGGCATCATTTTGAGACCTGGACATCCTGAGCCTGTGGTGTTAGGAGACCTACCTATTTTATCTGTTGAACAGGAACAAACAAGTATTTTCCAACCTTGTACTGATTCCAATTTGGGTAATTTATTCACCAAATATTCTGGTGTATCGTGACAAGGTAGGCTTGGTCAAAGGTTTCCAACACACCATTAAACTAAAAAAGAATGCCATTCCAGTGGTTCAGAAATGCAGACCTGTTCCTTTGTCAGCCAGGGATGATTTAAAAAAAAATGTTAGATGATATGTGCTTACAAGAGATTATAACACCTGTAGAATCTGCTGAATGGGTTTCTGCTGCTGTTGTTGCACATAAAAGCTCAGGTGATATTCGTCTGTGTGTGGATTTGAGAGTGCTTAATCGTAATATAGTGGTAAACTGCCATCCCCTCCCCAGAATTCAAGAAATGCTTGCCAATCTTGGAGGCAGCATGTATTTTACCACAATTGATCTACGATCAGCGTATCATCAGATTCCCCTCTCAAAAGATTCTCAGTCTCTTACCACATTTGTTACTCCCTTTGGAGTCTACATGTGTGAGCGGATGCCTTTTGGCTTAGCATCCGCTGCAAGTGTTTTTCAAAGGTTAATGGACCAATTGTTAACTCATGTTAATGGGATCCAAGTATTCTATGACAACATTTTAATCCATACAGCTACATTAGAATAACATTATACACTGCTTGAAAAAGTTTTACAGAAACTGTAAGCTGTGAGCATGACCGTGAATAAGAATAAATGCAAGTTCATTACTCAAGATGTTGACTATTTAGGCCACAACATTTCTCTCAAAGGTATAAAACCTAAGTTGTCGTTACTATGCTAAACCGCAAGACAAAGACTCGTTTAGGGCATTCTTAGGTGTTGTCAAATATTATGCTTGCTTTGTACAGAGCTATGTCATTATTTTGCAACCACTCAAGAGATTTATAAAAAAAATGCAAAGTACTTTTGGACTCGAGAAACTCAACAGTCTTTTGATTCTGTAAACAAATTAATTCTGGAAGTACCAGCCATCAGAGCTTTTACCCAGGGTCAGACGAGGATTGTAACTCTGGACGAGTATTGTAACTCTGGACGCAAGTACCAAGGGGTTAGGTGCCATGTTAATTCAAATGATTGATGGTCAGGACTATTCTGTAGCTTTCGCTTCTAGAACCTTGAGTAATGCTGAAGTTAAATATAGCACTATCGAGAGAGAGGCTTTAGCATGTTCATGGGCTGTTGAGAAATTTAAGATGTACATTTGGGGCTCCAGATTTCAATGTTTTACTGACCACAAACCGTTAATGTACATGCTTGGTGACAGTTGTTCAAACAAAGCTTCTTCTAGACTTATTAGACTTCTGGCTAGGTTACAGGAATTTACCTTTGATATTAAATATATTCCTGGTGGTAAGAATGTCAGGGCAGACTGTCTCGTATGCCGCTGGAATGTAGTGATGTGGATGATCCTTTCACGGATAGTGATTGTGATGTTGTTTTCACTGTGAGTGACTTAATGCGAGATGTCAAATTGTCTGAAAATGAATGGTTTGAAAGTTGTAGAAAAGATCTTTGTCTGGAAAGAGTGAAGAGATTTTTAGTCCATGGCTGGCCATGTGATAGAAGTATGTCTATTCAAGACAGATGATTTTTGCAAATTGCTTTGGAATTATCCATTGTAAATGATATTTTGGTTCGAGAGAACAAATTCGTTCCACCTGAGAGTCTGAGAAGCAAAATTATTTCCCTTGCTCATGAGGGACATTTAGGAACTTCTAGCACTGTTCACAAGATAAAAGAAACATACTAGTGGCCCGGTATTGATGGTCAAGTTAAATCCTTTGCGGACAAATGTCCTGAGTGTTTATGTTTCAGCTAAACATTGGCGCACATCCACTACTCCATTATGCCCTGTTAAATGGCCTAAAGGTCCCTGGCAGAAGTTAGGATTGGACTTTTCTGGTCCCTTTAACCTGCTTGGCAGTGATAGTAGATTTTTTCATTGTAATCATTGATTACTTTTCCAAGTGGCTGTACTTTTCTTTTGTGAGAAGATCAGATTCAACGTTGGTAATTTCATTTTTACCACGTTTATTTTCAATTGAAGGTCTGCCTAAAGAAATTGTTACTGACAACGGCACTCATTTTACCTCTAATGAATTTGAAAAATTTCTAGGAGAAGTCTCTGTTAGACATATTTTGTTACCTTTATATAGTCTAGCTTCTAATGGTCTTGTTGAGAGAGCAAACAAGTTGTTGAAAGAAGGTGTATAAACAGCTATGGCTGCACGACAGCTCCAGTTGGAAGAGAGGTGGAAAAGTAATAAAGCATAACCAGAGATCTAGATTACAGTGTGCAGTGAGCTAAGCTAACACATTCCTATTACCTCACTTTTGAGTTACATACAACTTTATTGATACAGCACATACCAAAGCACATAAGGGCAACTGATATACAACTCTCTACAAAGCCCCATGAGAAAGAGGTGAAAGAGGTCAGCGACATCCCACCCCGCCTACCGCCCATTCAGAAAAATAGAGAAAAGAGGACCAGGGGAGTGCGAGCTCTGTTCAGGAACAGTAATCCAAAGATGTAGCAGGAGTCAGGCTATGCTGGGGTGGAGGAATCTTCACTGGGGGAGGCCAACACCACCCGGCGCACTCTGGGCACTACCTCTGGGTCTGGACAAAGACGAGCAAGGGAGCAGCCTGCGGTCTTCCATTTGAAGCCTCCCTAGTCAGCACCCTCCCACCCGGCAGGAGGGGGCCTCTCCAGGGACTCTGCTGTGATTTCCAACAGCTGGCAGGCCTCCTTTAATGAACGGAACTTTCCATCGAGATGAAAGATCAAGCGGAAGGGGTGTCCCCAGGAGCCGAGTCTGTGTTTAAGTGTGAGCATGTATCTACACAGGACCTGCCCTTCTGCCTTTTGCCAGGTGCAGAGTCTTAACACTTTGTTGTGCCCCTATTTTGGTTACATCTACTTGGAACCAGTATCATCAATAGCTGCTGCGAGACTCGTCACCTTGCAGAAACACTCTATCTGCCCTGCAGCCAGAAAATGACATTTGAAAAAGAACTACCACAAACTGGTTCCTGGATGTTAGACAGTAGATAACTCCCCTTGGGCAAGGAAGGGAGTGCCCCACAGAGGGAGTTCCTTTCACCTCGCAGGCGGAGAGACTGACTCGTTGGGGAAGCTGAAGTGTGTTTGTGGAGCACCCGGAAAAGCCAACCTGTACCGGGATCGTAACCACCGATGACCTGAGCTCCCTGTGTGGTTCACGTGGTGAAATACATGAAGCATCAATAACCTCCAAGCAACCACGTGCTATCGGGCAGCACTGCAGTATAACCAGAGGGACTTGTTCTACTGCTGCATTAACATGCTGTGCGTCCTGAAATGCCGGACAATACTGGCGTAGGGCTCAACGGCCTGGAAGTCGCAACCGTCAAAGAAGAGCACCACCTGCCTAGGGTTACTCATTGCCAGAGGCAAGATTGGAAAGGCAGATCATTGCCCAGGGTCCTGTGACAAAGACACTAAGGGGCATATTTACAAATCAGTCACAGAGCGTGGCGTTAGCCTTGTTGGCTTAACACCGCGCTCCTCCACTTCTGAAACGCAGGGCTGCAACATATTTACAACAATACGGTGCAGCCCTGTGTTTCCCCTTGGTTGGGGCTCGAGAACAATGTTGACTTTTGAAATAGGATCTAGTTAGATACATATATATATATATATATATATATATATATATATATATATATATTTCTTTTGTGTTCCTTCACAGATTGGTGTGGCCCTGAGGAGAATCCCTGAAGTGGTGGGATTCGAAACGCGTAGACCATTGGTTCTGCCAAAAGTGTTGTCCCTCTGTTGAGTTGTGTTTTTGTCGCATTTAATTTTATTGTACTGGTGTTTAAATCAATCAAGTTGAATTGGCTACAACTAGGTGTAGATAAAGAAAAAAAGTAAAAAAGAAAAACATTTTATTGGTTTGGCAGACCAGGTGCCCCACATAGGGCCTACTATTTTTCCCCTTGTTGAGTGTGCACTGCTTGGATTGCATGAATGAGGTATGTTGTGTATTAGTATATATGTGATGACGTGAATGAAGGGATGTGTGAATTGTTTTTCAGTCCCCTTGTCCACAATTGCTCCATTAATTTTCTTTTTTATTGTTGACTATGTGTTCAATTGTTATTTGATATAAACAGAGTATTTTGGAAATAAACAAGCTACTAATGAGCTTCCAAATGTGTATGGTCTATACATTTAGGTCAAATATTTTTGAATGATAATCAGTACTGGCATTTCTCTTGTTCTTTAGTAAATCTGAGACCGAGCCAAAAACTAACGCCGTGCAAAAGCAGGAGTTAGAATGGCACAACGAGGAGAAATACTTTTATTTCTCGTAGTTTTTTTTTGTTTATTCGATGTGTGCTGCATTATACAGCACATGTAGAAAGAGGAAAACACCATTAACGATTGTTTCTATGCAGGAAGGTGTCCATTCCTGCACATTAACAAGCATTGAAGCATTATGTGTGTGCTGCGTTTTGCAGCACACATAGAATTAGCAAATGACCATTTTTGATAGTTTATGTGCAGGAAGGGACCCCTTCCTGCACATTAACAACCATTCCCTGCAGCGCAGGCACTGTTGCACTATGGGGCAAGGGTGCTGGCGTTGGGGCTAGGCAACTAATTTTAGCACCAGGGCTAGGGAAAACTCATGGGTGCCCTGTATTGCTGTAAATACGGTGCTTCCCTACGTTTTGAAATGTGGCAGCGCGGCACTGACAAATTTGGTGCAGCTCTGCGCTATGACATTTCCTTGTTAATATGCCCCTCAATTTCCCCACTAATGTCCACTCATTGGGACAGGGGGTTTAAGTAAGAGCTACTGGCCGATGACAAGACCTGCGTGGAGTTGCACAGTACATAAAAGTGCTTGTAAGTGGCACACTTCTAGCAGTAAGCGCTATGTAAATACTGTATCACCAATATTCATGGATTATATTACCCAAATTATAAAGACAGCAAGGTCATGAAACTCCCACTGCAGCATGTTTCCAAGGAAGGCCCTGGATGAGGGTCCTGGGGGAGGGGTCTCCGGGAGAAGGCAAAACTTTGTAAACTTCATGAAGTCAGAGAACAGCAGAAAACCTGAGTAGAGGGCGAACAGGGAAGGGGTGTTCCGGCAGGAGGCCAGGAGCACCTGAGGAAGGGGACAGAGAGCAGCGGCTGTAGCTCTGTCCATCATTCTCTACATGTCTTTCTTCCCCCTCGTTCTATTTCACTCTTGTTCTCAGTTTATCTCTCTCTTTTTTACTCCTTCTCTTTCTGTCCATCTAACCCTCGTTCCCTATTTCACTCTCCCTACCTCTACCCAGCTCTCTCAGTCTGTATCTCACTTGTTCTCTCTCTTCACCTGTCTGCAGTTCTCTCTTCTGCCTCCTTCCTTGCTGTCTACCACCCTAATGCCTTGCATGAGGCTCTGCTCTATTTGCCTCTCGTTCTACCTCTAGCTCTGTTTCCGTTGCTAAGTGGCTCTCGACCTCTTTACCTCGCCTTTTCTTTCTCTTTGTAACCCTGTCTCTCGGTCTCTTACTACTTACTGAGTTTCACCGCTTTCTGCTTCTCTTATTTTCTTTCTCTGTCTCATTCATCTATTGCCTTATCTTCTGCCGGCTCTCATTTGTATTTGTCTTCTCCCCCCTCACACTCTGCTCCCCGCCTCCGCATTCTAAGCAAACTAAGGGGCATACGTATTAAATGGTAACTCAACGCAGGAGTGCAAGTTACCGGCTGCCTTGCGTTACAGGGAAAGGACAGAAATGCCCAGTCCAGTCCTTTCCCCAGCGCTGGTGCACAATGGGCTGCCTCGCGTCAACTCCACTAAACGAGAGAGATGCCCTTGCCAACCAAAAGGGACAGGGTCTGTGTATTGATCAAGCCAGAAAAAGGTCCCTTATGTGTCTCTCACTCTAATTACCCCTTCTATAGGTTGATTTCATAGAATCACGTTCATCCTCAATGTATCCTGGCTCCCAATCATTCAATTATCTGAACGTGATTATATGTAAAAATGTCTCATTTATTAAAATTATTTTCTTATCCAAAATAGTTTCAATTTAATTCTTATTGTAAAAACACATCCACTAATCCATATACACAACAAATAAACTTCATCCACCAATACACATCATTGAATAAGTTAAAAAAGTTGAAAATAGTTCTCGTAGGAGTCTCTATTATACTTACACGAGTTGACGCAGCGTTTCAGTGGATACGACTTGATAAACACCACCTTCTTCAGGACAAAGTATTCACAACAGAGATTTATCTTCAGCCTGTTGTTTAGATACAACTCCTTCTTTGAATTATTCAGGGTGATCTTTACGTGTACTGTTCTATTGTCTAGGGTCCTTAAAGATTCAATAGTTTAGAGCTTAATTCGGGCTACTGCTTATTATAGTCCGGAATTGACCTCTTCAAAATGATTTCAGCAGGAAAATCACTTAATATGGCACTCTTATATCGCTCCACACAAAATCTCTATTCATTGGATTTGATGTGTCATGGCGGGGGCCGCTTACAGAGATACTTGGCACCCCAACATTGCAGGAGCAATTCTTCTATCTTCCCTCAGGTTTTGTAAGATTTTTCTAAAGACCCATCCTTCAGATCAGGTGATCTTTCTGTGTTAATGAGCGCCCGCACCAGCCCTCTGTCTTCACGGTTTCAAGCAGGATTGTTTTTGTACAAGAAGGGACACCTTGCGTGTGCCGCATCATGCAGCACACATCGAAAGAGGAAGTAATGAGGAGAAATAAAGATAATTCTCCCCATTATGCCTCCCTGGGGTAGGTGTATCTTTATGGCACATTTCCAGGTCTACTACTTTTGGTGAATCTGGAAATGCGTCAAACTCCAAGGGAGTTGCGTGAGAACCCCCATACAACGCCCATGGTAAGCCTTAAGTAGGCAGAGCAGCGCAACGCAGGAATCTGCACTGCGTTCCTCTGGATTTAGGAAGCCACTTAAGGCCATGCAAGGTGGACTTGAGTGGCTTCATAAATTGCATTTTGAGTTTGTGTCACACTTACACCACGTTGCGGTTCGCAAGTGCAATGCAAGCCCAGTCATAAGCATGCCCCAAAGTCCTGGTGGTACCTGGTGAAATTCATTTGTGCAAGAAATTGGGTTACCGGTTGAGGGAGTGAAACCCGACTCAAGCAGCAACCACAATCCTTGTCAGGGTGAGGCACAAGCAAACCCCAAATTAACCTGTGTTCAACCCTCTGGTAGCTTGGCACAAAGCAGTCAGGCTTAACTTTGAGGCAATGTATAAAGTATTTATGCAGCATTTCAAACAGTAATAAAGTGAAAACACAACACAAACGAAATCCAATCTAGAAACATAAAGCACAATTTTATAATTAAACAATCAAAACGACAAAAATCTAATCAGGAGAACCACAGTTATGTCTTTTTAAAGATTTAAATGTAAAATAGCGTCAAAAAAACAAAGCACCCCTAGCAGCTCTCTGGTTCTGTCAGACCGGGAGAAAGTCACAAGTTCATGCTGATCAAGAGAGAAAAGCTACCTACTCCAGCATAGAGAGTTGCGTTCACTGTGGAGGGGCAGATAAGAACAGAGGAACTTCGTGGGCGTTCGTTGATGCAGCAGAAAGAGCAGGCCAGGATTCGCAGACAGTCATCCGCGAAGAACCTGTGAGCATCTTGTCGGTTTGGAGCCTCTCAGTGGCACTCCACGCGTGTGGTCGATGCCATAGCGCAAAGGGTCAGGATGGCGGAACTTTGCATTGCCGGGCTGTGTGAGTGACAAAGGTTCTGCACCAATGGGTCCGTCTGGGGTGCAAAGAGCCAAAAAATGTAAATTCAGCCTCTCTGATGCCGACCCATGGGTCCAGGACATGCGAGGCACCACTTGGGGGTCAGGAGCTTGCTGCATTAGATCTGGGTGCTGGTGCAGGTGGTTGGGAGCCTGTTATGTCCCTGTGGCTCTCAACCGTATCATCTAGTAAGGAGACACAGCTTCGGGCTGGTCTTGTACGCCAATGACTCCCAACTTATCATTTCTATCACAAATCAGCCAAAGAACACAGCAGCTAGGTTTCATGCCTGTCTTACGGACATTATGACCTGTGTTGATCTGAAGATCAACACAAAAAACTGAGGTGATGGAGTTCGGGCCAGGCCAACTCCTCTGGAATCGGACCTGGTGGCCACCAGAGGCGGGAGAGTGCCCCCATCCGGTCGAAAAAGTCAGAAACTTGGGGGTCATTTTTGACAATAAACCAAATTTCGGCATGCAGGTGAACAATCTTATTTCTTCAGGCTATTTCCTTTTAAAAACCTTAAGAAAAATCTTCCCCTTCATACCCAAGAGCTTCAAAAAACGGTGACAGTAGCGCTCTTTTTGTCAAAGCTTGATCATTCTAATGCATTGTTTCTGGGAATCGATAAATTTCAATTACAAAAATTGCAATCCCTACAAAATGCAGCAGCCAGATTTCTTCTGGGCCTACACAGAGGACAGCCAACTTCAGCTGGAATTAGATCACTCCACTGGTTGCCCATTAAACAGCGCATTGAATTTAAATCTCTGACACTGGTACACAAAGCAATAAATGGTGGGAGTGCAGCTGATCCCAAAAAACCTTTTACATCATATGATCCCTCAGGAGCTTTGAGATCGGCCACTCAAGGCCTCATAAAAACGGCAAAATTCAGACGAGCTAGATGGGGGGCCGAGCCATAACACACTGTGCGGCGAAGCTGTGCAATAAACTGCCTCTGTCCCTGAGATGCCAGCCGAATCTCCAGATATTCCGAAAACATCTGAAAACCTGGCTTTTCACAGCCACATAGGCTTTAGCCACCACTCCTATTCTGCTCTCACACTCCAGCGCAAAGACGCTTCGGCATTTGAGCGCTTTAGAAACAAACATAAACATAAACAGTAGGTCAACACAATATCCCTTTGAGCCACCGGGTGAGGTGCAGGTGCAAATCCCTCTGACTCAGACTGGAAGCCTTTACAAACTAATGAGGTAACCCACAATGCATCAAAGGAACTGGGTACAATGTAATAAGGACAACAATTGGTCCTGCCGGCCCTCCTTAGAAAAACCAAAGAGTTAGAGACTCTTGTAATGAATTAGCCAAGTCATTGGGAATGTTTCCACATAATTGTCACTCGAGAGAGAGATGAATACTCTTCAAAATACACCAGAGAGAAAGACACAGCAACTGAATTATAGAGACAATCGTATTTATATTCTTTTGTTATGAAAATAATATAATCAATAAAACATATGAAGGTATATCAATAGACAGTCGCTCTAGGAAGGAGTGTTGAAGAACATAGTTTCATCATTATTCACAGAAGGCACTGGTTGCAATGATGTGGGGAACACTAAACCAGTGTGTATGGGCCTGTCTACAACACAAATGCACAAACAAATCAGGAGAGTGTACTATAAGGGATTTGTAAATCTATGCAGTCCCTTCCTCTGCAATAGGTCCCATGAGGCTCTGCGACTCCAAGGGGCTACATTCAGGAATGTTCCCTAAAGAGCCTCAATGATGCTGTAGGGTGTAGCGCCATTGCCAAACCCCACATTGACACCTGGATTTGTCGCACGGAGCAGAGCGGACCCCTGTGCTGGAACTTCCACACATTTTAAGCTAAAAGTAATGCATATGTCTAGTCTACACAGCCCAGCAGGCTGCCAACAAAGCATGCACTATGCATTCCTGATTCTTCCTACCCTCACACGTAGTGCTCTGCTGACTTGACATGTTGAGCTGCGGCTGAGTAGTAATGTGGTGATTAGTCTGTGAGAGCTAAAAGACAGACTAGGTGAAAGCTCTCTCTGCCCAAGTTAGCCCAGTCCCTTCCAAGTTAGCCCAGTTCCTTCCAAGTTAGCCCAGTCCCTTCCAAGTTAGCCCAGTTCCTCCCAAGTTAGCCCAGTTCCTTCCAAGTTAGCCCAGTTGTGCAAATGTAATTAAACCTCTATGCTAAACGAGGCGGCTTGGAACTCATGTCAACAGCACATTCTGCAAGACCCTAAGGAGCAGATTTACTAGTTTCTCGCGCAGAGCAGCAGCTGCGAATGCTGCGCTGCGTGAGGAGAGAGCAGGAGAGCACCAGATTTACAGAAATATGGCACTCTCTTCCCCTCTCCCTGGAGCCGTTGCTGAAAGTGGCGGCTCGTATAGGGCTGGCTTTGGGGCAGTGGTGTGAGTCGGGGGAGGCACAGGGTGTGGGTAGTAAACACGGAACGGAGGAAAGTAATCATTACGTTCCTCCGTTCCGTTGTATGTCCAAGTTTACTACCCCCCCACCCTGCCCCTCCCCGACTCACCTCACCGCTGCACACCCTATGCGAGCCGCCACTGGTTGCAGATATATGCTGCTATGTGCCACGGACAAACCTTTGCACGATGTTGGTGCAAGAGTGTTTCCATGAGTCTAGCATAGGTTTTCTACTGGAAGGGGGGAAGCCTTCAGTACAAAATACCATGCTTAGTCTAACTATGTGTGCTGTTCAGAGCAGCGCACATACAAAGTCGTAAAAGGAAGGAGAAATGAAAGCAGGTCTCACAGCGCCTGTTTGAAATGGGCGCTATTTTCGCACGCTAAACCCTGTCTCCTTTTTTAAGTAAAGAGGGCTTAGCGTCAGAAACTTAGGGGTTTGCATGGACACGCCCCTGCACCACCCATGGTACGCCCGTTGGCGCTAAGTAATGCAACTCAGCGTTATGTGCAGCTTTGCATTACTTTCAAGTGATTTTCCAGCAAATAAAAGGTTTTACGCTGGAAAGAAATTGCTGAAAAAAGACTTTGCTTCGTTTTGCGTCACTTTTGCGATGCAGACATGGCGTTAAATCTTAGTAAATAGAACCCTAAATGACGTGCATGCGCATAAACAATCTGAACCCTTGCCAGCTTTAGGGTCTGCAGAATCAAATAAGTACCACCTGTCGTATAGAGAATAAATGCCCATTAGGGCATTGTTTGAGGTTATGAAAGGGCCAGAGGCTGGCACACGAATACGAATTGCGGCAAAATCCTCTTTTAACGCTGCATTTCTTTATTCGCTTTTAAAATCAATTCATGATTAGTGCAGTCAGCAATACAATACTTTTCGAAGTTTCTTCTTGTATTTTTGTGCTTTGGGTTTATATTGAAAATGTATAAAAATATGAGCTTTAGGTGTTTTTTAATCTGCTGTTTACTGCCCTTGAGATCAGAATCCTGGCCATGCTGATCAAATACTGGCCCTGTGGCAACCCTGGGAGCAGCAATATGGAAAGAGAGCCTGAAAGCACTTACTGTGATCCTAGGCGAGCCTGTGACTGCTTCTGGCAGGAAAGCTCCTGGGTCCCGCAGCGCAGGAGGCCCGGACAGACAGCTCCCACCAGCCCTCGGTGCTCCTTCTCTGATGAAACACACCCCAGCTCAGCCTGTAGGGCGTGCAGAGCTGTGCCCGGGGGACCCTGGGGCCTGGGAGGTCCTGCCCATGGTGTTGCTAGGCAACAGCTTCCTTGATGGAGCAAACTGAAACTGTTGCAAGTTTGAGCTGTGTCCTGTCCCAGCAAACCCTGGGGCCTCAAAGAGAGCAGACAGAAGGCTGTATTCATGCCTAACACAAACCTGATACTGCCTTTGAAACCCGAGGCCAGAGGTCGTAAGGCAGTGCTGGGGGTATCTGTGTATGGTTAGCACTGGGGGTAGCTGTGCATGGTTAGGGGTAGCTGTGTATGGTCAGCACTGGGGGTAGCTGTGTATGGTTAGCACTGGGGGTAGCTGTGTATGGGTAGCACTGGGGGTAGCTGTGTATGGTTAGCACTGGGGATAGTGGTGTATGGTTAGCGCTGGGGGTAGCTGTGCAGGGTTAGCACTGGGGGTAGCAGTGCAGGGTTAGCAGTAGGGGTAGCTGTGCAGGGTTAGCACTGGGGGTAGCAGTGTATGGTAAGCGCTGGGGGTAGCTGTGTATGGTCAGCACTAGGGGTAGCTGTGTATGGTTAGCACTAGGGGTAGCTGTGCAGGGTTAGCAGTAGGGGTAGCTGTGCTTGGTTAGCAGTAGGGGTAGGTGTGTATGGTTATTACTGGGGATAGCTGTGTATGGTCAGCACTAGGGGTAGCTGTGAAGGGTTAGCAGTAGGGGTAGCTGAGCTTGGTTAGCAGTAGGGGTAGCTATGTATGCTTAGCACTAGGGGTAGCTGCGTATGGTTAGCGCTAGGGGTAGCTGTGTATGGTTAGCACTGGGGATAGCTGTGTATGGTTAGCACTAGGGGTAGCTGTGAAGGGTTAGCAGTAGGGGTAGCTGAGCTTGGTTAGCAGTAGGGGTAGCTATGTATGCTTAGCACTAGGGGTAGCTGCGTATGGTTAGCGCTAGGGGTAGCTGTGTATGGTTAGCACTAGGGGTAGCTGCGCATGGTTAGCAGTAGGGGTAGCTGTGCATGGTTAGCGCTAGGGGTAACTGCGTATTGTTAGCACTAGGGGTAACATTGTATGGTTAGCGCTAGGGGTAGCTGTGTATGGTTAGCGCTAGGGGTAGCTGTGTATGGTTAGCGCTAGAAGTAGCTGTGTAGGGTTAGCACTAGGGGTAGCTGTGCATGGTTAGCGCTATGGGTAGCATTGTATGGTTAGCGCTAGGGGTAGCTGTGTATGGTTAGCGCTAGGGGTAGCTGTGTATGGTTAGCGCTAGGAGTAGCTGTGTAGGGTTAGCACTAGGGGTAGCTGTGTATGGGTAGCACTGGGGGTAGCTGTGTATGGTTAGCACTGGGGGTAACAGTGTATGGTAAGCGCTAGGGGTAGCTGTGCATGGTTAGCACTAGGGGTAGCTGTGCAGGGTTAGCACTGGGGGTAGCAGTGCATGGTTAGCACTGGGGGTAGCTGTGTAGGGTTAGCACTGGGGGTAGCTGTGTAGGGTTAGCACTGGGGGTAGCAGTGTATGGTAAGCGCTAGGGGTAGCTCTGTATGGTTACCACTGGGGGTAGCTGTGTATGGTTAGCACTAGGGGTAGCTGTGCAGGGTTAGCAGTAGGGGTAGCTGTGTATGGTTAGCACTAGGGGTAGCTGTGCAGGGTTAGCAGTAGGGGTAGCTGTGCTTGGTTAGCAGTAGGGGTAGCTGTGTATGGTTAGCACTGGGGATAGCTGTGTATGGTTAGCACTAGGGGTAGCTGTGCAGGGTTAGCAGTAGGGGTAGCTGAGCTTGGTTAGCAGTAGGGGTAGCTATGTATGCTTAGCACTAGGGGTAGCTGTGTATGGTTTGCGCTAGGGGTAGCTGTGTATGGTTAGCGCTAGGGGTAGCTGTGTATGGTTAGCACTAGGGGTAGCTGTGTATGGTTAGCACTAGGGGTAGCTGCGCATGGTTAGCAGTAGGGGTAGCTGTGTAAGGTTAGTGCTAGGTGTAGCTGCGCATGGTTAGCGCTAGGGGTAGCTGCGTATTGTTAGCACTAGGGGTAGCTGTGTATGGTTAGCGCTAGAAGTAGCTGTGTAGGGTTAGCACTAGGGGTAGCTGTGCATGGTTAGCGCTAGGGGTAGCATTGTATGGTTAGCGCTAGGGGTAGCTGTGTATGGTAAGCGCTAGGGGTAGCTGTGTACGGTTAGCGCTAGGAGTAGCTGTGTAGGGTTAGCACTAGGGGTAGCTGAGCACGATTAGCGCTAGGGGTAGCATTGTATGGTTAGCGCTAGGGGATCTGTGTATGGTTAGCACTGGGGGTAGCTGTGTATGGTTAGCATTAGGGGTAGCTGTGTATGGTTAGCACTGGGGGTAGCTGTGTATAGTTCACGCTAGGAGTAGCTGTGTATGGTTAGCGCTAGGGGTAGCTGTGCATGGTTAGCACTGGGGGTAGCTGTGCATGGTTAGCACTGGGGGTAGCTGTGCATGGTTAGGACTGGGGGTAGCTGTGCTTGGTTAGCAGTAGGGGTAGCTGTGTATGGGTAGCACTGGGGATAGCTGTGTATGGTTAGCACTAGGGGTAGCTGCGTATGGTTAGCGCTAGGGGTAGCTGTGCATGGTTAGCACTGGGGGTTGCTGTGCATGGTTAGGACTGGGGGTAGCTGTGCATGGTTAGCACTGGGGGTAGCTGTGCATGGTTAGCACTGGGGGTAGCTGTGTATGGTTAGGACTGGGTGTAGCTGTGTATGGTTAGCACTGGGGGTAGCTGTGCGTGGTTAGCACTGGGGATATCTGCATGGTTAGCACTGGGGGTAGCTGTGCATGGTTAGAACTGGGGGTAGCTGTGTATGGTTAGCGCTAGGGGTAGCTGTGTATGGTTCACACTAAGAGTAGCTGTGCAGTGTTAGCGATAGCGGTAGCTGTGTATGGTTAGTGCTGGGGGTAGCTGTGTATGGTTAGCGCTAGGAGTAGCTGTGCAGGGTTAACGCTAGGAGTAGCTGTGCATCGTTAGTGCCAGGGGTAGCTGTGTATGGTTAGCACTGGGGGTTGCTGCGTATGGCTAGCACTGGGGGTAGCTGTGTATGGTTAGCACTGGGGATAGTGGTGTACGGTTAGCACTAGTGGTAGCTGTGTATGGTTAGCACTAGTGTTAGCTGTGTATGGTTAGCACTGGGGATAGCTGTGTATGGTTAGCACTGGGGGTAGCTGTGTATGCTTAGCACTGGGGGTAGCTGTGTATGGTTAGCACTGGGGGTAGCTGTGTATGGTTAGCACTGGGGGTTGCTGCGTATGGTTAGCACTGGGGGTAGCTGTGTATTGTTACCACTGGTGGTAGCTGTGTATGGTTAGCACTGAGGGTAGCTGTGTATGGTTAGCACTGAGGGTAGCTGTGTATGGTTAGCACTAGTGGTAGCCGTACAGTTTATTTTTTGTCAGGCTTGGATGAGAGAGTAGTTATTCACCCTAATCCTAATTGTCTCCTCAAACGTCACACACTAATATGTCTGTCCATTGCACAGCTGTATCACTTGACAACAGGGAGGCAGCACACACGGAATTTCCATTGTTTGAGGAGTCCTGTCGGGGTGTATCCGGAGACCTCCATGTCTGTGGGTGCTGCTAATGGGCCCTCTGAAAGGATTTTGTATGCACGAGAGACCCTCTTTCCAGAGATGATCCAAAATGTGTCCGGATCTAGTTAATCACCGGGATTTAAACTTGAGGCCAAAAGATGTTTCTGTCGCACAATCTGTTAGTAGGAACTTTTGCAAGGACCCGATCAATTAGGTCACAACACTTGTGGGTGCCATTGCTGTAGAGTCGCCAGCAAATTGGTCAACAGTGTACAGATTCACAGATTTGGGATCTTATTATGGTAAAGAGTCCAACCATAGGACAGGGCGGAACAGAGACTCAGCGAGGAATCTGGCGAGACAGTCTCAAACCGCCCACTTGACCTTTCTTTCATAAAGGCTGATTACTGCTCTACGGGGCCACCCACGTGGAAGATATGGCACACAAACAATTTCTATTTTGACATTAACTTTATTTTGTTCATAGATTATTATTTCATCATTTGCATAAAAAAAGGTTTAAAAAGCATTCATTGTTTCCATACTTTTCTTCCACATTTCTTTTGCACGAATATTCCACTATTTCATTTTTTGGAAAGAATCATCATGAGCGTTGTCATTCATGAGAATTTAAATGACCCCTACAAATTGACCACACTTTCATACTAGCCTCTCATCCACTTACATACTCATTCATACCACAAATCATATCCTACCATCCCCAGGTCGCATACACTATATGGTTACCCAAAAGACAGACGTATTACAGTCTTCGTGACAGTGTTGCGGGCCGGGTATTTCACAAACAGGCCAAGGCACGTTTCGGTGGGTATTGCCACCTACTTCAGGACCACCAATACAACAAAATCAAGGCAAGTGGTTGGAGTATAACTTCTAGATGAAGAAATTATATTATTGGAAGGAAGGGGAACTCCACACCCACTGACACTCCAACACCAAAATAGGCTTGTTGTCTTTTATTTACCCCGTCAATGATCCTGACAGGTGGTTCACCACGAGGAAAATTCAGCTTCCCCTTGAAAAACGACAAGAAGGCTTTCAACGCCAAGCGGATGGCCCTCAGCTCCAGAAGGTTGATGTGGAGTCAGAGGGAAATAGAAAGAAGTCTGCCACTGACCCAATCGTGGTCCAGTGACCACCACTGAAGATCTTTTGCAGTCTAATCCGATATCTGAATGTGGTCAGACAGGTCCCCTGATGTTGAGCCCACTGGGAATTCAGATTCCACTGTAGAGCTGGCATATGCCACATGGTGTACTCGAACAGCAGAGTGCAAAGCTCCATGTGTCGGTATGACTTATTTATTTACCAGACTCCAGGTGATCCGTAACACTGCTGCCAAGCTGGTCTGCAATATAGACTGATACAGTTTGGCCTCGGCTTGTCTGGCCCAGTCTGAGTATTTCCTCAGACTGGGCTTTAATTTAAGGTTCGCCGGGTTCGAAAGGTGAGTCTCTCTCTTGCAAACTCCAGATTGTCCGTGATGGCGGGGTCGTATGGTCGACGTGGCTCCTGGCAGACGTCTTCTCCTCTTGGTCGGGTACGCCACCTCCGGATCGTGAGAGAAAAGAGACCAACAGAGGGAAGCCGTTAGTTTGCAGGCCAATGCAAAAAGAGCCAATTTCAAGCTTCTCTGCCATACACACAGGGCATTATATAACACTGGGCCCGAAATTCTTCAAGCCAAAGTGGACAATCTGAGGTCACAAAACTTTGCACTTGCTAAAGCCAAGAGAATAAAAAAAGTTAGAGCTGGCAGCCGCTCGTTCTCAGCGATATTACAAGCCAGAAGGCTTGTGTACACCGTGCACTGTTCTCAGGGTTATCACCAAACCCTAGTTTACCATACTCGCATCTGAAGGTGGACCATTGAAACACCAAACCCCTAGACCTTCGTCTTACCGACAACCATCTCTGGTTTAGAACAAAAACGAAAAACATGTTTTTTCAAAGGTTAATGGGGCATATTATCAAGGGATTTATCTCCGCTTTTTTGGCTTTAAAAGCTAAGAAAGTGGAGATAAAATATCAGCAACAGGGTGCTAACACGCAAATTCGCATGTTAGCACCCTTTTTCTCTACGCTTCCCCTTGCATCTCTAATGAGATGCAAAGGGGGCGTTCCAGAGAAAAATATTAGGAGAAATGTTGTTAAGCGACATTTCTCCTATTATCAAGGATTTCGCTAAACCTGTTAGTGATAAAAAAAAAGCTGCCCTAACTGCGGTTAGCACTGCTTTTTTTACACCTGGTATTTTCCTGACTTAGCCATGATATCCTATGGAAGGTGGATATCATGGCTAAGTTTGTGAGCCCCTATCATCAAGCTAACGCCAAACTTCAAGAGATTATCGTTGGTTTTCCAGCGATAATCTCTCAATTGGCAGCGCAAGGATTTTTATCACTTCTGAGATAAACCTTGCTAATAGCAAGTTATCTCTGCGATAATTTCCCGCGATGCTTAGCGTTAAAAAATGTGTTGCTAAGCATCGTTAGCAATAAATATTGCTAAACTTTGGTAATATGCCCCAATGTTTTTTTATCGGCTGATCTTAAATTCCATTTCCTCTTTTCACAGTTAGAAGGATAGGGAGCTTTCTAGCACCGTCATATCCCCTTGGGGATGAATGTTTGCCTCTAAAATTACAATAAATAAATGACTGCAGGAGTCCATGAGTCCCAGCAACCTCAGAGTTGCCCTCACCGAAATCCAGGACCAAGGACCAAGGCTAAAAGATCAGTACCATAGGCTAAATGTCCCAGACTGTCTTTCCAAGTGGAAAAGCACAAAAGCAAACCGCGTCCAGAATGGCTTTGATTAAGGGGATCATCTGAGAATGAGTCAGGCGTGTTTCGGCACTTTAAAGGTGAACCCCAAAGATGACAGGAGGTTTGCATTGTCTGGAGGTGGTTGACTACTGTCTGGGGTGAGCCAGCCCTCAACAGCCAATAATCAAGGTAGGGAAAACTGTCACCACTCCAAAAGAGAGCTGCCACCGCCGTCAACACTTACATGAACACTCGAGGAGTGCTGGTGAGCCCAAAGGGGAGCACAGCAAAATGAAAATGCTCCTCTCCCACCACAAACAGCAGGCAGTGCCGATGGGCCGCAGGCCATGGATATGGAATTATGCTTCCTGCAGGTCCAAAGCTACCATCAAGTCTCCAGGGTCAGGGGCAGACAAAACCTGAGTCAGGGTGAGCATTTTGACCTTTTCCTTCCAGAGGAAGGCATTGAGAGGGTTCCGATCTAGAATAGGCCAAAGACCACCATCCTTCTTGGGCACCAGAATGTAGTGGGAATAACAACCACATCTTACTTCTGGCGGATAATGGAGAGATGGTCCTTATTCAGTCACTGATTGGTTGTGGCAGGAGTGGCAGAGAAGAGAGAAAGAGTACAACAATCTGTAGGACCCACCTGTCTGATGTAATTGCCTGCCAATCCGGTAAGAATATGTGGATTCGGCCTTCCACCTGGTGGCTGTGTCTCTGTAAGGGAAAGCTAAAGAGGTTTGGCAGGTGGGACAGCAGGTTTGGATGACTGGACGGTACGCAGGGAGGACTAGACATTGTCAGAGAACCCAGTTGATCGAAGCTATGTTTGGAGTTGAATGGCAACGCTGGAGCCTATGGCCTACCCAATGGAATTGGTGGTGTCCAAGCCACAACAAATCCTGAATTTGGCAGCATAACGACCATCTTGATTGCACTAGATAGCACAGGGCGAAGGCCTTCAGGCACTCCAGGTTGGACTTTTACCACATAATTCCATGTGAGTAGTGTGTCAACAAACAGCTGGCATGAATAGATCTGAGGGGCAAGCTGGTGGATGAAAAGACAAACTTAACAAACGTTTCCATTCGCTTAGATTCCCTATAAGGGGGAGTGCTGGTAAATATGTGTGGATTAAAGAAACCTACACCACTAGGCATTCCGGCCAGGGATGCTGCAAAAAAAAAAGCCTATTCGCCAGGGCAATAGTGCCAGGCAATTTGTCTTTTGAGTGGGGGAGGAGGGGGCGGAGCAGGGCTTTTTAAAGTGCAGCACTGTCACCCCATGGGGGTATCTGGGTGCTGAAGCTAATACGTCTCCGTTGAAGGCCCATGTCTTGAGTTTCTTTCTGAAGCCCGCCAGGGAGGATGCTGTTCGGAGGTTGAGTGGCAAGTCATTCCAGGTCTTGGCGACGATGTATGTGGGGGTGTTCATGACGGCAGGGGGGAAGACACAATCTCAGACGATGGTTGATGTAGGATGGTTCTTGATCGTGTAAGGCTTTGTATGCGTGCTTGAGGATCTTGAACTGGCATCTTTTCTGGATGGGGAGCCAGTGGAGGTTTTTGAGGTGGAGGGTGATGCGGGTCTGTTTGGGGAGGCCCAGGATAAGTCAGACTGCAATCTTCTGTATGATCTGGAGTTGTCTGAGCAGCTGGAGAAGATGCCTGCAAAGAGAGCATTGCCGAAGTTGAGGCTGTTAGTGACGAGGGCTTGTGGCGGTCTTTCTGGTGTTGACTGGGACCCGTCTGAAGATTCTGCGGAGCATGTGGAGGATGTGAAAGCAGGCGGAGTTGACTGCTTTGATGTGTTGTTTCATGTTCAGTTCTCTGCCTCGGTTGCGTGCATGTCTCCCGTGGTGGGTATTGGTCCAAGTTCTGCTGGCCACCAGCTGTGGTCCAAACCAGAGGTGTTCTTTCTGAAGATCAGTACTTGCGTATTGTCGGAGTTGAGTTTGAGGCAGTTGGTTTTGGCGTTGGAGGGGTCTTTGGTGAGTGAGAGGATTAGTCTGTGTTGTCTGTGTAGCAGAATATGTTGAGGCTGTGGGATCTGTTAACGTCTCTGGGGGGGACATGTTAGTGTTGAACAGGGGTTGACTGTGGTATGATCCTTGTGGTACGCCGCATATGATGTCCTTGGGTTCGGAGGTCAAGGGAGGCAATCAGATGCTCTGGTGCGTCCTGTGAGGAAGGAGGCAATCCACTTGAGGGTGCTTTGCTGTATGCCAATGTTGTAGAGTCTGATGGTGGGGGCGTGGTGGGAGACGGTGTTGAACGCAGCAGAGAGGTTGAGAAGAACCAGGGCCACTTTTTCTCTGTGGTCGAGGAGAGTTCTGGTGTTGTCTGTGGCAGCAATCAGCGAGGTCTCAGTGTTATGGTTGGCACGTAATCCTTATTGTGAGGCATCAAGAAGGTGGTTTTGTTTCAGTTAGTCAGTGAGCTATAGGTTGGTGTTTTTCTCAAGTACTTTGGCCGGGTAGGGGAGTAGGGAGATCAGTTGATAATTTTTTAGATCCCTGGGGCCAGCGGAGGGTTTCGTTAGGAGGGGTTAGACGTGTTTCCATTTGGCCGCGAAAGCTGCTTTGGAGATGGAAGTGTAAAATAATGCTGGTGAGTGTCATGGTGATGTGGTTGGTTCCGAGGTTAAAAAGATGGTGGGGGCAGAGGTCGGTGGACACCCTAGAGTGCATTGATGACATGATGGCCGAGGTGGTCTGGGTGGTGAGTGGAGACCAGGTGGTGATCATTCGGGTGTGCTGGGTAGCTGAGGCGATTGAGGTTGAGAGTGGAGGATTGGAAGAGAAAATTGTTGTAGATGGTGGCAAGTTGTTTTGATATTTTTTTTTGCTCGTTTCAGCTGGATGACTGTCGTCGCATTTGGTGATCCAAGCTGAGACATTCCGGACGGCCTGATCAAGGTTTGATTAAGCTTCCAGTTGGGTAGTGCTGGGGGCCTGAATCCACAGTGTCTCGGTTATCTTGCCCCAGTTGCTGTGAGGGGAGCTTGGCGATGGTGTGTTGAGCTTTCGGAGATTGTGAAGTGGACAATGGCGTGGTTGGTCCAGGAGGGCTATGTGAAGTGGTTTAATTTGATTCTGTCGAGGAAGATGGTTTTGAGTATGTGTCCAGATTTGTGCGTTGGTTCAGTGACAAGTTGGGTTAGGCCAATTTTGTTCAGGTTTCCCAAGAGAGAGGTAGAGTTGGCGTTGTTGGTTTCATTGACATGGAAACCGAGGTCGCCGAGTAGGACATAGTGGTGGGAGTCGATGGCTAGGGAGGCGATGAGGTTGGAGATGGCCCATCAGGGATCTGGGGGTTTGTGGACAAAGGTGCCTCTTAATGTGGTCTAGGCGTTGGTTTGTCATTTGAAGTTGAGGTGTTGATTGAGAGGCGTGGGGTGGTGAATAGGATAGTTTACTTGAATATGATGGTGATGCCTCCGCCCTGTTTGTTGGAGTGGTCTCAGTGTAGCATCTTGTAGCAGTCGGGTGTTACACTGGCAATGTCTGGGTTTGAGGAGGGGTTGAGCCATTTTTCAGTGATGAAGGCAATTTCGGGGTATATAGGTTATGGTGTGCCAGGTTTCCGTGGCGTGTTTACAGAGGGAACAGATGTTAACCGGGATGCATTGGAGGGGTTCTGGGATATTCATGGTGGTCTGGGTGGAAGTGGTGCGGTGTCTGGTGCGGGCAGGCGGTTCAGTGTTGCAAGAGAAGCAGCAGGGGTGGCAGGCGAAGGATCTTTTGGTCGACCGCGGGGAGCATATGCAACAGCTGTTGTTTAGGTGTTCGAGGTCCATTACCCAGAGCTCCTCAAACGCGTTTGCTGCGCTCCCACATAAGTAGCCATGGGAGGGCTGGCAGGGAGGCAGGAGGGCTGGGAACCGGTGGGAAGAAACCGCGGGAGCGCGAAATCTACCAAAACTGGTTATCAACCCCCACAAAAAAAGACTAGCTGAGGAACCAAATTAAAATTAAAGTTATCCGAGCAAAAGACTACCTTGGGACAAATAAAATAAATTTACCAGAAAACGGTATTGAAGGTGGTCAGCAGGAAGTGGGATCGAACTGCCTGCCTCGCGGGCAGAGACTCGGCACAGACAGGAGGAGCTAGGCTGCGGCACCGGAGGTAGTGACTCACGGGACCCGGAGGTCAGGGGCTACTCATTGGGACCACACAGCTGCCTTTATAAGGTGGTGGGAGGGACTGGCAGGGAGGCAGGAGGGCATGGAAACATTGGGAAAAGACAACTCATCTAAACTGGGTGTCAACCCCAACAGCAAAAGACTAGTTCAAGTAACCAAATAAAAATTAAAGTTAATTAGAGGCTCAGACGATGTTTGCCCCAGTTGGAGGACTTCTGTCAGACCCTTAGTCTTAACCTCCAAGAAGGGGAGCTGGAGGTCAAGAACTTCACCCTACGCATTACCAATCAATCAATCAGTCAGGATTTATAAAGTGTGGCTATTCACTCGCTGGGGTATCCAGACACTTGCATGTTCCAGAGGCTCATTCGAACAGCCTGGTCATAAGGACCTTTTGAAATTCCGGTGAGGTGATGGTCCAAAGTTGTGTGAAGAGGCTATTCCAGGTCTTTGCTGGAATGTGGGAGAAGGAGTGCCCTCCACTTCTGCTTCAGTAGATGTGGGAGTATGGGCAAGTAATAATCTTCTTGATGTTTGGTGGAAGGTCGAGGATGAGTCTGGCTGCAGCGTTCTGTATGGTTTGAAGTCTCAGTAGGAGGTGTGCGGTGATCCCTACGTAGAGAGCGTTGCCGTAGTCTAGTCAGCCAGTTGAAGATCCTACGTAGCATGCATAGAGTAAGGAAGCAGGCAGAGGAGACAGTGTTGATATGCGATTTCATGGTGAGCTTGTTGTCAATGATGATTCCGAGACGTCTGGCGTGGTTGGAGGGAGCGGGTGCGGGCCTAGGTCTGATGGCCACCGGAAACTGTTCCATGTGTTGATGTTGTTGCTGAAGATCAGTACTTCCGTCTTGTCCGTGTTCAGCGGCAGCAGTTGTTCTTCATCTAGTCGGCGACACTTGTCATGCATCTGTGGAAGCTGGTCTTGGTGGTGGTGAGGTTGTCGGTGAGTGAGAGTTGAATGCCGCCTGTGTAGTAAATTATGTTGAAAATATCGGATCTGACGATGTTGGCCAGCGGGGTCATATATGCATTAAAGAACGAGGGGCTGAGAGATGACCCCTGGAGGACACCGCAGGCGATAATCTTGGGCTCGGAGGTGAAAGGTGGGAGATGGGTCCTCTATGTTCTTCCGGTGAGAAGGGAGGTGATCCATCTAAGGGCATTCCTGTGGATGCAGATGTGGATTCTTTCAATCAGTGTGTGGTGGGATACGGTGTAGAAGGTTGCAGAGATGTTGAGGAGGATTAGAGCTGCTGTTTCTCCTCAGTTGGGGAGGGTTCGGATGTCGTGGGTGGCTGCAATCAGGGAGGTCTTGGTGCTGTGATTGCAGGGAAAGCAGTATTGGCAGGCGTCAAGTAGCTATTTCTGCTTCAGGTGTGTCATGAGTTGCTTGTTGATGCTCTTTTCCAGTACCTTCGCTGGGAATGGAAGCAGGGAGATTGGCCTGTACTTTTTGAGTTTGCTGGGGTCGTCAGAGGGTGCCTTCAGTAGTGGTCTGACTTTGGCATGTTTCCAGGTGTCGGGAATCATTGAGGTGGTGATAGTGATGTTAAGCAGGGTTGTGAGTTCCTCGCGGATCCTTTAGTTTCCCAGACTGAAAATATGGTGCAGGAATGGGTCTGTGGGAGCTCCTAAGTGGATGAAATTCATGGTGGAGGTGGTGTCCTGGGTAGAGAGGAGGTCCCAGGTGGTCAGTATGTGGTTTGTGTCGATTGTGGTGATGGTGTATCTGTCTAGGAAGTCTGTGGATGTAGGGTGGGGTTTGAGGTGTCAGTATATGGTTGCAATCTTGTCATGGAAGAAGTCAGCAAGTTGTCACACAGCTCCGATGTGATATTGTTTTTGCTGGCAGCTGGGTTGGAGAATTCCTTCACAATGCTGAAAATTCCCTTGGTGTTGTTTTTGTGGGTTTTGATGCATCTGGCTAGGGTTGTCTTCTTTGTTTCCCTCAGGAGGCGGTGGTAGAGGTTGAGGAAGGTCTTGCAGGGTGTCTTGTTGGAGGTGTCCATGCTGGTGCACCATCTTCACCCCCAACTGTTTGCTCTCTTGTTTCACTGTTCTGAGTTCTTGGGTGCACCAGTTGACTTTTTAGAGCATTTTCTATGGTTGGTGCACCTGATAGTGATGGTGCTGGCTCGCACAATTTGTGATCCAGGCATTGAAGTTCTTTATTCTCTGTTCGAGATTTGTGGGGGTAGAGGGGTTGGAGGTACTGAGGGCGTACTTCCAGATGGTCTCTGAAATGTGGTTCCACTTGCGGTGGGTGGCGCTGGTTATCTTAGGGGTGGCGGTGCAGAGGCTGGAAATGCTGAAGTGGACAATGGAATCATTGGTCCAAGTGAGTTCTGTGGCATGGCTGTGTTTGACGTGATTATTGTAGGGGAAGATGGGGTCCAGCTTATGTCCTGTGGTGCGTAGAGTCGTGGACAATCTCGGTTAGTCCGAGGCTGCTCATACTGTAGAGAAGATGTGCAGTGTTTGCGTTGGGGTCGTTGATGTGGAAATTTAGGTTCGGATATAGTACTTGGCGTTTAAGGCTTGGGCCGCAATGAAGTCTGCAATGGAGTTGCAGAAGCTGGAGCGCAGGTCCGGTGGAAGATATGCAGTGGTGCCACTGATGGTTGCCTTGTCGTCAGTGTTGAACTTGAAGTTGAGATCTTCCATGGGGGTGGTGGTGTTGTCGGCCATGGTGGTGCACTGCCTGGTCTCTTTGTGGATAATGGCTGCTTAGTGGTGCAGCTTTGGTGGGTGATATTATATATGTCGGGGATCGCTGTAGCAATGCCTGGGACAGATGTGGGGGAACAGTCCTACCATTGAGTGAAGTGCGGTGCAACATGGCAGCAGTGTTTGCTGAGTTGTCCGGTATTCAAGGGACAGAGGGAAACAGCGTCATATCTGCAGGTGGGCCGGGGACCAGAGGTCCTGGCACTGGGCATGGTCTACGCACAGATGGGTGCAGAAGAGCTTGGCTTGGGTGTGCCTTTGTTGCACCAGAGGCGTGCCATGCTGTGGCCTCCATTAAGTAGGTCCTGAGAAGAGAGAAGAACGCTGGGAGGTGGTAGGCGGGCTAGGTGGAAAAATAGGCAGCAGGAGGGAGCAGGCAACCAAGGAGAGCAACAATGAACGGGGGAAAAACAAAGAGAAAAGCAATAGGAAAACGAGGGGAAAAACTAGAAATACAATAAGAATATGAGAGAAAAACAAGGAGAAAAAAGCAATAAGAAAACAAGGGAAACTGATTAACAAGGAAAAAGCAGAATCAAGAGTGATGCAGTAGCATGGAGAGAGCTGGGCCTGGGATCATGGCATAAGAAGTGGATTTCTCTGTGGGTGGGCCAGGGGAGATAAAGACCTGTCTCCAGGAAGCAAACTCATCACCTAGGTCAGTCATTATCTGATTCATTTCCAAAAAAGGGAATGCAAAGAGGATTGCTGAGCCTGTGGTAACTTAACTGGGAGAGGCAATGCCTCAGGGATTGGGGAGCGACATAGGTCGAGGTCAGACAGGTGTTGATTCGGCATCAAAGAGGACGATTGGGTGCTTTTTCAGGTGGGGAAGTTGACATTGGTGTCACATGCCCATGGGTCATGGTGCCGGCAGTGGAGTATTTATTTATTTATTTATTTGTTTATTTAAGTTTTGTATAGCGCTAGCTAGACCCGAAGGCATCAGTACGCTTCACAGCGGATACAAAATAAGCATCAACATAACAGGTAGGTCGAAGCAGGGTAGGGAGAGTATGGGAAAACATGATAGCAAATAACAGTCTATAAAGTATCAGAATGAGGGCGACATGGCGGAGATCAAGGGAGAGTCTTCTCTCATTCAAGTCATCAGGTTCTCGCTAGGACCAAAGAGATAGTGAACTATCAAAGACATACGAGGGTTCTCGTTGCGATCCAGCCCGCTCAAGAAAGAAGGCTTTGAGTAGTATCTTGAATTTTAGGAAGGAGGTTGTCATCCTGATGTGTGGGGGGATGGAGTTCCATATCTTAGGAGCATTTCCCGCAAAGGACCTGTTCGATCTTTTACGTTTTTGTGATTTCAGAGGTATGAGTAGTGGCGTGTTGGAGCTTCTGAGGGTCCTGGACTGACCGGCTCT
The DNA here is from genome assembly GCF_964263255.1 of Lissotriton vulgaris. Lineage (NCBI taxonomy): Eukaryota > Metazoa > Chordata > Amphibia > Caudata > Salamandridae > Lissotriton > Lissotriton vulgaris. The sequence goes on along the minus strand of NW_028247661.1, from coordinate 475,469 downwards.
CTTGAGTTTATTGGCCAGATATTCCGGTTTACCTGTATGCAGGGCTTTGTGTGTGAGGCAGGCTGTGCGGAAGTTGGCTCGTAGGTTAATAGGTAGCCATTTCAGGTCCTTGAGAGCCGGGGTGATGTGCTCATATTTCTTAGTTCCCGTGACCATTCTAGCTGCTGCATTCAGGGCAGCCGTCAAAGGACCTCGGTGGGATTTGGCCAGTCAGAGTAGCAATGCCATAGTCAATCCTGGAGAGTACCAGTGCCTGAGTGGCCTGTTTCTTTCAGGGGAGGAAGGGTTTAAGATTGTAGAGAAGGGAGGAGGAACCAAGACGGCGGCCAAAATGGCCGCATAGACGCCCGGCTCCGCAGCTCGCCCTCACCTCCGGAACTATCCTGGCGATGATCCTGCACCCCAGCCACGGCCCAGTGCAGCGGAATCTCGGCGGAGCTTGACCGCGTTATTCGGATCTTTTTGCGGCCTCTGACGGCCGAATAACACCGCCTGCAAGTTTCTGGCCTTTCCTCCAGCACGAGCCGGGACCTCACGTAGCGAAGCAGCTGTCCCGCACAGCGTCAACACCGGCCTCCATGGGCCATTGATACCCGGCGAACCGAGTGGTGAAACCGAAACCGCTCTTCTATGATCCTGTGACTGTCGCCGCAACGCAGCACTGACTAACGCGGAGTGCACATTCTGCTGGCCCCAGCAACCTCGCGCATATGATCGGGCGGCAGATTGGCTTGCCTGACCGGACTCTGATTACACCGTGGTGAGAGGTGTGTAGCGCTGCATATCGGAAGGAACCTGCGTGTGCCTCATTTTATTTCTCCACACACCGCGATTTGCTGATGTAGCCGTGACAACGGTAAGAACTACTTTCTTTGGTGTGTGTGGCTTGAAGTCCTTGGGCGTTGGAGATACAACATGGCGCCCACGCTAATGGATGTTTGGCTGGCCCTCCGAGACTGGCGCATTGAGTGGCAAGAGCTGCGGGCGGCTGCCCATGTTTCTCACCCTACTATCTCTCCTGCTGCGTAAGACTTGGATACGGTACCGTGCACTGTGGACTGTGCGCCCGAATGCTCCCCGGTTGTCATAGCCGAGGTCTCCCAGGCGTGCAGGGAGCGTGTTGGAGGGTCCGGGGAGCACAACGACAAGATCAGTGACTCTGTTTATCCCTTTTCCTTTCTATTGCCAGCCTGCCTGCCTGAATGCCAACACCCTGCCTTTGTGTGGAATGTGATTCTACCTCGGGGGGGACCCTCCTGGACTATTCCTTTGGTTCTTGGCTCGATCTGAGATTGCCCCTCCGGGTACTACGTGTTTGCTGATACCACCTGTGTGCAACCGTGACTCATTTTTGACTCTTTTCCGTACTGGCCAGGGCTGACTCTTGCTCACTCATGTCGCTTATTCGTGAATTGGATGCTGGAGTGGATTATGGACTGCACTGGTGACCGCGGGTGGCTGGGGTGTTTGTATATTGATGCCCGCGTACTATTTCAGTGGGCCCTTGCTTCTGGGGTTGGGGGTGCACAAGGGGCTGGTGCTATGGCCCTCCTCCGCTTCTCCCTCTTTTGGGGTTTCTTGGGGCGACAGGCATGCCTAATGGGGGGGGGGGGTGGGCCGTGGCCTTCCGCTGGTATGCAGGGTGGGGGATGGGATGTGTTGTTTGTACCTCTGTGTCTCCATGGCCTTCTATCTTCTTCTTATTTTCTTGTTCTTTCTTTTGTTTCTCTTCTTCTCTCTTATATATCTTGGGTCAGACGGGTGGTCAGGGTTTAGTTCTTTCCGGGACGATTTTTGCGCTTTGCGTTTATGTCTTTATCGCATGGCTTATTGATTCTATGGCTAAGATCTCGATTTTACTGCATATTCGCTGAATGACTGCATATTTTGCTTTTCCTTCCCTCCTATACTTCTGTTTGAGGGCGCATATCCTGTCTACGAATTGTTCCACGTAATACATGCTTTTTATAGGTCGTCAGATCCTTTCATTGATGCTATAAAATGAACCCTTGTCCATCCTCGTATACCATAGACTTTTTAGATCGCAACTCCTGAGGTGATATATTGATTGGGCGGGCGCTAACTGGGGCGACATGTACTTCCGTGCTTGTGTATCCTGTTTGTAATGACTTACGCCAGTATTTTAATAACGCTGATTCACTTGTGGATACCCTGCTATGTGGCTCGCCCTCTCAGCTACCCGGTCTGACTTTAGGACGAATCGCCAAAATTACAAAATGAAACCCTCTTTATCCTTTTCCTGTAGTTCCTTGCTAGTACATCGTAGTGTTGTTACTTCTGTCATTGATTGCAGCGCAAGGTAACCTGGAATGTTTTACAGTGTCATAGCGGCCGGCCCGCAGTGGTTGTAGGCAGACGCTGTGTACTATATTTACGATAAATAAAGGTTTTCAAAAAAAAAAAAAAGATTGTAGAGAAGTTCCAGGTTAAGGAAAGCGCTTTTGGCAGTTTTCTTTCATGTCCAGAGTGATCCCAAGGGATTTGACGGAGGTTGTAGGAACAAGAGGAACATTGAGGGCGTTTAAGGCTTTGAGCCATTCGAGTATTTGGGGATTTTCACTTTTGTTTGAGATGAGGATCACTTCTGTCTTTTCTTCATTAAGTTTGAGGTGGTTGTATGAGAGCCAGTGTTGTACCTCTGTGAGTGTGTCATTTAGTCTGTGGATGTCTGCAATCAAAGTGGTTTCCAGGTAGAGTTGTGTGTCGTCCGCAAAGAGGTGAAAGGGGATGTTGGAGTTCCTTAGAATTGTAGTGAGGGGCTCCATGTAGATGTTGAAAAGTTGTGGAGAGAGTACTGACCCCTGTGGGACTCCTCTAGTATTGGGGAGGGGGTCCGATTTGGAGCTTTTAATTTTGATAACTTGTGTGCGGTTGTTGAGAAAGGAGGCGAACCATTTGAGAACAGTTTTTTCCAAACCCGCTCTCTTCTGTAGGACATTGAGTAAGTAGTAGGTTGTGATCCACTGTGTCGAACGCTGCCGAGAGGTCTAAGAGGATGAGGCTACACTAGTTGGAGTCGAGAGACATGTGTAGGTCATCCATCACATTGAGGATTACGGTTTCTGTGCTGCAGCCCTTTCTGAACCCAGATTGGTGCGGGTCAAGAAGATTCAAGATCTCTAGGTGATGGGTTAGCTGGAATAGCACACATTTTTCCAGAATTTTCGATAAGAGTGGCAGGTTCGACACTGGTCTGAATTTGTTCAAGACCGTAGGGTCAAGGCCAGGTTTTTTTAGGAGTGGCGTGACTTGACCTAGTTTAAGGCAGTCAGGGATGGAGCCATCGCTCAAAGAGCTGTTGATGATCTTGGCCCAGATAGGGGCTAGAGTAAGTTTCAGGTCTTTGGTTAGTCTCGAGGGCAGCTGATCAAGGGAGTGAGACGAGGGATTAGTGATGGCAATGAGATCGCTTATCGCTTTGGTTTGGATGTGTTGGAAGGAAGACCAGCGAGTGACTGCAGTTATTAGTCTTGAGTGGGTAGAAGCAGTAGGGCGCAACTCTTAGAGGACGGATAGATTGCTGCAAGATCGGTCTATTGAGGCAATTTGTTCGTTGAAGAAGTTAGCAAAGTCGTCGCACTGGGATTTGGACGCAGTTAAGCTGTCTGTCATAGGAATGGAGGTTGGTTCCTGATGATATTGAAGAGTTCTTTGGGGCGGTTTTTAGCCTTGTCTAGAGCAGAGCAGAAGAAGGATGACTTTTTGTTCTTGATATGATTAAGATAGGTTTTGCAAGCTGTTTTGAGTTGATCCCGGTTAAGGGCAGTGGGGTTGTTCCTCCAGGATCTTTCCATGGCTCTTAGGAGTCTGCACTCATCGTTGATGTCAGTGGAGAAACAAGACCTGGAGGGAATGCTTCTGTTTTCTTTTAGTTTTCTAGGTGCCAGCTGGTCCAGGACGCACTCCAGGTTGGAGTGATAGAGCGAGGTGAGATCCGTGGCTGAGAGGAGCTCCGTCGAGCTCGGGAGGAGTGAGCTGAGAGCATCTTGTAGCTTGTCAGGGGGTACTTTCGATAAGTTTCTGACCCACTTGGGGGAGGTTTTAAAGAGCCGTGTGGTTGATATGAAAGAGGATGGCGTGGTGGTTGGACCAGTCCACAGGGATGGAGTGGCCAATTGAAATTGTCTTTTTGTCCGCAATGATAGCATCTAGGATCGCTCCTCTATGGTGTGTTCCTTCTGAGCAGTGTTGGATCATATCGTGGTCTTGTAGAAGGGAGGTGAGAGATTGAACGAGCGGATTCTTGGTTGCATTCCATCTTAGGTTGAGGTCGCCCAGAATTATTCTGACGTCACTGTTGAGAGCGGATTGAGTGATCAGATCCGACAGCTGTTCACCAAATTCAGTAGCGCTGCCTGGAGGGTGGTAAAGGAGAAGGCATTGGAGTGGGCTGTGGTGGGGCGAATTGATGTTGAACGAGAGGCATTCAAAGGAGTTGTAGAGGAGGAAGGGGGATTCAGTAATGGAGAGGTCACTTCTGTGGATAATTGATGTTCCGCCTCCTTTGCATATGGCCTGTCTTTGTGGATAAGTGAGAAGCCGGGAGGCACCAGCGTGTCCGAGATGGGAGGGGATAGGGTGTTCAGCCATGTTTCAGTGATGAAGGCTACATCTAGGTTATGGGAGAGGATAGTTTCGGCTAATCCAGTTGCATGTTTGACGGCTGATCTGCAGTTGATGAGCATGCAGTTGATAAGGGGGTCTGCATCCGGGTTCCGGGTGACCAAATTCGCTCTGGGTAGGGATGCGAGATGGGCTGGCGGTTTTTCGGAGAGGCGGGTCTCTTCTCATACCAGTGATGACTTGGATCGAAGAAAGGGGTGAGGGTGCAGGAGTAGAGCTTGTGCAGGATGATTGGGGGCAGGGGGGGTTTATAGGATGCGACTCGGGAGCTCACTTCCTGAGGGGAGGGAGAGGAAGAGGTTTTTCTGGGACAGTCAACTTGTGGTTCAGTACGGGGTTCTGTAAGAAGAGGCCGAGAGCCTGGGGGGGATAGGGATCTGATCGGGGGGGGGGCGTCATTCCTAATGGGAGGTTGCTGGAGGAGGGGAGGTGAGACGCGATGGGGGGGGGGGGGGGGTAGCTGGAGTTTCTCTAGGGTGGAAAGGGTTTCTTTTAGTCCGAGGATCAGCGTGGCGATCTGGGCTTCAAGAAGGTCCAAGCGATGTGTCATCATGGGAGCTGGGGAGGGTAATGAGGGGGGAGTTGGTCCTTAAGTGAGAGAGGCGAAGGGGCAGGGCCTTCGTGGGGGGGAGAGAAGAGGTAGGAGGGACCGATTGGGTGCTGTTAGGAGGGATAGTTGGGGAGGGTGGACTAAGTCAGGATTGGGGTTCAGATGGGCGAGGGCTAGGGAGGGGGAAAGGGTTTGAGGTGAGATAGTGATTGGTGGGTAAGCAGGGGTGGGAGGATCAGGTTCAGGTTTCGGGATCATCTGGTCAAGGAAATGAGAGGGAGGAGGATTGCAGCCCCTTTGGGAGAGGTGGCCATCTTCGCCGAGTGGAATGGTGCACGCTAGTGTTCTAGGAGGTAGGGAGGAAGGGGGGGTGTCCGGGAGATTGGGAGATGGAAGGGAGGGAGGGAGGGGCAGAGTTCTGTGAGGTAGGGAGGAAGTGGAGGTGGCCGGGGGGTGAGGGGAATTGAGGGACGGGGCTCGGGGAGGCGAATGGCTGGTGACATGAGTAGGCATGGGGGGTGGTGCACGAGGAGGTGAAGGAAGCCTGCTTTGCGGCTTGGGGGTTTGACTGGAGCCATTGGGGGGGTAGGTGCGTGGCTGTTGAGGGTAGAGAGCAGTAGCCGTCTTTAGAGTGGGGAAGAGGGAGTTGAAGAACTCTAGGTTTTCATCTTTTGCTTGAATAAAAATAGTGCCATTCAGAAAAATGGTGATTGTGATGTCTCCGGAGAGAGACTGTTGGTTGAGGGGGGGGATAGTTAGTTTCCGGTTTAGTTCTGTGAGGGTGGTTTTTGAGACAGGGAGGAGTGAGTTAAAAGTGGTAACCCATAACTCCGGTCTTAAGGTGTTAACAATGAAGTCCATTTTTCTTTGCCCTCTTGATGAGCAGTGGTAGGTGTCCACAATGAGAGTTTCAGGATATTGCCTAATTAGATTCTGTTTAAAGCGTTTTTTTGCTTTGAAGGAGAGTTTTTGTGGGAAAGTTATGGTGTAGGTGTTCTGAGCAAGAGGGGAAAGGAGATTCTGTACCGGGCAGGACTGTATGACTGAACTCAAGGCCGGAGGCATCCTGGAGCAATTAGGGGGAATGGTTTGTTTATCTACTGGAGAGTCCTAGTTGGTTAGAGACAGTATGTCTAACGAGTAAGGTGCTCTCGATGATTGGAGATTGCACTTAGCGTTGAGCTACTTGCTTAGGCGTGGTCAAAGTACCCTCTGTTCATGGCATCGGGCGAGCGTAATACTCTAAGCGTGTCAGCAGGGGCTAAGATGAAGAGATTCCCATCGGAATCTTTTCTGAGTGTGTTGGGATGTCCGGAGTGGTAGCCATGATTGAGTTAGGGCATCCCTTCAGTAGGTGAGGGACGAAAGGGAGCTTAGTCAAGGGGTCTGGGAACGTACCTGCGAATTCGATAGTTAGTTAAGTGGATGAGAGGTCAGGAAGACGCAGTTGGGGCTCAGAAGATGTCCATCATACCCAAAGACTCCAGATGTCTTTAGTTTTAATGTCTAGTCGCTGTTTTGGGGGCCAGTAGGGGTACTTCTTGGTCAGAAGCTTATTTGAATTGCAGTAATGTCCAAAGTGGCGTCCATCTTGAAGCCAGGCAGCCTTATGCAAGGGGGAAATGAGCTGGAGCTCGCATGTCGGGCGGGTAGGCACCTGCAGAAGTGTAAATGCGCCTTCTGACCCTAGCGTCAAGCAGGGAAGTCCTTTCGTCGTGTCTGTGAGGGCCCACGTGGTGAGATTCACGATCAGAATCACCTAGAATGTGTTGGGGTGTCTGACATGGTGCCATCTTAGGTCCAGGCATCCCGGGACGAGTAGGAGCGTTCCTGGGGGCCGGGTAACATTTATTAATAGTTGAGGAGTAAGTCGAGTGATTGCGGCGTCAGGTAGGCGCTGAGGGGGCCAGGGGAAGGGCAGCATGAGCCGAGTCTCTTTGTGTTTTTTACTACGATCGAGCAGCCATCTTGGGGACAGGCATCGACCGGAGAAGGGAGAGCAGCCTCATGGGAAAAATGCCGTAAGGGAGCCTGCGTTGGTCTGCCGAGGTGTCCAGCTCCATCCCTCGCCGTATATGCCGCGGGGCCAAACGCGCTCCGTTCTGAGCCCCTCTCAGTGTTCACCCCACCGAGCCTTAGATGTCACATCAAGTACCCCTCAGCCCCGGTAAGTGAGCAAGCGAACACGGGGGGGGGCGCGACGGGGAGGGAAGCGGGGCAGCAGATCGGGAGCGGTCAAGGGCAGCGCGCTCCAACGCGGGTATCTTCAGCCTCCGGTTCTGTGGTTCAGCAGCCAGCGATCCACGAGCCTTCCTCGTTCTGGGCTCGTTCCATGGAGGCGGCCGGTTCAGTGGGGACAGTCGAGCATTCCCGCTCTCGAGCCTTCCAGCGAGGGGGTTTCGGTGGGGTTGCTCCGGTCAGGGAAAAACACTAAAAAGTGAACCATTGACCGGAGCTCGTCCCAGTTGAGCAGAGGGCGAACCTACCAGTGGTTTGTTAAATTGTAGTATGCCACTTGGACAGATCATGTTGATTAATCAGTGGAATCATAGTCAGGCTTCATGAGCTTGCACCGAAGGGGACGTTGCCTTCAATTAATCAAGGAGCTGCACGGAGGTATTTAGAGGTGAGGGCATATCCTTTTTCATTGATTAATTCAAGGCAACCTCCCCTTCGGTGCAAGCTCATGAAGCCTGTCTATCATTCCAAGTAGTATACCAAATTGGTTGTTGAAACTACTAGGGGCTATTCTACCCCCATTTTTCCAGACTTGCCTATTTTTGCAGGTTGGCTTTTGAAAGATAGGCATGCAACATATATAAACAAGTAATATATTTTAAGTGCAGTAGGGATCACACTAGGTCCTGACGAGTAAAGCAGTGGGGACTGCTTACGAAACATGTTGACTCAGTAGGGGGCATCGCATTAAAGTATACCCCCTGCACATCCCCATTTTTTATGTTTCCAGCTAGGGAAGTGATTAACATTTGTTTTTTCCACTAGCCAGGGGGTTTTTAATTTCTTTGTATCTTTCACAGACCCTACCACTCTCACTCCTACACTACACATAGCCTATTTTCACAATAACAGTGCTCCCACGTATCCGCAGGTTGCAGCACGCCCGCCCCGTAGAGGGAAGGGAAGACCCCTATGATGAAGCATGACACTATGGGATTCGTAGTGTGAGAGGGGTATTTTAAAAACACTTTGTGCTTTTCAATGACATTTCATGGATCACTATTACACTTTTTTCAGAATCACTAGAAAAACCCAAAAATTATTTTACTGGCCAATATATAGGGTAGAATCACATTGTTTAGTGACGTAGTGTGGCTCACTGGTTAGAGGCGGCATACCCGAGAGCAGAGGACGGCCTGGGCCCAGGGTTCGATTCCCGGCATGGCAGGTTTCTGGACCAGGGTCAGCGGACTCGATAATTCTCGCCTCGGTGCCCACTCTGATCAGCGTTCACACTCGGCAACTCTGGGCAATAGCTTGCCTCATCTTCACTAACGGCCCCACCAGACCGCCGGGGATACCTGGTCTCACCCTGGAGATACCCATTAAGGGACCATCTCTCAGGGAAGCCAGGAAGGGTTTCGCAGCGGTCGAAGCGCCTTGGGACCCTCCGGGTAAGTAGTGCGCTATATAAAAGCCTATACATTTACATTTATGAAAAGTTGAACAGGAGGTAGATTCTATATTTATACCTCTTTACTCCCTCCCCCATTTGTTATTTTTTCATTTGATCCCAGGTACCCTACAGGGCTCATTTTAGGGTGTGACTTTTCCTGAACACAGTAGACATTTCTTTGAAAATATGGAGGTAAGTGTGAGAGTCAAGAGGAAGGACCAGATGCCCTTCTGGTGGCACATAAAGAAAGAAAGTGACATCAACGCGCAAGAGTGGTGCCAATAAAGGCCAATTGTCGTTTCCGGAGCAGACCGGCATCAGTACTGAGGTACACACATCCATATGTGTACAGGAACCCTTCATATTCTTGCCTTTATTTAAATAATATTACTAATGCGTAACTAGAATGGAGCCTGGCCCGAATAAGACTTCCTTCAGTATTTTTAAATAACAATACCAATTGAAAGGGCTTAAAATCGAATTGATAATGCATGCAATGTTTTAATTTGTTCTATATTTTAGGATGTTTGTTATCATTCTGATACATTAGATGATGTTACCGTTTTTTATATCAATAGGTCCTCCCTGTTAATGCCTCTGATTCATTCCTGTGCTCTTTTGGGAGTTGCATGTTTATATCTCTCCTACATTTTGATAACATTTTAGACTCTGCTCATTTACATTCGTCTGGTTCGGAGATTCTTTACTCTGAATAGACGGTAATATGGTAGATTTAAAATCATTCCTTTTGGAAGGTGGCTTTGGGAATGCAGCAAAATCTTTCTCTTCATTGTGTTAATATTTCACGTGGCGGATCATCTGTTTCCCTAAAAAGTTATGCTTACATCCAAATAGTAATTGGTTCTTTTGAATATTAGAACAACGTGTTATTCTATCATGCACACTGTTTAAGGCTTCAGTGTTATTCTCCAACAATACTCTTCAATCACACCAGATTATGGACAAATCATCATCGAATTGTGGGTAAAGTTTAATTTTGTTTCACCAATTCTCACTATTTTGGGATGTGTTATTCCTCAAAATGAGGCGTAAAAATATTAGAGGCATAGACATATTAGCATAGGCTGAGACTGCCACATAACCCATTGATGTTCTGGTTTATTGTAAGTAATACTTGACCATTGCACAGAAGTATTAAAGGTATAAGATGAATTCATCGGTTACGTTGTGCAATTAATCTCAGCTTCCAAATCCCTTCTTCTATATCGGTTGTATCCCAGTGCTTCGAAGCCTTCTGCATGTGGAATAGGTGTGTATAATGAAGACGCCTACAGTGTGCAGAGCCGGAACTCTTCTGTATCTCCAACAGTCACCTACTGCAACTTTGGTTAAAAAACGAGTTGCATCCTGTGGTGAGGCCTCTCTTGCAGTTGTTTGTAAGAATGAGTGCACATACTTTCCCACTGGTTGCTGAATTGACTCCATGACAGACACAATTGGTCTTACTGGTGCATGGGTTTGATGGTTATGTTTTTTGGCAACAAGTATAACACAGGCATCTTAGAGTGTTCCAGAATGAGATATCTTTGTGGTTGCCGAGATCCAGTCACTACTTTAGAGCAATTTTCTGAGGTCCATGCTTAAAAATCTGTGAGATCAGACTCTGGAGGTTGAGAGGTATTCCCATCTCCTACATGATTTTTGAAGTGAGTGTCATTCAATATTAATGGTCAAAAGAGTCAAACGTTATCCTTGGTTTGTCGTGTGGCTAATCTTTCTCAGTTACATCTTTACCTTTGTTTTAAGTAGGTCCAGACGTTATGTGCAACCGGTGTGTCATTTCCACTTGAATTCTTTATATAGTTTTATCTCCCATCTGTTCATGGATATTACCAGATGTAAAATTTCAATCTGGAAATCCTCATGAATCTACAGAGTTGCATTCTTGTCTCATAAAGTGAGGAATCGTTTCATGGGATAAAGGAAGTATCCTTTTTCAATACCCTTTCCTGAGGTGGGGCCAACCTGTTCTGCGAAATGGAAATCACGTGTTTCTTGTCTTGCTCCTTAGTTCTCCTCTTTCTTCCTCGTCTGTGTTTTTTTGCTGCAGGTCTTATTTCTGAACAACTTACTCTTCTATTACGCTCAACCCTTGGTGGGTTCCGTTCATCAGGTCACTATCGGTCATTCCCTCATTCTACGTTTCCAACATCTTCCCTCTGCTCAGAATGCTACCCATCAGTGACCTGAATATTAACTGTATCTTTTGCTGTCACTCTTTTTACCTTTGGACCACTTCTCCAAGGATACCTCTAGGTCTTGTTTCATCTTTGTGACTTGTTTCAGTGCTACTTGATTCGTTATATTTTCGTTTCCTATAGTATTTATACCTTTTATAGACTACTAGCTTACCCGTCGCGCATTGCTGCGATCGCCGAAGAAAGGAAATTGAAGGAAACTCGTTATGATAACATTCAATTTTCTTTGTCATTTTTATTGAAACATATTCATTTTAATATGGAAAACATTTCAAAGTGTCGTTTTAATTCTATTCATTTATTTGAGTGCTTGTGGATACAAGGTTTTTTGTTTTTCCGTCTGGTGCGTACATCAGTATTCGAAAGATTATGAGCGCCCTGGGGGGGCGATATTTAAAAAACAATTATCCCAGAAACCTTCGCTGGAGTGTACTCAATAACTTCCCAAAGTTTCCTGGCGATCGGATGAATGGTGTTTTAATTCTATTTATTTATTCGAGTGCTTGTGGATACACGATTTTTTGTTTTTCCGTCTTGTGCGTACATCAGTATTCGAAAGATTGTGAGGGCCCTGGGGGGCGGATATTTAAAAAAAATGGTATGTCAGAAACCTTCGCGGGAGTGTGGTCAACAACTTCCCAATGTTTCATGGCAATCGGATGAATGGTGTTTTAATTCTATTTATTTATTCGAGTGCTTGTGGATACACGATTTATTGCTTTGTCCGTCTGGTGCGTACATCAGTATTCGAAAGATTATGAGGGCCCTGGGGGGCCGATATTTAAAAAATGTTTATGCCAGAAACCTTTGCGGGAGTGTCCTCAACAACTTCCCAAAGTTTCATGGCGATCGGATGAATAGTGTTTTAATTCTATTTATTTATTCGAGTGCATCTACAATCATCATCAATCCTCATGAATCTACAGAGTTGCATTCTTGTCTCATAAAGTGAGGAATCGTTTCATGGGATAAAGGAAGTATCCTTTTTCAATACCCTTTCCTGAGGTGGGGCCAACCTGTTCTGCGAAATGGAAATCACGTGTTTCTTGTCTTGCTCCTTAGTTCTCCTCTTTCTTCCTCGTCTGTGTTTTTTTGCTGCAGGTCTTATTTCTAAACAACTTACTCTTCTATTACGCTCAACCCTTGGTGGGTTCCGTTCATCAGGTCACTATCGGTCATTCCCTCATTCTACGTTTCCAACATCTTCCCTCTGCTCAGAATGCTACCCATCAGTGACCTGAATATTAACTGTATCTTCTGCTGTCACTCTTTTTACCTTTGGACCACTTCTCCAAGGATACCTCTAGGTCTTGTTTCATCTTTGTGACTTGTTTCAGTGCTACTTGATTCGTTATATTTTCGTTTCCTATAGTATTTATACCTTTTATAGACTACTAGCTTACCCGTCGCGCATTGCTGCGATCTCCGAAGAAAGGAAATTGAAGGAAACTCGTTATGATAACATTCAATTTACTTTGTCATTTTTATTGAAACGTATTCATTTTAATATGGAAAACCTTTCAAAGTGTCGTTTTAATTCTATTTATTTATTCGAGTGCTTGTGGATACAAGATTTTTTGTTTTTCCGTCTGGTGCGTACATCAGTATTCGAAAGATTATGAGCGCCCTGGGGGGGGCGATATTTAAAAAACAATTATGCCAGAAACCTTCGCTGGAGTGTACTCAATAACTTCCCAAAGTTTCCTGGCGATCGGATGAATGGTGTTTTAATTCTATTTATTTATTCGAGTGCTTGTGGATACATGATTTTTTGTTTTTCCGTCTTGTGCGTACATCAGTATTCGAAAGATTATGAGGGCCCTGGGGGGGGCGGATATTTAAAAAAATGGTATGTCAGAAACCTTCGCGGGAGTGTAGTCAACAACTTCCCAATGTTTCATGGCAATCGGATGAATGGTGTTTTAATTCTATTTATTTATTCGAGTGCTTGTGGATACACGATTTATTGCTTTTTCCGTCTGGTGCGTACATCAGTATTCGAAAGATTATGAGGGCCCTGGGGGGCCGATATTTAAAAAATGTTTATGCCAGAAACCTTTGCGGGAGTGTCCTCAACAACTTCCCAAAGTTTCATGGCGATCGGATGAATAGTGTTTTAATTCTATTTATTTATTCGAGTGCCTGTGGATACACGATTTGTTGCTTTTTTCCGTCTGGTGCGTACATCAGTATTCGAAAGATTATGAGGGACCTGGGGGGCCGATATTTAAAACATTTGTATGCCAGAAACCATCGCGGGAGTGTACTCAACAACTTCCCAAAGTTTCATGGCGATCGGATGAATGATGTTTTAATTCTATTTATTCGAGTGCTTGTGGCTACACGATTTGTTGCTTTTTCCGTCTGGTGCGTACATCATTATTCAAATGTTTATGAAGGCCCTAGGGGGCCGATATTTAAAAAAAATTATGCCAGAAACCTTCGCGGGAGTGTACTCAACAACTTCCCAAAGTTTCACTGCGATCGGATGAATGGTGTAGTAATGCATAAAGGACAAACAGACAGACATACTTTCGTTTTTATATATATATAACATGCATTATTAGGTGTCCCTTTAAGGTTTTTTGTTCTTCCTAATCTCTGTTTCTTTTTTAAACAATACAATGAGAAGCTAGTCAAGATCCCATTCCTTTCATCTACAAATCCTATTTGATCACTGCAAACGTTGGGTTTCTTGTTATTTCACATTCCTCTCGTTACTCTTTGGGTGTTATTGGCTAGAGTCGTAGCATGTAGACGTCTGTTAAATGTTTTCTCAGTTATGTTTCTATTTGTCTCAATGTAGGATAGGATGAGGATTTATAAAGCGCACTAAAACCCAAAGGTGCCAAAGCGCTGGGCGGTCCAGAATGTCGGGCTGCTGACTAATAAAAAAAGCTGAGTCTTCTGCAGTTTTTTTAACCCCTTCGAGGCTGATGACGAGCCCAGCTCGTCATGGCGTAGCCTCCTCGCACGCTGATGACGAGCCCAGCTCGTCACGTAAAGTGCGATTTAAAAAATCTCAGCGCAGGAGCGGAATTCCGCTAGCGCGCATGAGGTTAACACCGGAAGCGATTCTACTTGGGAAATCGAGGAAGGTAGGGTATTCCAAAGTTCTGCAACCGCCCGAGAAGGAATGGCCGCCACATCTGGCTTTGCGGACTCTAGGGGTGCTCAATTTTCTCTGGGAGGAAGATCTCAGAGCCCTCCCAGGCATATACCATTTAAACATGGTTTTCAGCTGCTGCGAACCTTTATTATGCAGGGCCTTGTGAACCGTGCACAGGGCTGTGAAAGAGATTCTCCTCCTGATAGGGAGCCGTGCAGAGTGCGAAGCCCCTCCATTGCTGAGTGCTGTTTAGGGATATTAAGGATCAGCCTGGCAGGCGTGTTTTGTACAACCTGAAGCCTGTTTCATGTTAACCAATTAGGGGCAGATTTACAATAACTGGCGCATCCCTGCATATCAGCAGGGATGCGCCACTTATTGTGCCTTGCTGCTTCGCCACCGTGGATGCGCCGCATTTACAATGCAGCGCACCATGGGGCAAAAATGGCACAGATGCATAACGCATCTGTGCCGTAAAAGCGGCACAATGCTGGAGTTGCGTCGCAAGTGCGAAGCACATTCAGCAATGCTCTGGGGGGCCCTATCTTGTTAATGCTGTGTCAAGCCTTACGCCTGCTTCAAGCAGGCGCAGTGTTTTGACGCAGCATGGGCCTAAAAGTGAATGAGTGAAATCTTGTAGATTTCACTCAGCCACTTTTAGGAGGCGTTCCTGCGCCGGAACGCCCCCCCCCCCTGCACAGGAATGCCTACATGTGGCGCAGGGTTTTACAACGTGACGCATCTCCCAGATGTGTCACGTTGTAAGTACCCCGCACCATAGCGCAGGATTTGCGCTGCCGCTGTGTCACAAAAGTGACGCAACGGCGGCGTAAATGAGGCGCAAGGGGCTTGTAAATCTGCCCCCTAGTCTTTGATGACTTTAGTCAATATATCTTTTAACATAGACAAAACGCCATTAGCACGCTCTTCTGTACCAGCCAGAATTTCAGCTCTTTTTCCGGTTAGTTGTAGTGGCACAAACCTTTAGCAGATAAGGCTTGTGATTGATGGTCTTTGAATATCGCAAAAAAGCTTATCTGGATATTGGATTTTACTTCTGTGCCCACAGCTGATAGATATGGGGAGCTTCGTAGACCGACCGCCACAAACGGGGTGAAGTGAGGGTCGTAGAGATGCCGCTTAAGTATGTTTAGTTTAACTGTGCATGTGGCCACTGATCTGAAGAGCAGAACCGTTAGATGTAACACAAGCAAACACTGATATGCCAGAGCCCTTAGTCATCATTCAGGGAGTTGTAAGAGGAGCAGGCGCCATTTTTTAAAACTGGGGCAGCCTTAGAAGGCACCTAAAATCATTACTTGACGGTAGTGAAGCCGCACAGACAAAGGCAGACATTTATATGCCTGCCCCTGGGTAAAATACTTCATTTTGAAGGCAATCACACTGACACGGGCATCGCTAAGTACTCACATCAGACAGAAGTCCAAGATATGCCTTTCCTCTGCCAGGGTTTGGGATCCCTTCTGTGATCTGAGGCATTATATAGAATTGCATCAGCATTAATTAAAGAAATATGGAGGTGCACAAATTGTAGTAAACCTGTATATATGGTTTTAAGAATATGTATCAGTGCAGTGTTCCAGTATGGCGGAACAGTGGCACCCTGTAATTGGCAGAAGGGCAGCCGACACAACTGAAGCCAGTTCACCTGCCACTTCCTTGCCTAGCTGACTAGGGAAGCCATGGGGCATATTAGCAAGGAACCTTGTTAAAATTATCGTCCTTTTATCGGCAGGAAACTGCAGCTAAAACGTCGATAATGGGCTTGCTAATATGCGTTATAGAATTCCAATAGAAGCCCAGGTTAGATGTCCTGCACAACTAACCTGGGCTTCTATAGGAATTCTATAACGCATATTAACAAGCCCTTTATAGCCATTTTAGAGGCAGTTTACTGACGAAAAACCGGCGATAATTTTAATGAGGTTCCTTGCTAATATGCCCCCATGTTTGTCTGGGCTTTGCAGAACAGTATACTTTTACACACCACTTACATCTCAGCCATTGTGCATCTTTTAAGCTATCTCTTCAGCTATTTAGACGGTACTTTTTAAAACCTGAATTATTCACCTAGAATATTGTTCTTTTAGTTGCTTTAAAGTACAGGGAGGAGGAAAATGTAACAAATGTCTTAGTCACACCATCCAAAAGTGTGCATTTCACATATCATAGATCACGCACTCCGCTTCTAACCTAGCCTAATGATCAAGAGCGTTCCTGCTTTTCCCCCACACTTAACTCTTGAAAATCATTCAACCGGACTTTGCTTTGCAGATTGTAATACAAAGTGGCTGAGTGTTTGAATACAGGCCTTTGTGATGCACAATGATACATGTCAATGCACACGCCGTTTCCATCCAGCGCAGCTTAGACCGAAGTGTGTCATCTCTCTGGTTACTGTCGGTTTTCTTTATCTTGGCTGAATATGTGTTGTGTGCCCTCTTACAGCAGCCTTTAGAGTATCCCAGCTGACTACAGACTGGGCAGATGGTTGTTAGTCCAGCTCAAGTTCAGAAACACTTTCTTCAAATAAAGAACATATTTATTGTACTGAGGCAGAGACAGACCTCTGACATGGCCAGCTGGTGAGGGCTTTTCGGCACCAGTGTCGGACAATCCCTGCACAGCGAGGGATGATCAGATGCAGCAGCAGAAGACAGAATAGTGAAGACAGTTGACAAGAGTGATGTGGAATCCCAAAAAATATACATAACTATGGGGAGTGTGGGGGGGAAATAATGTAAGACTTCTTTTTTGCCATGCCCTTATCAGCAGGAATGAACCAGAACTACCTGCACTACATTCTTCAACCACTACATTCCGTACATATCTGTAAAATCAAGTAGTGGTATTGATTTTGTGTCAATTCAAGTAGTTAAAATACTCACCAAAAATTCCAAGCTCTTAAATTCCATCAAAACATCCAGAGAGACTTGGGGTATGTTCATGATGGAGCCGTTAACTGGACTTTTGATTTAGGGGCAGGATTAAGACGACAATGCAGTATCCCGGCTGATGAACATTAAATGTTTAAATACTGTTTGCAGCTTAAGCTGTATGATCCGTACCCACTATGAGCCAGTACTTAGATGTGATACTCAAGGCTGAAATTCCAGGAATCCCTGCTTGGAAGATGTGTATTGATGAGAACAGCTCCCAGGGCAGATCTAAGAAGGATTTATGCTGGTAAAACACGAGTTGCTAAGCAACGTAATGGCAAAGAGCAGCAACAGGATCAATTGCCCGCGCAAAAGCTGCTTTGCGCTGTTTCGTCCAAACCGCTGTGCTCCAGTCCCACACTGATAGAAGTAAACAGCCCGGGCGCGGTGAGTGACTTTGACCAACTTCCTTTATTGGGTTTAGTCGGACAGCTCCGTCGGCACAACCCGCTCCCAAACTGGCCAGCAATCAACTAGCGTGGAACCCTAATTCAAACACAAAAGCATGTGGAATCTGACAGACAGATTCCATATGACGAACACAACAAGCACAACCAACAGCAAATTATAACACAAATCTATGCAAGAGGACATGTCTGGGTTAGGCCAGCGCCAAAACCTTAGATTTGATGCCCAAACAGATGTACTAAAGTAGCCTGATCTAGCTTTGCTCCAAATGTTACCACCCAACAAAAGCAGGTGCAAGCACGGAGTTAGGCGGTGTACCTTCTTAAATACCTCCATGTGTGTTATATCCTCTTAAGTGTCTTTCAATGTAATCCAGCCTAGCTGTCTCCTTCTGCTCAGCCAGAGTGAGAGATGGTGACGGAATGCCTGGGTGCCTGTGTGGATGAGTGGCGGCAGTGGAGATGGGCTGAGCAGCAGGGAGGCTGCTCCTGGTGGGGCTGGAGTACGGGCTGGAGATGGCTGGCACCAGAATAAGGACTAATGTGTTTACTACATGGAACTAATAAAGAAGACTACAAAACTCTACATGGCTACCTTTGTCAACTTGTGTGCAACGGCACAACATTAATACCTATATGTGCTTCTACCCTAAAGGTCGCATCTTACATTTCTGACCCCTACGCTGATGTCTACATGTAAGAGTTAGTAATGGAAGAAGTACCTCCATTACAAATCCTAGGCTAGATATTAAAGCCTCCTTTGTGCCACAAGGCGAGGCTCAGCATGACGAAGAACAGGAAGGTTTGGAGTGACCACCACTGTTGACATCATCAGCGAGTGACTCTTTCTAAATATGACGCTGCACCTCTTCTCGGTCCTTGCAACACAGCAATTCTTCACGCAGCGCTCTCTTGTGTGAAGGACAATAATTCCATTATGCACCATTGGTTAGACATAAATTTAAAGTAACAGAGTGTGACTACCAGGGGCAATACTACAAACATTGCCCTGCGGTGCTGCTGATGTGTGCCTGCTTCCTGCACTCCTGGGGCACTTTGGTATTACAGAAGGTGCCGCAGATGCATGCACGGTCCCTCCTATAATAAGGGTTGCACCGGAAGGATCACAAAAAGGCACTTCCTCCTTTGCATGGGGCTGAACTCTCAACAAACGAGGAAACACCGTCTTTGCAGACATGGGGCACAGAGGTGTTCAGGGCTGTGCATGATAAGAGGCGGTGCACTGTCAGAGTGTGAGGGGGCCACAGGGCTCCCTAGCCATCACCCCCCGGGCAGACAGATTCATTCACTCACGCACCACATATGTCTTCCGGGGGGGAAAGGTGAATCGACGAC
Source organism: Lissotriton vulgaris (assembly GCF_964263255.1). NCBI lineage: Eukaryota > Metazoa > Chordata > Amphibia > Caudata > Salamandridae > Lissotriton > Lissotriton vulgaris. The sequence goes on along the minus strand of NW_028247661.1, from coordinate 456,590 downwards.
CTCAAACCATTGGTCCACCTTTCACTAATGCATTTTGTTCAATCACTGCCAAACCACTGTCGGGTACCAGAGCTCTCCACCAACATACACAGCACCGCATGCAAACACCTGCCATTTAAACTCACATTCTCTGAAACAGAAAACGCTTTAATTTTGTTGGTCAAATATTTACAGACATTAACGTGAATGTTTTAGTTTTAACACCACACCTCCCATGGTCCTGTAAATGCAGGAAGCAGGAAATGTCCAATGTCCAGGGAGAGGCGGGACAGGCAGAACAACAAACTGCAGGAATGGAATAGAAGGACACAGAGACAGGGAAAGGGCTTTACAGGTGGAACAAGAGCAGGAGGCGTGTAGACTGGAATGAACTTCTAATGCAGCACAGGCACAAACAAGAACCTGCAGGAATGGGGGACCTTGGAGCCGGGTCGAGGATTCTTAAGAAATAAAAGGGGGTTCACCACCTATTTCCTACAACCCAGAACAACTGAAGGAGCCTCTGAGGTCACAGACAGGAAGCATCTGCTCATCACAGGAGTACAGAGATGGCAGAATTACAGGATTTCAGTTACATTCAACCCAGACCTGCAGGAGTGCCTAAAGGGCATATTATCAAGCCCCTTATCGCCCGTTATCGGCACTTTTCTGCCGATAATGCGACGATATTTGCATCTCCCTATTATCAAGGCAGTGTGAAGTCAATTAATGTGGCTTGAAGCCACGTTAATTGACTTAACGCTGCCTTGGTAATAGGGCCCCTATCGCGATAAACTCATCATGTAAGGGGGCGTGCAGTGGGTGTTGCGGTGTGCGTTCCACCGCAACACCCATTCACTTCGACGCTGCCACCTATTATCAAGAGAGGCAATAATAGGTGGCAGCGCCAAATTTAAGAACAGGAAAGACCTGTTCTTAAGGTGGCGAAACGAGGAGAAATGCTTCATTTCTCCTCGTTTTTGCTTTTTCCATGTGTGCTGCCTTGTGCAGCACACATGGAAAAAGCAAAATGCCAAGGGTTGTTTATGTACAGGAAGGTGTCCCTTCCTGTACATAAACAAACCTCTTTTTAAAAATGCCAATTTGTAACTTACATGTGTGCTGCATGAAGCAGCACACATGTAAGTTACAAAATGGCATTTAAGCTTTGTTTATCTGCAGGAAGGAACACCTTCTTGTACATAAACTAACCTTCCCTGCCTGCGCTGGCGTTAAAGTTGTAAAACGTATCGCCATCGTAGGGGGAAACGCTAGGCTGCACCATATCCTTGCTAATATGGTGCAGCCTAGCGTTTCCGAAGTGGCGAAGAGAGGCGTTAAGTCAAGGCGGCTAACACCTCTCTTCGCCACTTTGTTGGTAATATGCCCCTAAATCTTCCATTTATAGAACATCACAATTAAAGGCTGTTTCACAAAAAGGAGACTTGTAGTTTTAACTCAAAAACAAAATGTCTTCACCAAAAAGAAAAAGCAACACGTCCTTTTACCCTGCGGTACGCAGTCCTCAATTGTACGCACTGTGTTTTCTGCCGCAAGGGTAAATATCAAAATAATTCTGCATTACAAATCTTCACACAGAAAAAAAGATTCACTGTGTAGTCCTCCAGTTCTCTGCAGTGACCTGCGAAAGTGGCACGCGATGCTACGGGAAATAAAATACAATTTCTACTTTTATTTAAACAAGGGAGTATTATTCCTCACCTCAGAAAGAAAAAAATAGTTATATTAATATGTACCATAAATTAAATATTTTCAGAATTATCAGAGATGAAATACACCTCTTGAAGAGAAGGCAGCATTAAAGCCAACATCACTTAAATAGGCTGTGATGTCATCAGCAAAGCACCCGTCTTATGACACCGCCATGTGTCCCGGTGGCTTTTAAAGACTCTTGTCACATGAGCATTAGTTGAGGGGAGCAGAGAAGCTAACAAGTCACCTGCTTGGCCTGCACTCAATTCTAATTAATGACCCCCCCAGGCCCGAGGAAGACCCAAGGAGTAATACACCAGAGCGAAACATTGTTGATGTAATACAAGTACTTCAACAAGAAATATGGGTCATACATGAGAACTTATCATCCCATGGGGAACTTGTTTGGACTATCGCCCTTTCAAACCATCCCACCACTCATTACCCGATTAGGGGATGATTTGTGTTTAATTGTGCTCTTTACTCCAGTCTGAATGAGTGTTTGGACAGAGCACTGCATTGTTTACAGTGAACACCAGTTTATGCTTTTGCAGGATAACATAATGTGAATAAATCATTTTAAACTTTCTTTGTGGTCATATGTCTTGGTTCTAAGCAAATCCTGAATTGTATGTGGAGTTCCTTGAAGCATAGAGGCATCGGCAAAGCCAATGCGCCTGGCATTTAAATTGGTAGCACATATCCATGACACGTTGCTGATACCGCGTCTGCCACCTTGGAACAATGAACCAATGATAACGTATGCCACCACTATGGAAAGATGGCCACACATACTTTAAAAAGCATTGGCAATTTGATAGCCATCTTTTAGTGGTTTCTGCCATACATTGTCATTGGCTCACCATTCCGTGTTGAATGCGAGACAGCGATGGTGTTGGAGTGATAAATAAAGGTTGGTTTCACTCATCATTGGGTAACTTTGTTACCATACTCTCCAGTATGGTGACGCGTCGCTTTGTCGCTCTGTACTCTGCTTGCTGTATGTACTGGGCTCCACTTTGATACCTTGAACCTGCTTTCTAAGTATTCACTTCCCTGTGCAACCAGGCTCCACTCTTGTTGAGTCTCTGGGCTCGCCGTTGCTCAATCTCAACGGATTCTTTCTTTGCTCAGTGGCTGCTCCCGTTTTCCAGGAAGCGCCGCTGGACTAGTCGCTGGTAGAGTCCCTCCTTCTCCATCAGCTGCTGGTGAGTTCCTTCTTGCACTACCCGCCCCTCCTCCATCACGATGATGTTATCCGCATTCTCCACTGTCTTGAGTCTGTGAGCGATGATCAACATGGTCAGCCCCGGGATCCGTGACAGAGCGTCCTGCACCTGGAAGAGAGGGAGAGTCTTACACCTAAATCTGGAAGAGACAGAGAGACTTACACCTCCAGCTTGAAGAGAGTGAGAGACTTACATCTGCATCTGGAAGAGAGTGATAATCTTACACATGCATCTAGAAGGGAATGAGAGGCTTATACCTGCATCTGGAAGAGGGGGAGAATCTTACACATGCATCTAGAAGGGAATGAGAGGCTTACACCTGCATCTGGAAGAGAGGGAGAATCTTACACATGCATCTAGAAGGGAATGAGAGGCTTACACCTGTATTTGCAGGAAAGGGAGAGACTTAAACCTGTACCTGGAAGAGAGAGAGGTTTATACCTGCACCTGGAACAGAGTGAAAGGCTTACACATGTATCTGGAAGAAAGTGAGAGGCGTACACCAACAACTGGAAGAGATAGAGAGGCTAACATCTGCATTGGGAAGAGAGGTAGAGGCTTACACCTGCACGTGGAAGAGAGGGAGAGGCTTACACCTGCACCTGGAAGAGAGTGAGAGGCTTACACCGACACCTGGAAGAGAGGGAGAGGCTTACACATGTATCTGGAAGAGAGTGAAAGGCTTACACATGTATCTGGAAGAAAGTGAGAGGCTTACAACTACATCTGAAAGAGATTGAGAGGCTAACATCTGCACCTGGAAGAGAGGTAGAGGCTTACGCCTGCATCTGGAAGAGAAGGAGAGGCTTATACCTGCACCTGGAAGAGTGAGAGGCTTACACCTGCACCTGGAAGAAAGTAAGAGGCTTACACCCACACCTGGAAGTGATTGAAAGGCTAACATCTGCACCAGGAAGACAGGTAGAGGCTTACACCTGCACCTGGAAGAGAGTGAGACGTGCACCTACACCTGCAAGAGAGTGAGAGGCTTACACCTGCCACCTGGAAGAAAGGGAGAGACTTACACCTGTACCTGGAAGAGAGGTGCTTACACCTGCAGCTTAAAGGGAGTGAGAGGTGTATGCCTGTGCTTAACGAAGGGGCAGAAGCTTACACCTGTATTTGCAGGAGAGTGACAAGCATCTTCCAGCATGCGGTGGCGGGGGGAGGGGGGTGGGGTATTCATAGTGGTATTGATATTGCTTTTTTTTCAAACTTTCTTTTTTTGTCATTTTGTGAGAAATAAGCAAACAATAACATCCCCCCATTTGGCAAGAACAGCACATAGACACATCGATTGGCTCATTAAGGCACGGTTAGTTGGCTGAAGGCCACACTGAGATACATAGTTACACTAGATATAATACAAATAATCAGCCAACATCTAGCGATCTGTGAGCACAGGGCTGGGTCCCCCACGTCACCCCATCTCCATTATGTCTTCGGGGACAACCCCATTGTGCTCCTCATTGTCCGAGCCCATGGGTGAGAATAACTCTCCACTCGTCCCTTCTGACTCACTCTGGGAGGCTGTTCCAAGACCCCAATCATGGCGCACATCACGCGCCAGGCCAACATGTCCTCCTGCAGCCTCTCATCCCGCCTGGCGCACTGCATATGCGATTCCTCCGCCAGGGACCACTCCCGCACGTCACTCAGCCATTTAGAGACCTCTGGGGCCCTCTGGCCCATCTAAGTATTCGCCACCCTATGCCTGGCCAGCACTAGCATCAATTGCAACAGTTTATAGGACAATTTACGTTCCCTTGGTTTAGGCACCAGCGCCAGCAGGCAGTGTAACGGTGTCAAAGAAATGCGGATCCCTGTCTTGGCACCAATGTGTTCCACCACTCTCCCCCAGAAAGCTTGGGTATTGATATTGTTAACATTATTGCCTAAAAACACAAAAACTATATAGGATACAAAATAATAAAATAATCCTTCCAGTCGCTATACATGTGTTATCGTCATCATGTGTATCCCCATCAAAGAATATTAAAATGTGTAAATTACAGCTGGCTCGGATAATATTAATATAACTGATGCTAAAATGTTTATAATCCTTTTCCAAATGTACCAGATCGGAAGTACAGTTTGGCGGCAGCAAGAAAGGTGAATGGCATCTTTCCCAGTTCTAATTCTAATCCCTAATTAATGATTGCTGCTAATTCTTTCCAACCCAGGGCTTGATGTGATCAGATGAGACCTAAGTGACATCATCAACATGTTGTGTTAGGGGCGGCTCCCCGCGGCCTCTGATGTATTAAAACGCGTCCAAGGTAAATCTCATGAGATCCCTTCTGATTGGAGCTACAGTCTGAGGACTGGGTATCTGTGGGACAAGGTCAAGGGGTATTGAGACCTAAACCTATTTGAGACATATGAAGGCAGGTGCGTCATCCTGATGGCTCTTTTCATTCATTGTTTTCTGATTAATTGCTTAAATACATGATGCAGAACACGAGGCATCTTTCCAGGACGTGTTCGGGATTTATCTGCTTCAAGAAAGGAGTTTTCTGATGAAAAATAACAGAATGACCAACGAGTTGAGGACATGTCCCTGGTGCTAGCCAGTCGTTTTCAGATCATCGTATATCATTTAAATGATAGAATTCACTTGATAAACTTTGATACCACGGGCATGCCTGATTTCAGTACAGCTTTACTGGACCTTCAGCACCGAGGCAGTTGGTCCCCACCCCTATATGAAATGCAAAATCTGTAAACCCACGCACGCTCTGGTGACTTTTGAAGCCAGACCATTCCAATGCTCAGAGCAGTTCAGAGTGGGTGTAAACAAAATGCCTCCGTACTTTTCATGTGTAAATATTTCTAACTTGGTTTTACTTGCAAAGAAGAAAAGTTATTGTTGCCCCTTCTTAGAGTCATTATCTATCTTGATTCTGCATACATTTATTTAGAATTTGTCAGTAATATGATTAGATCAAATTGCCCTTTTATTAACAACTTTTTAGCCATGTACCTGCACATCTGACAAATGCCAGGGTTCTTGTCTCGGTATGGCATCGACATTCAATAAATAAATGATACTTCTGCATTATCTTACTGAGGTTGGGTCTCACCTCTGTTCCAAGATAATAGTGTTAACATGTTTTCTTAAGCTGCTTCTGTTGAATGTGTCCTTCATGGCTGTGACAGCCATCCTTCTGTGTCTTAGAACTGTCATGCTGAGCACTGCCTATGAGATTCCAGAGAGTCACAGACTTATCAATGTCGGAATACCCCCTACACTCATGGATATGAATTCCCTATCAGATCTCGAAGTTGCCCATCTCCCTAGCCCATTTAGTCCTGCTTCTTCCTTGTTTCTGTACTTTTGGTCAGAATAATCTGTATTTTAGCTTTTGAATTTGAGACTCACATGGTCGCTGGAATAGCTCATTTTAGGCTTTCCTGTAACCCTCCTAGAGAACGCCTCTGTAGCTAGTTTCTTCTGCTTTGATATCCTCATTATGTTCACCTAGGAATACCTATATAATGTGCAATCCTTAAATCACAGCTGTGAAGCTTCTGAATGGCGGTTTGATAACTGTAGCTGATATAAACAACAGATTTTACCTCTTCAATGAAAATTCTCTGTAAACCGTATGCCAACTCTAAGTGTGTCTCCCAGGTATCTGTCCAGGAGCTCACACTTGCACGGTGGCAATAAAATTGATCTGACAGTATACGTTGACTGAATTTAAGAGTAATATTTGGACATTGCATGTAACATGTAACGGGTTGGATATTTTCAGATAATGTCATCAAGGATTGCTGTAGGTATGTGATTCTAACACTAGAAAAAGAGGTGTAAATGATGATGCCTGTAAGCTAAGAGACAGGTTGCAATAAAAATCTTCTGCACTTTTTAAAGCTTCAGGAAGTGGCTTTAGAAGATATGTAGGGAACAGCTGGGCTGTTTCAAGACATGATTGGGGAACCCAAGCATTTTAATTATGTTTAATGCGGTTCACCTTGTTGAACACATGATAGGATGCATCTGCTTAACTGTGAAAAATCTATCTACAGTGATGGACCATATGTATGCAGACTGACTAACTTTATTGAGGCATCAGTATGGTTGTCACCATTTGTGGTTGAATGCAAAACTAACAGTGAACTCCGAATGTGCATCGACCTGTGTGATTACAGGCAGATGGTCTTCGTAGATGTCCCTCATCTTCCAAAGATAATTGAGACTATTGCCACGCTGTACTCAGCCAGGTTATTTTCCAAGATGTATCTACATAAGTGTATTATCTTGCGGTTTTGGTGGAGATGTTTTGTCTGCTTTAGTAACACATAATGGCATTTCATAGTTTAGAACAATACATTTTGGCTTGGTGTTGGAAGCCTTCATGAGGATTGGGTACACCTGTTTAAGGTAATGAATGTAGTTCTGGCCTTTCAGGATAATATCCTGAGGTTCAACGAGGATCACAGACCATACTAAATATTAGGATGTAGCAACTGTTGGATTTAAGTGACTAAAACACAAATGTGCTTTTGGAAACAAGGAAGTAGAATACCTGGTTATCATTGCTACAGAAGGACCCAAAGCCTCCTTGCTAAAGGCAACTGATGATTATTTTCAAGCCCCAAAAGAGAGGGGTTTATTCACTTGCTAAAGAACGCATTTACTAGATTAATGTGGAGGGGGAGAGATTTGTCTAAGGGAAGGACCCAACTCATTTTTTCTCATATTTTTCAAATAGACCCTAATATTGGCTCCTATTTTACACGCCTTTGTCCAAGGAAAGTCTCCATATCTAACAGTGAATGCTAGTGAAGGTGGAGTGTTGTAATATGCTTAACATTGTAATCTAAGACTCTGTGGTCTTCATGTAGAATGTTATACTTGCCATATTCTAAATGACATAGTACTGTTCTGTAAATATAATCTTGAGAACGTTTAGCTTTGAGAAAGCAGTTGGATGGACTATAGCTGAGTTGACAGGCTGAGGTGTAAAGGATCAACTTCAATAAAACTTTGGATTTATATTTAACTGGATTACCGTGATCTTTACAATGGTGACGAGCTAAATGACTCATTGATCTCACCTCAACGTTACCAGCTCCACTTTTCATCATTTTGAGAACATTTCTTCAACTTCATCAACGTTACAAAGTTGCCTCAAAACTCTTATCAATCTTCAAATGGATTGCCTTCTGTTGGTATTGCATTTACCTATTTTGGTTTGAGCCATTTATTAGAGAAATTCTCCTCAGAATTATCTTTTCTGTCATTTACAAGTAGAGAGAATCCCTTTGTGTCTGTTGGATGCGCTTCTGTTCACACTTCTCTCTTTGTGTTCTGAAGTTGGAGAGGAAAGCTTATTTTATTCTATTTACACCAAGCCTATGTTGGTCTTTACCGTTGTTACCGAGGAGCGGTAAAACCATAGACAAAACTTTCTGATTTGAGAAATTTGGATGTGTTGTGTGACCGTACACACTTCTCTCTTTGTGTTCTGAAGTTGGAGAGGAAAGCTTATTTTATTCTATGTTCACCAAGCCTATGTTTACCGAAGAGCCCTAAAACCATAGATAAAACTTTCTGATTTGAGAGATTTGGATGTGTTGTGTGACCTGCGCTACTTAACAAAGGAAAGAAAAAACTATATTTTGACTTGTTTTTGTTAAAAAGGACAAAACATCATTTTAATTGAAGTTTTCATGATCAACTACAGTTTATTTGCTTGGAAACGCTTTCAACTTACTGCCTTCAATATTGTAAACGTTCAAATTAACTGGTGTTCTCTGCGCGCTGCTTCTTCACGCGCCAGCATTCTTTCTCTTCCTCCAATTTACGTCATTCTCATTCAAGGAACACTAGAGCGCTACCCTTGCTTCCTGGTGAAAGTTAATTCGACTTCCTGTTGGTAGACTGAAACGCTAAATTCTCTTCCTGTTCAACTTTTATTTCGCTTCCTGTTGGTAAACTAGAGTGCTAGACTGGCTTCCTGTTTGCATCATTAAAAAAAAAAAGACTAGAACGCTAACTTTACTTCTTTTTAGAATACATCGTGAATGCAACTTTTAAGGTTCTTTTCTTTCACCTTTGTTCACACATGAATCAATAAAGAAGATTCTGTTCAACTATAATCCAACAAAGGAAGCTTCACCATCATTCTACTTCAAAGTATAATAGACAGTACTCTGTGGGAAACGTTCCATTTTCTCCTGTTCAGTGATAGGCTCACTATATACTTTGCCTATCTTCATGAGTGTTTTTAATTTTATTTATTATCTCTTTCATTTTGTCTAACATATACTCTTTTATTACAGGTGTTTCTATACAGTTCTTACAAATTTTGATTCAAGCATGCAAAATGTACCTTATCCTCCATTTTTCTTGTCTACTCCTGGGAAGCCATCCATTCCGTGGAAAAAATGGAAAATTGTGTTTTCACTCTATTCAAGAGTATGTGGTGTCTCTCTCAGTGTGGAAAGAAAAATGTCTCTTCTTTTACATTGTCTGGGCTCTGAGGGTCAGGAAATATTCCAACATCTTCCTGATTTAACCTCTCAAGATGCTGACAATCTCAATGATTATGAAATGTGTCTAAAGAAATTAGATCTTCATTTCCTACCAAAAGTTTCAACTGTTTTAGAAAGACATCACTTCTGCCGGCGCATGCAAAGGTCTGGTGAAAATGCGGAAGAATACATTACTGAATTGAGAAAACTAGCTTCAACTTGCAATTTGGGGTCTAGTTATGAAGAGAGGTTGAGGGATCAATTTATGTTAGGTTGTTACAAAGTAAAAGAGCAGTGTTGGGCTAAAGACAATCCTTCTCTTACAGAAGTGATTTCTATAGCTAAATCTTGTGAACACACCAAAGCATATGTAGAAGAACTAAACAAGAAAGTCGATGAAACTCAAAAAGAAAGTGATATTCATGTTGTAAACAAGAGTAAGAATAAGTTTAGCAACGTTTTACCTCCTCAACACAACAAAGGAGAGAAAGTAATTACTCACTTCAAAACAAAAAGTTTAATAAGTATAAAGAAGAACACATTGGTAGTGATCATTTTAAAAATGATTCTGCTCAAAGAAAATGTCATGGTACTTTTTATAGATGTGGTGAGATTGGCCATACAGCAAATTTTAAAGATTGTATAGGCTGGAGAGCCATTTGTAAAAAAAATTCAAAAAGGGGTCAATTTCGAAATGTTTTTGCACTGGTACCTTTAAGAAGAAAGTTCAGGAAATCTCTGATGAGTGTGAAGTTGAGGAAATTATTATGTCAATTAGTGATGGAAACAAATATGTTCCTTTTGATGTTGTGCTAATTGAAAATGTCCCTGTAAAAATGTTGTTTGATACTGGTTCAAAAGTAACTCTAATTCCATAAATGGTTTATGATGAGTTCTTATTCAGCAAAGTGGAGTTACTCAAACTAGACAGCAAAGCTAGAGGCTTTGGAGGTGAACCTATTAAGCTGTCAGGATTTTTTAATGGTAATATCTCTTTCAAATCCAATTCAACCACAGGGAAGATTTACGTTTCAGAAAGAGGTGATTCTCTGGTAAGTTGGGCTCTTCAGAAAGATCTCAAAGTGATTCTGGGTCCTAATGAAACTCCATCCATAAAACTGAAACAAAATGTAGCAACCTGTGATCAGTTGAGTCATGTTACAACCGCTTTAAGTGATCAAAGTAAATTACTACAAGCATCTGCGTCCTCCCAGAGGTATTCAAAGAACAATTAGGTTGTTTGAAAGGGTATTCACATTTTATTGAAAGAAAATTCAATACCAATCGTTAGTAAAGTTTGAGTTGTTCCCATCAAGGTCAAAGAAAAAATTAAAGTTGAACTTGATAAACTTTTGAAAAATGGTATCACTGTTGAAGTGGAAGCCACAGAATGGTTGGCTGCTGTTGTAATGGCACTCAAAGCGAATGGTGAGTCCAGACTCTGCATCGATTTAAGAGAACTCAATAAGTGTGTAGTCGTAAACCATTATCCATTATCTAATATTGCAGAAATGTTATCACTGTTGGGAGGGGCCACATTCTTCTCTTCAATAGACTTAGCCTCGGCACCCAATCAAATAAAGTTGCATGATACCTCTCAATACCTTACAGCTTTTATAACACCCTTTGGCACTTACAAATTCTTGAGAATGCCTTTTGGATTAATATCAGCTGCAGCAGTCTTTCAGAGGATGATGGAACATGTATTTAAGGATTGGGACGGGATAAAGATATATCAAGATGATATTCTCATTTTGGGTGTACAGAAGCAGAACATGATAATAGGGTCAGAATTGTACTAAATAAAATAAAAGAAAGTGGTTTAACTCTCAAAGTGTAGAAATGCAAATTCAACATATCTAGCGTTGACTATCTAGGTCATACCATTTCTGATTCTAGCATAAAACCGAAGAAAGAACTAGTAGGCAGGATCAATGACACGGCCACTCCCAGAACAAAGATGAAGTTGTAAAATTTCCAGGCATGTCAGAATATTATACAAAGTTCATTCCCAACTTTGCAAGCAAAACACATAATATGCGACTTCTTTTAAAAAAAGGTACTGGCTTCATGTGGAATACTGAATGTGATGATGAGTTTCAACTAGTTAAAAGCAGTGTTCCCAGTAACGTGCGCGCTTGAGCGAGCGCCCACGTCTGATCCCCTGAGCGTGCAGTGCTGCTTGTGGACCGCGCATCCCCAGCACATCTCCGGAGAGCATTCCCGCCGCTGCTTTCAGAACAGGAGCGGCACGAAAAATGGTAATTTCCGGCTTGTGGTGGCTCCCGTACTTGCTGCTGTTTTTCCTTCTTAATGGAGCAAAGCTGGGGACTGTTTGTGGACCATTGTGAAAATGTTCCTGTTAATTGCAGCACCGTCGTGCGCTGCAATTAACATAAATATTTTCACAATGGCCCACAATCAGCCCGCAGCCGTGCTCCTTTAAGAGAAGAAATGCAGAAAGTCCAAAAGCATGACATGTGCTTTACAGGTCATGTCTTCTCTTAATGGAGCGCGGCTGGGGGCTGATTGTGGGCCATTGTGAAAATATTTATGTTAATTGTAGCGCACGATGGTCCTGCAATTAACACAAATATTTTCACAATGGTCCACAAACATCTTGCAGCCGCACTCTATTAAGGAAATAAATGCAGCCAGCACAAAATAACAACGTGTAAAGCACACATTGTGCTTTTAGGCTTGCTGCACACCTTTTGTTGATAGAGCACAGAAGATTGTGTGACTTTTTGAAAGTTTTCATGTTAATTGCAGCCCCCTGTATAAGTATGTCGGGTTCTGCAATTAACATGAACACTTTCCAAAAGGCACGTACTCTGCCGCCCTCTATTAACAAAAGGTATGCAGCTAGCCTAAAAACATAACGTGTGCTTTCACAATCGCTAATATATGTTAGTGATTCTAAAAGCACACGTCCTACTTCTGGAATTACTGCATGATTTTTGTTAATAAAAAGCTGTGCTCATGACAAGCTGAACTCGTCATAACTTCCACGGAACGCCCACACGGGGTATAATTCCCCTCCTGTGCGGGGCGTTTCATTGAGGGGGCAGAGTCATGATGAGCTCAGCTCGTCATGAGCACAGCTCCACAGTGCTGCTTGAGGAGCTGAGCTCATCATGAGCACCGCGGCGCAGCGCGTGGCCCCACCTCCCCCCGCGCCGTGGGGGAATTAGCCCTGCGGCGAAGGTGTTAAGATGTCCCTGAGCCGCCGCTGTGTAGTTAGTTAGAAAAGATGTTCACTGTCAATGTGGAATGAGGCAGGTTTACCCGTTTTCCTAATATATATATTAGTGTAGCTTTGTCATGGTTGCAGATGCTCTTCACTGCACTGCACTTTCTCATTTCAAACATGGTACAGCCATTGTACGCAGTCACCAATACGAAGGCCACCCACCTGGCTGGACTGGCCTTTGCAGGCATCAGACGTTTGCCTGGAAGGCTGGGGGTCTGTTTTGGAGCAGTGGGGGTTAGTTGTTTTACTGGGGGCAGTTTTGCAGCGATGCTGCAATATGGGCCCTCTGTAACAAAAGCACCAGTGCTGCGGACTGGGTTTAAGCAGTAGTGCTTGACACTTGCCCCCCCCCCCCCCACCTCCACCCCACCTCTGGTGGGTGGGAACCAGTGCGGCAAAATTGCCAGTGCTACTTTGGATTCCCAGTCCGGCCCTACCTGCCCCATCAAACAGGCTTCCTCCGTTCCAGTACCTAGGTCATTTATCTGAAGAATCAAGTAGGAACTCCAGTGTCAGAACCCCTGCCGCTGCACCCACACATGCGGTCAGATTCTTGGCGCACATTGCTGTGGCTGGAGCGCACACTGCCGCACACAGAGGAAAAAAATTAGAGGGGACATTGGTTAGGAGTCAACTTTCCAAAGTCTCCTCTTTAAAGAGCTTTGATCCCAATCAAGATGAAGTCATCATGACAAATGCAAGTGCAACAGGTCTAGGAGCAGTCATGATGCAAAATCTTAATGAAGTGGAAGCAACCATTTTGTTTTTGTCGAGAAGTTTACGAGGGGCAGAATCTAATTACTGTGTTATAGACAGCATAATAAAAGAAGATGTTTGGATTAGTGAATTGTTAAAAGATAAAACTCTACAGTCTGTCTTGTATTGCATCAAAAACTATTGTAAAAGATGTGATGCAACAAGTGATACCTTTATCTAGTTTCTTTCAAGTAAAAGAGGAGTTATCTTCCCACAATGACATTTTGTTTCGTGGAACCAGGTAAATACTTTCATCCAACTTGAGAAATCAATTGATCAAATTTGCCCATGAAAGTCATCCTGGTATTTCTCAAACCAAAGAAATTTTGAGTCAAACTTACTGGTGGCCAGGGATGGACATCACCATAGAAAGGTCTATGAGAGAATGTATTGAATGCAATAAATGTGACAAAATACTCAAGCCAAGAGTTCAACCCATGACCTTAAGAGAACTTCCAAAACTAGGTTGAGAAGAAGTTGCTATAGACATTCTAGGTCCAATAAAGCACACAAGCACTGATAAATACATCTTAGTTCTTATTGATATTTAATCAAGATGGCCAGAGGTCAAGATTATTAACTCCGTAAAGAAAAGAGGTGTGGTAAAATGTATTGAGGAAATATGTGAAAGAGAAGGTTTCCTAGCATCATGTTGTCAGACAATGGTGTTCAATTTACGTCAAAAGAATTGGAGAAGTATTTGTTGGATAGAGGGATTAAGCACAAAATATATTTCTTATATCATCCTGAAACAAATGGTGTTGTTGAAAGGTTCAACAGAGTACTTAAAGAAACCATTCAACGTGCTGTTTCACATAACAAGTGTTGGCAAATTGAAATGTTGAACAAGGTTAAAACCTACAGATTTTCTCCTCATTCTGCGACTGGAAGAACTCTTTTTGAGCTACTTTGCAAAAGGAAACCTAATACCGTGTTAAGTCCCTCGTGGATTCTAAACAAATTATCTGAATTGAAGAATGTTCAAATTGATCATGAGAAATTTGAAAAAGAGATGAAAGATGTCTGAAAACATAAAATATTTTTTATGTAAGGATAGCAGTAAAAAGAACAATCATAAAGGTAGGTGACTTAGTTAAAATAAAAAACCCTAGCAAAGGATCAACCATGCTGTTATCACAAAAAAGGATCAAAGAAGAAGCTGTGCCATCTTAAGTTCTCTTGTTTGAAGGCTCCAGAAAGAATCAAGATAAAAGATGTGAACTCACATGTGGACTGTGGACATAAGTAAGCCATACCCAAAGGAACAAAAATGACATTGCAAACAGCCCATATACATTTTTAGTGGAACACGTGTGCATACAAGCAAACCCACTGTGAGCTTTGGCATACAACTGTGGAAATACTGCTGGTTCATGACAAGAAATCCGAGTGCATATCTATGTGGAAGATGATTTGGAGAGAGAAGTGTTTAACCGGGATAAGGAGTTAGAATGTTTGGTGTAGCAAGTGAATCTTGAACAGAGTAAATCTGTTACAGAACAGGAATGGATGAAAGCTTTGCAATAGGATACCATGAGACTGATTTTATTAGAAAGACGTGACCTGTGGCGAGATGTCTTGTATGGTACTAAATCTTTGGCACCAGGGTGCTCATTTAAAGATAGTAATTTGCTTAGAGAAGAAACTTATATTCTGCCCAGAACCTTTAGAAGCAAGATGGGTGATTCAGTGTATATAGACCTTTTAGATATGGCCCTGAACATGAAGTCACCCAGGGAAATAGATTGGAGGCCAGGTATGAGCAAAGATTTTGAGATAAAGGTTAGCATTTGTGGAGTGAGTAGGTCAGAGGCTAAAGGTCAAAAGTGTCTGTAAGCACCTATGCAGACAATGAACCCCACCCCTCCCCCAGTCAAAGGACAGGCAAGGATTTTCTAGGGTCATCTTATGTTTTGACTACAAGTTTGTTTTATATTTGTGAGTAATCCATGCCCTTAGGTCCTGACATAGTAAAGGGGAGTGCTACAACACTCTTCTGCCTCTGTGGACTGATAAATGTACAAAGACCTTGCTCCATGAAGGGGCAGTTTGCTCAAATTTGCCAACTTCTCACCTCATTAAAAGTGGGTGGGAATCAGATTGTGGGTCCTTGCACCAGGAGTGCTGCATTGGAGTCTACCTGAGACCACAGTCCTCCATCTCATTATGGCTGTTCTTCAGAAGGCACTGGTGGTAGCATGCAGTGGTCGCCTGGATCACTGCCCTCTTCCCTGGGTGCCCACAGCCCTAATATGCAGAGCAGAGGCTGTCCCATCACAGACCGCTTCAAGAATGAAAACCAGTAACACCTGCCCCAACAGGTCGGTCACTTGTAATGGGGTCGCAAAGTCTTTATTCGTTCAATTATGACTCACATGGAAGAGATGATGCTTTTTACACACTCAATGTATCATTGCAATCTGCTAAGACTCACACATTGTACACTGTGACTTGCCATTCTGCAGTTGCAAATCCTCTACTTTTGTGGCTCTCTGGCGTTGTGATGTAATTTGTGCCATCCTCATGGTGAGGGCTAATAATGGTTGCAGAGTAGTGGCAGGTAATGTCTCTGTAGTGAGTGGTTTGGAGGCACCTATGTGAATCTAGCACAATACCCCACATGTGACAGCAGGAATTGTCCAGGCTGAGAGGCCATCAAACTTAAAACCCTGGGTGGTTCCCTAATACAAAAGCTGTGGAGTTGTTTACTCAGAAACAGAAGCGGTGGTAAGAGTTTTAAGCCTAGGCTAGTAAAACCTATAACTATGTGTGGTGGACTGAGCTGTGTTAAGGGGATGACGTGGACGATGATGTGAGCCATTCCAAGGGGATACAGGGAGATCTACGGCCTTACAACAGTGCAGGGTTTACCTTGTGCTCGGTGTCCACATCCAGGCAGCTGGAGGCCTCGTCCAGGATCAGCACCTGTGGGCGCCGGACCAGTGCTCGGGCGACGGCGATGCGCTGCTTCTGTCCCCTGGCCAGGAGACTTCCCCGCTCCCCAACATCTGCACACCAGGGATAGCATTCAGAAGGTGAGACACCAAATGAAGAATCAAGAAACCCAGAGCATGGACATGCAATCACACTAAACCTGGCCAGGAGACTTCCCCGCTCCCCAACATCTGCACACCAGGGATAGCATTCAGAAGGTGAGACACCAAATGAAGAATTAAGAAACCCAGAGCATGGACATGCAATCACACTAAACCTGGCCAGGAGACTTCCCTGCTCCCCAACATCTGCACAGCACGGATAACAATAAGGTGAGACACCAAATGAAGAAATGTATGGGCATGTAATCACAATCACCATGTGGAGGGACCTGAACTTCAGAACATGAGCGTGCGTAACAGCAGAATCCTGGGGCAGGATGTGTGCTTCTGTTTTATTTTTTTAAATACAATGAAGTAATGCATACAGCACTGATCTAACAAAAAGATACAGCGGGGCACTCTAGGTACTGGTGGGTTTGTTGTTAACATTGGACATTGAATGCATTAGGACCTATAATGTATACACTGGCTGTGTCTTGGCCGCATATGCAATATGCGTAGAGTGGGTTGGTACTAAGATGGATTCCACTATCAAACAGTGATCAGGGTCTTCTGAAGCCGTGGCGTGCTCCATTGGAGTTACATAATCTGAGTGTTTGTAAAGTGCACATTTACATCAAAGGGTTTCTTAGCTCTATGTAGTATTTATATTTACCAAGCTCAATTGTATCCGTTTGGGATATGAAACTGTGCCCATGGGGTCAAACACAGACTCATGCCGTGGGTGCAACAGTCCACTGAGCTGTCAGCCACCGCTGAACCTCACGCACATACCTAAAAACTATGCCCCCCGCTTCTGTTGTGCGGTCGGGTTCTCTACCAGGACTGCCTTCTCCTCTTTTGTATCAAAGGTGTGCCTGCAGTGCATGCGATGAACATGATGCATACAGAGTGCATCGCTAGCTGACCAAGGCACAGAGCCCCCTCGCCAACCTTCATTCCTTGTCTGTCCAAGCTCATAAGAAACCTACGCTGGCTTGACTTTAAGTGCTGAAGGTCCCATCGTAGAAGGGTGGAATAAGGAACCTGGGGGCATATTATCTAGATGTGCGTTATATAACGCACATCGCACATTTCCATACCACCGGCTATCGCCGGATTTTTTCGCCGTGTTAGCGCGTAATTATCAATGCGCAACACGTAGGCGAAATTAAATCTGGCGATAGTCGGCGATATGGAACATTAGCGCATGAAAACAAACGTTGTTTTCACACGCTAATGTGTGCCTTGATAATATGGGGGGTGGATTCAGCGTTATGATCCACACCCCCATGTTATCAATGCCTTAACACCTGGTCAGAGCAGGCGTTGGGAGACCTGCGATAAACGAGTTTATCGCAGGTCTTCTTCTCCCAACGCCTGCCTTGGTAATAGGGTGTTCCCACCTCCAACCACATTTTACATGTGGTTGGACGTGGGAACGCCCACTTTGCATGTCATTAGCAATGTTTCTCGCTGACATGCAAAGTGGGCTTGAGGCAGGCGTTAGCATGCTTTTGTTAATAGGGCGCTGGAAGTATCGCCGCTTTCTCGGCATAATTCGCCGAAAAAGTAGCGATACTTCAGCTTGCTAATATGCCCTCTGGTTATAAAAGCACCAGACTGAAGATACTTAAAGAAATCTATGGGTTTAACTTTGGTCTCTTTCTAAAGGAATTTGTGTCTTTTAGGGTGACCACCATTGTCACGACTGTTCACAGCTGCACATAGTTGTGGCTAACAGAAGTAGTCACATTTCCTCTCCCTACTGTTGTTTCCATGTGGAGGACCTAAGTTAACCTCATTCACGCCCATGACGAGCTCAGCTCGTCATGCAGCACGGTGGCGCTGTGCTGCTGACAAGCTGAGCTCGTCATGACTGTTACGGAACGCCCATGCGGGGATAATTCCCCTGCAGTGCTGGGCGTGCCAAGCTCGTCATGAGCACCGCGACGCTGCGCACGGCCCTCCTCCCCCCGCAGGGGAATTAGCCCCGCGGCGAAGGGGTTAAGGATTGGTGGGCAGGAGTCTGCCAGTTTACTGGTGTGACAGAGGCAACTGGTCCACAAAAAGGCCTAGCTTTGACGTACCTGTTTCAGAGGTGGGTGCTCTTTCATGAAGCTTGGACATTCCACCTGGCAGGATATTCTAACAAGAGCTAATCTGTCCCAGACAGCCAGTGGGATATGCTTTCATCTGCCTGATAGACATTTGTCTAAGTATTGGAGAAAGTTATGGTCATAAAGTTCTGACATGTCTTCCATTGCACAGGCTCCGAGGACCCTTTTAGAGCATCTGGTATAACCAGACGGAAGACTTTCGGGAAGATCTGTAGCTATTTTGTATTAAACAATAGGGCCTCGGTTTTACTTGCTTTTATTCAATAACCCCCGATGGAGCTTTGAGGTAATCCCGAGTCAGTGTAGTAAGGAGTTAATTGGAAACAGGGATATGGGAGGATTCTTGCTGTGTTGGTGAGGAAGGAGAGATGGATTCCACGATTCTCATGCTCCTCTAGTAGGGAGGGCTGATGTGCAGTGAGGAAGGTAGAAGATAGGCCCAGGAGTAATAGGACGACAATTACACTCTGTTGAAACTGGTCTTGATTATGGCAGAAAGAGAGGAGGATGGTTTCACTAGATCCAGCCTATGAGGTCAGGTTATGGTTCCTCATCCCAGGTAAAGGCTGCAGCATAATGCAGGAGAAGGCCATTTCAGAATGTTTTGAGCAATTTCTGTCAATAAATGCTGGTTCCTGGCATTAAATATAACAGACTTGTGCACCAGTCTGTTTAATGGGCACAGACCGCATTTGGAAAAACAGAATTCCCCCTTATGGCCTGAAGCGCTTCTGAACACCTAAGCACATTTAGATGAATGCAGCAACACCTGAGTGAACCTATGATGATGAGCCACAACATGAATCCACATGGACCACTCTATAGATTCACACTCTTGCAACCGAGCACAACCGACAGAGAATCCTGCTACCCGTCCACCTGGAAGTCCTCTAGTGCCTCGTCCTGAGCAAGAAGCGCTACATAAATCCTACTGCACCTACAAAAATATAATCTTTGGAGGGTTCAGATGTAAATGTTTACCCATGAAAGGGACAGGTCCACATAATTAGCCTCCCCCTTAATCTTACTCACTCTCCTTTATTGGGAGAAGCAGCTCTTTACATTCTTCCATCAGCTCCTCGGGTGCCACCTTATTCCACCACCCCAAGTTTCCTATGTAACCTTAATTCAAGGCCGTCCCCCAGTCCCTTCAGTGCAACTCCATTCCACCCCCACCCATCTGGCGCTGTGCCTTTGCTCTCAGCTTTAAACCATGTGTTCCCCTCAGTGCCCCCCTCATGCCACCTCCACCCACCTCATGCTTATTCTATCCTCTTTGCTGTGCTCTTTTTCTCAACTGTTCCCTTCAGTGCCACCCTCATGTTCCCCCTTTTCTCATTCTTTGCTTCACGCATTCTCCCACATTGGCTTTAACTATATGCAGTATCCTACCTGTTCCCATCAACACCACTCCATCTCAACCAACACCCATTCTTTGCTTCACCCCTTCTCCCATATTTGCTTCAGCTGTACACAGTCTCTCACCCATTCCCATCAATACCACTCCATCTTTTACTCCACCCATTATCCCACATTTGCTTCAGTTATAGTCAGTCTCCCACCCATTTCCATCAGTATCCCTCAATTTAAACCAGCACCCATTCTTTGCTTCACCCCTTCTCCCGCCTGTTGTCTTCAGACCCTCATGCCACATCCTACCCATCTCATATGTCCTCTGCATCTTCTGGATGAACTGTTTGGCGTCGGCTATGTCTGCAGCTTGCGTGACCTCTGACATTGAGGCATTCTGAAGGCCGTAGGTGATGTTGTCTTTGATTGACCCAGTGAAGAGGATGGGCTCCTGCCCCACCAGCGAGATCTGGGAAGACAAAAAAGAGGAGAATATGAATGTGATAGCAACTTAATGAGACGGTGTCAACGTTTGACGCTTGGAGAACTCAAGGCACAATACAAGCCCTGTGCATTATCTTGTTAATATTAATAAAGTTGATGTCAATATGAATAAAAATACATTCATGTATAAGAACAAGATTACCTCTTTATTAACAAATTCTCCCATCATGAATTCCACGTCAACACCGACTCTGAAATACATAGTTGGGCAGGCCAAGAACCCTATGTCCGAGGTACCTGATTGACAGATCCCAGGTGGGGTGGCACGTAGTAGGCAGACAAACTGCACGAACAGGAAACCCCTGATCAATCCCACAGATAAATGCAGGGACACCACAATGGTCCGGGGAGAAGGGCCTCAATAAAGCACATAGGGCCGGAGGCTATGCCCGTTCCCAAAGCACAATAACGTAAAATGCCATATAATGTAACCAACACATTGCCAATCAGGACACAGCACACACTACACACAGTGATCACGCGCTCCCCATGCCCCATCTGGACACGTTGCCCACTGGCCGCATTGTGTCAACGCAAGGTCGAGGCCCACCTGGTTTCCTCATTGAGTCCACTAATTAATCACTCCAAGGACAGCGGTGCACATTCTTTACCAAAAAAGGCTCGCCAGAGCTACTTTATGGCTTTAAATGAACTGTATAAGAGCCACGTGAAATCGATTGGAAATTGAGACCGTCCTCGGACCCTACGCCTGTAACTGTTCCCGCGGCCGCACTGTTTAATTAACCAAACTGTTTTGCCAATGCCTCTTGTCTCTTGTTTTTTCAAAATATTTCATTTTCAAGCAAAGTTTTGATGAGGCAGCCAGGAGCTTATTTATTTTAATTCGAACTCGACTGCAGCCAAAGGAAGAAGACCCCGCCAGGACGGATTTATATTTGCGTATGAAAGAAGGTGAACAGACAGCGCAATTGATTGGAAGATCTGCTGAATCCGCAGGGAGGAGGTCTGTCCTGAAGCAGCTGTCACAGAGGGTAAGAGACCACATCAGGGAGAAGCGTAAAAAGATAACACGAGTGCCCTACCACTGAAAGAAATCTGGCATATTACCTCTTTTATATGTCCTAACTAAGTAGTTGTAAGGTTGGCCTTGGAGGCGAAACAGCGGAAGTCACTTTTTTTTTAATATTGAGCACGCTAGCAAAGGTGGATATTTATTTATTTCTCTAGCCCTTTATGGATCTCAGAATGCTATTTTTGTGTTAGGCTTTGCTGATTGGGCAGAGTTGGCACCACAATCTTATTTTTTTTGTCTACAAGAGTTTCTCAGTGCCACCGGTTTCTTAACACTGTTGGTATCTGAAAGAAGTGAGAGGTGTTTTTCGTTTGGACCGCTGGGCGTCATACAGACAGAATGCTTGGCCCCTGGGTGTGATACAGGGTGCGATTAGGACATTTATGGAAAAAGTTTGGACCTTGGAGATTAGGGGTTACTTGCGTTTGATCAAAAGGGAACTGAGGTTCTCGAGTTATCCCTTCTTTCAGCAAACTATTGCTATTATCTTTGTTCTGGAGCCAATATCAAAAGACTACTAGGCTCACTTGGAGGCAGATTTACAAGGAACTAACGCATCTGCACAGATGCGTCAGCTTCCTTGCGCCTGCCCCAAATGTCCTTGCACCACCATGGATGCGCTATATTTATTATGGCGCAAGGATTAACAGATGCGCCAGAAATACTGACACATCTGTTGGCACAAAAGTGGCGCATTGCTGGAGTTGCTCAGGGAAGTGACGCAACTCCAGGAATGCGCCACAATAGATGGGTGAGTCCCATTCAAAAAGCCCTGCGTCGTTCCTTACGCCTGGTCTGAGCAGGCATGGGTATTTTGACGCAATTAAGGCGTAGAGTGACGCAGTGAAAGGTTGTAAATTTCACTGTGTCAGTTCTACATGGCTTTGTTCTTGGGAATGCTCAGCCTGCATACATTATACCTGCTGCAGGTATAATGTGACGCGGGGCTTTACAACGTGACGCATCTCCCTAGATGCGGCACGTTATAACTTGGCGGCATTGTTAGCGCCCCCGTTGCATCACAAAATGTGATGCGATGGCAGCGCAAGGGGCTTGTAAATCTGCCCCATAGTCTCTTGTGTAACACAGAGCTTCTCCGGGTTACAGGATAGCATGTGCAAGGAGCGGGCTAAGGGATTTTTAACAAAATCAGAATTTTTTCTCTGTCAATTCTTTTATTGTTGAGATTGATACCAGGCAAATGTGATTTTGTGGTGCTGCTCATTACTGCAAAGTGTGTTTTGTCTTGAGTATTGTGCTTTTTGTTGATGATATTTTTCACAAACTGTATTTGATGCCAAGAGTCCTTATCATTCATATACTGTGATTATTAAGCATTGCACTTTATTCTATGTAACAACTCTTCATATGCATTGATATCTGTGTTTATGAAATGTTCATGTTGTGTTGTTGTTGCATGTGTAGATAGCGCTGAGCTCATAGTAACGTAATCATAAGCATTAAACCCAGTGTGTATTTTCCCCATGATTAGCTCAAAACCAAATAATCCTTAAAACAAGAAGCTAAGGCGTATCTTGTCCTCTAAAACTACCAAACTTATCCTGGAGTCACCATTAACACACTGTTATGTTTCATAGGGTACCCCAATATAGGCCTGGGTTGTCTCCTGACCCTTCACCTACATTTACTGTACCATTAAACAACATAACCGGTTTTGGTATTGACCTTTTGCCTAGTTAAGCGCTGCATAAGATGCCGTGTGGTTCCCCCCAAAACTAGCCTCATTAATTATGCATCAAGATTCTCGGAATCACAGCAGGATTACCATCTTCTGCATAATAACTATGTATAAGGGTCATCCCTTCCGTCATCCTCGGCCGACATGACACAACAAGGTAGAATACCCTGAGGGTACCTTCTGGGTATATATACACCATATATTTGCCAATGCAGGCAGAGGAGAAAGACTTTCATGCTGACACACTGACGGGAGATGCTGAGGTTCCAGACACTCCAGCTCGCAGTGGTCTGACATCCCTCATGGGGTGTCCATCTCGAGACCAGGACCGGGTCCCACAATCTCTCACTACAGGTAATGGGGTTGGCTTCAGCCTAGGGGGATTGTTAGCTCTACACCTACATATATGCTAGGTACACTTAGATACATCTAGTTAGGGTTGCATCGTACGAGTATGCATTGTTACTGTCTTCTATTTATATGCTTGCATATATTCATTGTTTTTAGCACTATGGTAGAAATCTACCATCCATTTACTCTGTTAGTGTCTATAATTATTTATATCTGTTTCTGTCTTATGATTGTTTCAGCACACTTATTTTGGGGAGAGGTGTGTGTGCCCCCAGTGCAGCTCCGCCCGGGCTCTCTCTGCTGGTCCAGTTATGCGGGGGCTGCAGACGTGGGGAGGCTGGTGAGCTCCCCGTGCCTGGCCCTCCCTGGTTCCAATAGCCGTACCGTGCACCAGCAATGAAAAGCGCGACTATGCCTAATGCACTCCTCCTCGCTTTAGGGAAATCTACAACTATCCGTATCTCTTGCTGGTCTGATGTGGTCTGGGGCTGGGAGAGACGCTGGAGGCTGCCCTCTGCACCCCCTGTTTATGCTATGTTTATCTCTAGCCTAAGCCTTGATGAAGCCTGCCTCCTGGGCGTCGGGCCAGGCAGAGCAACAACTGAGCCTACTGGCAGAGGACAAATCATTCTGCCCTCCTGAGTATATAAGGCAGTGTGCGGGCCCCTCCATGTCAGCCAGGGAAGGGGAGGGCCGTAGTATGAGAAGACAAAGATGGACAGAGGAAGGACTGTATGCCTGCTGCTGTTCCCGCTCATGCATGTGGTGCTCAGCAGGCCACGCCAGGTGAGGGTGTCTGTATAGCGCACAGTGTCAGCTGAGCGTGCTCTTAGCACTTTGGTAAATGTAAGGTATATAGGTGTGTATTGCCCTGGTGAGACCGCACTGGATTTTGACGTCCTTACACTATTGCAGTCCCTACACGAGCCCTTCCCACTACCCTCCTGCACCAGACTATTGAACAGTAAAGTGTGGCCACCCCTTATGCTCCCATCAGATCGCGGTCTTAACACTACTGGTCGTTGCCTAGCAGTTACCTTCACATTATGTACTGCCCATCAGTGCCAACTTCTGTTGTTGTTAATTATTTCACTGCCCTCAGTGACTACTCATCTCACTATCTACCAGTGCATGCTCCCCACACAACTACACATCTCAACCTAGACATGTGAGCTTTTCACTCAAATTGCCAGCGTTTTCACACTGCCATTCTGGGCCACTTCTCACAATGTTCACCTTTGCAAGAACTTTGCAGTGCCCAAAGAGCTAGTGTCTCTCATTTCCCTGCACTGTCTGTAAACACCTCCCACTCTCACACTGTCCACCTGAGCCAGCTGTTGAAGCCCACCCAAGCTGACCAATGGCGCGTGCTGTTATTTCTCGCTACTCAATCACACTCCCTCTGATGGCGCTCCCCACACACTGCCACCCTCTCCTCCCCAGCGTCATTTGAAGGTACAGTGGGTCCGTGTTCACTGCTGGCTCCGATAGGAGTCTAAAGGCAGAATGATGGCATTCCCTGAGTGGAGGGTGATTTATTGAGGAATTCGGTTTTGAATCCCTCCGCATTAATCTGTGTGCGTCCTGTGCCTTGTGCTTTACCTGCCAGTCTGTGTGTGTGTGGTGCCAGCTGCTGACTACATTGGCAGCGTATGATGGGCATACAGTCTTAGATGAAGGCATGGCTGACAGTCTTTCATATTGACATCAAGGGCAGTGTAAACTTTTTACACCGACCACCTCTGTTAGCATTTACATCTCTAAACTGGCACCATCCATTTGCAGAGCAGGGCCAGTTTATCACGCTAACACGGTCCAGCAATGCCAACTTTTCACACTGCCCACTTGACACAGGTTGTAACACTGCAAGTAGTCACCTCTTCCACTGCTCACCAGTGCCAGGATGTCACACTGGCCACCATCCAGAAAGCAAATAACACTCACTTCTCTACTCTATGGCCCTTTCCGGGAACTGCACTTGACGTTTTGAGCTTGCTTTTATTAAAGATGGTGTAGTGCACTTAGAGACATAACAGAGGCTCAGTGTAAATGATAATGCTTTTTATTTATCTGTTTTAAAAACAACACATGAATAAAAGGCATTGCCATTTACAATGCCAATAGCTCAAACTCTCATAAATGCGACACCTATTGCATTTTTTACCTGTTGCCTGCCCAAGATCAGGAAGCAGGCACACCGAACCGGCACCTCCTCACCACTTCTTGTCAGCCAATAGCAACCCCCATGCCCAGCATACACAGAGAACTACACTGCTATGGCACAGCACTACCAACTGCCAGCCTTCCTGCGGTGCAGCCACAGGACAGTGGCTACATTGCCCGTGTCTGCCCCACAACACGTTGTTCCTGCCATGGAGGTTTCCCACAACCGGGTGCAGTACAGGGACCCATAGATATGTGGCGTCGCAGAATAAGAACAGACGTGGTACACAGGTAGGCTTTTTTAAATTTATTTATTAGTTTTCACTTTTATATAGCGCAAACTTTACCCGCAGGTATCCGAGCGCTTTAAATCAGCATGCTATAACAAGCAAGACTAGCACTCTATATTACTGCCAACTTAGCTTAGCATAAGCAACAGCTAACCATTCACAAACAATGTTTATATACCAATTGCAAATGAAAAAAAAAAATTAATGCAAAGCATTGTCATTTACAATGCCAGTAACTCAAACTTTAATGTTGCAAGACCTATTGCATTGTAAATGCTTGTTCTGATGTGTTGGTGGTCGGCGTTGGTGGCGGCTCTGAAGTTGTTGTAGGCTTCTGTGGATTTGGAGTTCCTCCAGGCTTTTTCGAGGTGGCGGCATGGGCGTCTGGACTCACGAAGTTCGGTGGTAAACCATCTGGCTGTCTTGGCGTGTGCAATTGTGGTTCTTCTTGAGGGGGCTATGGTGTTGGTGCTGTCAGAGACCCATCTGTCAGAGTTCGAGCTGCGGTGTTGGGGTCGTCGTTTTCCGTGATGGTTGGGGTGGAGTTGCTGAGTGATGAGGTTAGCTGGTCGTCGGTGGTTTTGGTCCAGTTTCTTTGTGGGAGCAGGTGCTGGTGTCTTTGGATGGTGGGTGTTCCTAAGGTGAAGTGGCTGCATTGATGGTCTGTCCAAGGGAGTTTAGTGGTGTGGCTGAAAGTGATGGAGTTTCCTGTTGTGAACAGGGGGTCTAGGGTGTGTCCTGCTGAGTGCATGGGTTCGGTCACGATCTGGATGAGTCCAATGTTGTGGAGGTTATCCAGGAGGGATGTGGTGTTGCGGTCTAGTTGGTTGTCGAGGTGGAAGTTCAGGTCTCTCAGCAGGGTGTAGTTGGTGGATGCGATCTCTTGTGGGGAGAAGATGTCCATGATGGCATGGGTGAAAGTTCCGCGGGGTCTGGGAGGTCGGTAGATGAGAGTTCCTTGGAGGGTGGTGGTAGGGCTGGCCAGTATCTTGAAGTGTAGGTGTTCCATCAGGTCTGTGAGCTCGTCGGAGAGGGTGAACAGCTGGAAGGTAGATTTGTGGATGAGGGCGATTCCTCCTCCCGGGTTGGGTGGGGCAGTCCTTTCGGGAGATCTTATATCCTTGGGGAATGGCGATGTCGGGTCCCGAGGTGGTGTTGGTCCAGGTTTTGATGAAGAATGCTTTGTCCAGGGTGGTGCTGTCGAGGAGGTCCCAGATTTCTGTGGCGTGTTTGTGGAGTGATCGGACATTGAGGAGAATGCATTGCAGGGTCTTCGGTTCGGTTGTGTTCCTGCAGGCGATGTGCTGGGTCCGTGTTCCTGTCGGTACTGCAGGTGTGCCGGCAGCGGTGACAGCGGAAGGATCCATGGGTGTCAGCTGGTGATGCAAGCTTGCAGCTGTTGTTGCGGCCTGGGTTGAGTGAGAGGAGTGTCGCTGGGTTGTAGCGTTGGTGGTGCAGAGGCCCAGGGTTCCTGTCGCTGGCTGGGGTCGAGTCACGGACGGGCGCTGACAGGCTTGCCTTTGGTGCACCAGCAGCCCGTCTGGTAGGGGTCAGGGAGGGCTGGACAGCTGGGAGGCGGGAGCTGGAAGGGGAACTGGCTCTGGCTGGTCGTGCTGGGGGAGAGGTGCTGCGGAGGCAGCAGTGGCGGAAAAAACAGGGTAAGAGCAAGCAATAGAAAGAGGAGGAAATAAAGAGTAAAAGGGTGGAAATGAAAAGAAAAAATATATAAAGAGTACAAGGATGAGAAGAATAAGAGGTGAAACGGAGCAGAAAGCAGAAGAAAAGTGCTATAGAGAGTAAAAGGTGAGAAGGCTAAAGGGTAAAAACAGAGCAGAAAGGGGCAAAAAGTGGAACGAGAGAAAAGAGTCAGAGGTCCACTGGACCACCAGGGAGGAGGCGCAGGTATAACCTGCGGGCGGAGGAGGGCCTCAAACACCAGCACTATGGGAGTGTAGGGGCTCAGGAAAGGCCTCACTTAATGGTGGAGCTGCGAGGGTGGGAGAACAGTTTCACTGACAGTAAGTCAGTGGAAAGCACTGATGAGTCACATATAAGTGCAGCGACACCACAAAGGTCCAGAGAGATAGTTCCCAATAAAGCACACATGGCCGGAGGGGTATGTGCGTTCCCAAAACACCATAAAGTCAAATGCCACATAAAGTTAAAAAGACAGAAGATGGCGGCGGAGTAGGACGCCTTTTCGTGCCGCTCCGGCGCTGATCATACAAAGCTTCTAATAGCACGACTCTGTGGGACCTCACCCGCCCCAAAAGCGGCGGGGAAGTCCGCCTGACGGAGCGGTTGGCCTTGGTGTGGTCGCCGAAGCGGTGTGACCCCGAGTTCGCCCCTGAGATTGAACGCGCCCCACGGCCTATGAGAC
Organism: Lissotriton vulgaris; assembly: GCF_964263255.1. NCBI lineage: Eukaryota > Metazoa > Chordata > Amphibia > Caudata > Salamandridae > Lissotriton > Lissotriton vulgaris. The sequence goes on along the minus strand of NW_028247661.1, from coordinate 428,252 downwards.
CCCGGGCTCTCCTGACATCGAGGCCCGGCGTGGTTGATGGGCGGGGCCCTGGAGCTGCCCTGAGGAAGTCGGAGCAGACGGAAGGCGGAGAGTAGCTGCATTCCGGCGACAGGTGGACCTGGCGACAGACCCAGATCGACCCCCCTTGCCCTTGGGGTATTGCTGCACCGGTTTCCAGCACTGACTGAGGCGCACGGAAGTCGGAGGCATCCGCGGTCAGCACCACCCGCCACCGCACGTGTGGGGCTGGACACAGCCGGCGTCTACAGAGCAAGTAATGGTGAGCGTTTGAACTGAACGGCGAAGCCCACCATTGAACTTGGCCACGAGGCACGGAGCCTGAGCACTGTGGGCCGCCGAGTCTACTGTGGAGTAAGGCCGCGGAACTGGCCAGCGGATACCGGCGCATCTTGCGTCGCACGAAGGCCCGGAGGGCGTTGGAAAGCAGGCGCCGGCACTTGGGCTTTGCCCTGCCTGGGCTCCGGAGGGGCCCACGGATCGAGTAGCTGTGTACGTGGGGCTGGGCACAGCTGGAAGCTACAGAGCGCGCCTTGTTGTGCGTTTGGACTGCCTGAGGGGCCCGCCACTATCCTGAGCCACGTGGCGCCGGGTCGGAGCGCTGTGAGCCGCCATGTCTACTGTGCCGCGCAAACGGGGCCAAGGGAAAGACAATGCCCCGAAATCTTCTCAGCAACCGGCTTCCCCTGGAGCGAGTGGGTCGTCGAAACAATCGGACGATGAGGCCCCGGCGACGAAAGCCTTTATGACCGAGCTGTTTGCCTCCATCAAGGAGGACATCTCCGAACTCAGGGCGCAGCTAGCCTCCGACTTGAGGGAGGTGCGGAGAGATGTGGACGGCATAGGAGAGAGGGTGGCGACCCTGGAAGACCGAGATTTGAGCGTAGCCGCCGACGTTCACCTGCTGCAGCAAGACATCATTCGCCTCACCGAGCAAAATCTGGACCTACAATTGCACACGGAGGACTTAGAAAACCGCTCCCGTAGAAATAACATCAGAATACGGGCGGTGCCGTGGGACGGTGAGGCTGGGGACCTGCGGGGGTATGTCCAGGAGCTGTTCCTCCAGGTGCTGGACGAGGAAGACACGAAGGAGATTCGGATGGACAGAGTACACAGGGTAGGCCTGCCACGGCGCGGGGGGCCCCCCCCCCGACATCCTAGTGTGCGTACACGATTTCCAGCGTAAGGAACGGATACTACGCAAGGCCAGGGCCATCGAGTCGCTACAGTTCCGGGAGCATCGGCCTCAGCTATACCAAGACCTGGCGGTGTCTACCTTGCAGAAGCGGCGGGAGTTTCGACCGGTGACGGCTTTCCTGAAAGAGAGGGGCATCGCCTACTCCTGGGGGCACCCTTTCAGGATCATTTTCAGGTGGCAGAATCGCCTCGCTCAAATCCGCACGCTTCAGGCAGCAAAAGAACTTCTGGGCCTGGAGGATGTACCGCCTTCGCAGGCCGCGACGGCTTCCCCGTCCCGAAGGCGACGTCGTTCGTCTTCATGGCAAAGGGTGGGGGGTTCACCCATCAGACAACGGCCGGATCTCTCTGCCAGCCTGCAAGAACGGGATGCAGCAGTCGCTTCGGTGGCGTCAGTCACGTTGACCGACACACAGCATAGCTCTGGGGCGGCGTGATCCCCGGGAAATGGCGGATCGGCGCCGGAGGGGCCCGGGCCATCTGGTTGAGGGAGCTGAAAGTACTCTTGGAGGAGACGCCTTCGACTATGGCCATGGGGAATAGTGTCTTTGTTCCCCCGGCCTGCTTCTTGAGTGGGAGGCTTCCTACGGACTTCGGCCTACTGGTCTTGATGAGTATTATTTCTGCACTTTTGTTTTTGACTTTGCACTTTGTTTGGTTTGCATATCTTTTGGGGTGGGGTTGGGATGGGGGTTGTTGGGCACAGTGGGGGGGGGACCCGTGACGGAGGGCCAAAGGGGATGTTTGTTGTGTGCCTGCTGCTGAGTGCGCACTTTACTGTTGGTGATGTCGTGCCGCGAATGTTCTGGAAGCAACTAGTTGTCTACTGCCTGGGGGCGGGGCTGGATGCGGGGTGGATGACACTTGGCATGCTGAGAGCGGGTTCTGGGTTTTGTATCTGCTATGCCGCTTAGCGTAGGGATGTGGAATGTTAAGGGCATGAATTCGCCTCAGAAGCGGCAGAGGGTTCTGAAGTATGTGATGGACCATCACCTTGATGTAGTTGGATTGCAAGAAACACACTTGGCACGGAAGGATGAGTTGAGGCTCCGCCATAGGGCGTACCCCATTGTCTACAGGTCCTCTGCTGTCACGAAGCACCGGGGGGTGGCACTTATGTTCAGGGCTACGTTGCATTTTCAACCAGTGGAGGTCCGCAACGACAGGGAGGGTCGCTGGCTGATGGTTAAGGGGCACATTCAGGGTAGGTTGTGTACGTTTGTGGTGGTATATCTGCCCAATGCCGGTCAGAACAAGTATCTACAGGAATTGCTGGTGAAGGTGGGGGACTTTGCGGAGGGGCTCTTGTTCATGTTGGGCGATTTCAATTTGGTGTGGGACAGGGATTTGGACAGCTCGGGGGGACGCAGAGCGGACACAGGGGTCTTTTCTGATTCCAGGCAGCAAGGGGTGGGGGAGTTGGGTCTAGTAGATGGATGGCGATTTTTTCACCCCGCCGTGAAAGACTACACATTCTTTTCACATGTGCACCACTCCTACTCTCGCTTGGATCACATCTTCCTTAGTCAATCCCTCAGAGGGAACATTCTAGATGCCGCCATTCTTCCGATCTCGGTGTCGGACCATAGCCTCTTGGTGCTCACTCTCCGTTGGTCGCCGCCCGACACCGCGAGCCGAAAGTGGTACTTCCCGGCGTCGGTGGTTAGAGACGAAGTTTCCAACCGAGCCTTGCGCCTGGCCATCCGTGATTTTTTCGATTGCAATCCCCCGTCGGACACTTCTCTGACGACCACGTGGGACGCCTTCAAGGCGACGATCAGAGGGACGTGCTTGGGTCTCAATTCGCAACTTAACACTCTGCGTAGGAAGGAACGGGATGCGCTGGAAGCCGAGGTGCTTGAGCTCGAGAGGGCTCATAAGATCAACCCCTCGAGGGTCACCCTGCGCCCACTGACGGCGGTTAGGGGCAAACTGAAGGCACACTATGCAAACAGGGCCGAGCTCACTCTCCTGCGGCTGGGGCGGCACTCATACTCCAGTGGTAATAAGATTGGCAGACACTTAGCTCGGCAACTGCCGGACAAGAGGGAACGAGAATACATAGGGGGGATCAGAGACCCCGCAGGAGTACTCCACCATCGTGACGGGGTGAAGGCGGACATATTTGGCCGCTTCTATGCCGCTTTGTATACGGGCGAGGAGCTGGATGCTGCAGCGCAGCGGGAGTTCCTGCGACGCTTGCCGCTCCCGCAGGTCTCTAGTGCGTGGAACGACCTGTTAGAAGCTCCGATCTCGAGAGAGGAAGTCCTCTCCGCCATTAAAAACTTGAAATTACATAAAGCCCCCGGCCCGGACGGGTACACTGCAGTCTTCTATCAGACCTACGCGACTGAGGTGTGCGACTTCCTGGTCGCCCTCTTTAATGACATGGCTACGTCCGGAGTGAATACCGGGACCCTAGCGGAGGCGGTGATTATGGTCCTGCCGAAGCCGGGGAAGGATCCGGAGCACTGTACTTCATTCCGTCCCATAGCCTTTCTCAATATTGACGCGAAGCTGTACTCGGCGATACTAGCGAGCCGCCTCCAGGACCTGCTACCGGCGATTGTTCATCCGGATCAGTCCGGCTTCATCAAAGGCCGCCAGACGCACGACAATACACGTAGGGTGATTCATCTCATTGAGAAGGCGGACAGGTTCCGCATTCCGGCGGTATTGGTGGGCCTGGATGCGGAGAAGGCCTTCGATCGCGTGGACTGGAGCTTTCTATTCCACACGTTGCTGGCGTTTGGTTTCTCCGACAGATTCATCACCATGGTGCGGGCAAACTTCTGTAGCCCACGCTCGAGGGTGGCGGTGAACGGCCACCTATCGGCCTTCTTCCAGCACTCGCGAGGCACCAGACAAGGGTGCCCCCTCTCTCCCTTGCTGTTCGCGCTCAGCATTGAGCCCTTGGCGATGGCGATCCGGGAGCATGAGGGGGTGAAGGGCATACCATTCACAGGAGAGCAGCACAAAATTTCTCTCTTTGCGGACGATGTCCTGCTGTCGGTGGCCGATCCCGCTAACTCTCTCCCATGCGTTCGGGATATCTTGCTGGACTTCGAGGGAGTGGCTGGCTTCAAGGTTAATTACGGCAAGTCTTATGTCCTGAATTTAACCTTATCACAGGCCGAAGTTGCTCAGGTGAGAGCGACAACACCGCTAGCCTGGGCCTCGGGCTCGATACTTTACTTAAGAGTCCACCTCACTCCTACGGTGGGTGGCCTATTTGCAGCCAACTTCCCACCCCTGCTGGCCAAGACACGGGCCGAACTGGAGAAGTGGAAGCCCAAATTCCTGTCCTGGCTAGGTCGGGTGCATGCCATTAAAATGGTCCTTCTCCCCAAGTACTTATATCTTTTTCAGGCCCTACCGATTCCACTGAGCACTTCCTTTTTTAGCCAGCTAAAAACATTGATTTTGAAATTTGTTTGGCAGGGAGGTCGGGCACGACTTTCGTTTGCACTCCTGCGACGGTTACGTGCTGACGGGGGGGTCGGCCTCCCGGATCTACACCTCTATTATAAAGCTGCCCTACTAAGAGTCATGGTGGAATGGTCACAGCAATTTTCCGAAAAACACTGGTTGCATATGGACCGGAGCGTGGCTGGCCGGTCCGTCTGGGATCTAGCCTGGAAACCAAAGCGTGACCGCCCGGCGAATGCGTACATCAGTACGCCCACGGGGACTACACTGAAAGTATGGGACACCTTGGCGGGGGATGAGCGATGGACGACCTTCCCGTCTCCGTTCACTCCATTGCATTTCAACCCGGCGTTCCCACCGGCACTCGCCGAGGGCCCCTTTGATACTTGGAGAGGGGGAGGATGTCGGGCGCTGCTCCATCTGTTCCACGGCACTGACCCCCTGACATTTGAGAATTGCATGCGGGACTACCAAGTGCAGCCAACTGAAAAATACAGGCATTTACAACTGCTCCACTGGGCCACGTCACCGGGAGTACGGGAGGCAGCCACGAGGCCTCCCTCCGAATTTGAGGCCTTCCTGCTAAAAACGTCTACCATGAAGGGGGCCATCTCCTTTCTGTACCAACTGCTGCTTCGATCTGCCCTTTCCCCTAGACCGCGCTACATGGAGCAATGGGAGGAGATGGTGGGGAGGGATATCACTGATGGAGAATGGTCGGCGTTGTGGAGGGACATGACGCAATTTAACCACTCAATACTCCTGAGGGAGGCACACTTAAAAACTCTTACACAGTGGTATATGGTCCCGGCCCGGCTTCACCGTATCTACCCGGCTGTCTCGGACAGATGTTGGAGGGGTTGTGGCCTACTGTGGGACTTCCGCCACATTTGGTTGGATTGTCCGATCATCAAACCCTTCTGGGACGAGATCCTATCCCATATTAAAGATATCTTGCAGTATCCTATCGATAACTCTTTGGCATACGTACTTTTGGGCCTGAGAGATCCTGGCCTTGAGCACCAGACACGCGCAGACAAGAAGATTCTATGGCTCTGCCTTGGCGCTGCCAAGCTCACGCTGGCGTCAGCCTGGAAGCGGAAGGAGGCGCCGGCGATCTCACTTTGGCACGCTAGACTGTGGAGGCTCCTGAGTCTTGAGAGAATGGCGGACATCTTCCTAGGCAACTACAAACACTTTAAACACATATGGGGCCCCCTGGTGTCCTTTCTCTCTACTGGTTTACCCTCGGCAGTGTGCCCAGCATCTTTGAGGGCCTTACATCTATTTCAGCTCTAAGTTTGTGTGATGGATGAGTGGGGAATGAATGAGGCACCGTCACGGGAGGGGGGGGGGGGGAACGGGAAGTTGAGTTTGTGTACTGCTATCGGGACATCTGTGCTGCTGGGACGAGGCTCAGTTCGACGGCTCTGTGACACTGGACTTTCTGCTGGCTGAACTTACAGAGTACCCCGCCTTGAGGCTACGTGTACGACTGCCTCCATCTTGCGGATGTTGGAGCCTATTATTTGCTCACTTCTCTCGCATTGCATTATTGCCTCGTCTTACTTTACTGCTTTCCCACTGTGTGGGACCATCTGTGCTCCCGAGGTGGTGCCTTTTGTTCACTGTTTTTTTTTCTCTGTGTTTTGCAAAATAAAAATTTTACAAAAAAAAAAAAAGTTAAAAAGACATAGCCAATCAGGACACAGCACACAGAGTACATGTGCTACCCATGTCCGACATATGGACACTTTACCCACTGGCCGCTTTGTGTCCCCGCAAGGCCGCGGCCCACCTGGACACCTCTTCGAGTCCACTAATTTATTACTAATTTATGACTCCAAGGGCAGCGATGTGCATTCTTTATCAAAAAAGGATCGCCGGAACTACTTTATGGCTTTCAATTAACTGTAAAAAAAACGTGCTAAATCGATTGTAAATTGAGACAGTTCTCAGGCTCGATACCAGTAACTGTTCTCCCGGCCGCACTTTTTAATTAAACAAACTGTTCCTTTTCCTGTTTTTCCAAATGCCGCTTGTCTCTTGTTTTTTCAAGGTATTTCATATTCAAGCAACAAACTTGTATTCATGGACAAATAAAAACTTGCCTACGGGTCTTCATCAGGCCAAAGAGGACTTCAATGCAGGGCCCATATTCATATCATCAGGCCCAAGAATTTGTTTTGTGCAATGAAATCATGAATCAATTGTCCGTGGCCTTTCTTCGGAGCAAAAGGGTTAACCGACGGACCCTGGTATTCACATGCGAAACTGCTGAGGGTTGAGGGAGGCTGTACAGCAAAGGTTGTCAAGAAGCAAGTTCCTGGTGTCTCACCAATCTGGTTTTCCACATTGTATGCCACATGTCGAAGTCTCTTATATCCAGATCCATCCACAATAGGGACAGAAGCAATGAAAAGTGTGAGCAGCAGAATCCATACGGTGTCCCTGTATAGCGCCATGGGTGCTGATAGTGTTCAACGTCTGGGAAATGAAAGGATAGAGACAAGACGATTGCCACATAGACTGAACTTTTAAAGTGCTACTTCTGAGAGCCATGAGGTAAACATGAGCCATCATCTGCTGCGTGGTTGAACAATGCAGTGGAATTATTCTTTATCAACCAACCAGCTGAGACTGTGGCACACGCTGGCAAGGCTCCAGTCCTGTTTTTTTGTAGGAGAAAGCCTGACGCGGGTCTTGTTCCTTTAATTGGCACAGAGTGGCCCATGCAGGGCAGGTTCATGTACATACACTGGCTGTGCAGTCCAGGATAGGGGTCCTTGCAGGGCGCAAGCTACACCCAGGCAGGTGCTGTATACAGAATGGTCTGGTTTTGACCTGGTTCCCTTTCACACCACTTTTGCTTGGTCCGAGTTACAGGCCATCAATTGGCTCAGATCTAAATTCCGAAGGCTGTCGGTGACTACCAGAATCAAAGTATTCGACGTTGAAGAACAGCATCGAGTGGAAAAGGTGGATTGCGCGTGGAAGGAATTCGGATTCAACACAGAGCGCTGGAAACACATCCGAGCCCGGTGGAGGAAAAAACAATCTGGGGATGGAGCCGATGCCCATGCGCAGTATGATCCAAAGGTGGAGTCACCTATCCTGTGACCTCCAAAGACTTTTCTACAACAAAACAAACTGCAAATATCCGGGCCCAACACTACGTGGAAATCTATGCATAGTGTGTAATCTGCAGCTCTACATGCCAAGAACAGATGCATACTGGTAAGTACCATTTTCCTTCAAACTACTGCAACAGATGCGGGTGGTCGCCGCTAAGGGAGAAACTGCTGTGCAATCTATGCAATAGTGTGTGGTCTGCTGGCCATATGCCTCGAACGGAAAATGGTACTTACCAGTAGTATGCATCTGTTCTTGGCATGTAGGGCTGCAGAACCTCACACGCCCACCCGACTCCTCGGCTACCTGTATCTGTTCCAGTACTATCTTATTTAGATACACAACACATGGTCATCTCTATATGTACTCATACAACTCTATCATTTGCCCAATGGCGAAAACAATCTGAAGATGGAGTCGATGCCCATGCTCACTACGATCTAAGGGAGGAGTCATCCAACAGACAAAGACTCTTCAAGACAACAACAAAGTGTAATCATCGTGGCCCACCGCCAGATGGTGATCTAATGCAATAGTGTGTGGTTCTGCAGCCCTACATGCCAAGAACAGATGCATACTGGTAAGGAGCATTTTCCTTCTCGTTAATCACATAACTTGTCAGACCTTTTTCAATACACGCACATAATTTACTGTTAGGGTGAGGTTACAGCAGGGGCGCAGGGATGTTTGTTGGTGTGCGTAGGGAAGCTGCTCTAGGCTCGACCTAAAGAGCAGACTGGACTTTCGGGTAGTATGCATGCATCAAAGAAGACTGTGACAATAGTTTACACAACAAAGTGTACCTAAGCTTTTCCTTGTCAGACGTACACTGCTGATGAGAAATTTTGCGTGGGTCGTAAGACCTAATGCAGCATTACAAACATATCATAAAACAAAGCGCATTGTTACACCCCCCCAGGCACACTTGAACACACTGACGAGGATGAAGGAGCATTGTAATCTCATCAGCAAGTGTGGCAGTCTGAATTAAAAAGCCCCCCTCCCTGTGGACGAGATTTGGCGGGCCATTATCTGAGGAGATCTGGTAATGAGCTCCAGCCTGCCTGACCATTGTCATCCGTGCCCTTCTGAGGCGGGGGTGGGGGCGGGGCGGACGGAGTCAAACAGGGATACAATTAGCGCCTCGGAGCACACGCCATGCGCTCCTCATCTCACATGGTCTGACAAGCTGCTCCCATCAGCCCGTACAAGGCCCCAAGATGCCGTTGTTGATAAATACATCTGAAAGGTGACGGGGTCAATGGCGCTGCTCGTTATCTGCCGATAATAACGTCCGGCTTCCCGGTTTAGGGTACTTCCCTGTCCTGGCTATACATTTCACCTAACATGAAACAATCTAGGCCACCAATCACTGTTGGGTTTTAATAACAACCGCTCTGCTCCGCTTCAGTGATGCTATGATACACTTAATATATTTAAACTAGAGCCAATTTGTCATTTGACTGTCTATATGGTCTGACTGGGCATTCTTATACTCAACGGGGGATGAACTAGTAATATGGCTGCGTATTAACTCCGGCTGGGTACTGTCCGGCATAACTGGTTGGCCAGATCCCCGAATGTGCTATCCAATCATCTCCTTCAATTGAACATTATGCGACTCCTGGGCAGCAGTTTTTTGACTGATTTACCAATTTCCAAAGCTATATTTGGTCCCTGACACTATTAAATCTTTCATTCCTCCCATCGGCGGTAATAGAACTGTCTTTTCTTTTCTCTGATAAGCTGCCTGTATTGAATTGTTAGATGTTTTACCCCTTGTTTGCTGGTAGCTAGTCAGCCATACCAGTAGTTTTGAACTGCCTTCCTCATCTTGCTTACATTCTGACATGTTAAATCAAACCTAGTGTTGTGAACTGTCTTTGCACGGGCTTGAACATTGTACCACCTTAATATATTTTCTTCCCTTTCTGGAACAATATCTAAATTTTCTACGGCTTGCACATAGGTTAGATATTAAAGATGTTGAGGGTCTAGACGGGTGGTAAAAGGCCAGGAATAACACAGCTATGGGTAAAACCTTTTCAAGTATCGGAGCTTCCTCAAAATTAAAAGTAGCCACAAGTGCCCAGTGATCAGAAGAAAATTGAAAGACTCCATAACCCCTCGCTGCCACGCCAATACAAAATCTTATCACTTGGGCAGACGTGACTGCCAGTTTGAAGTGACCATGAGGCTTGCATATCTTTGTCCAGTCACCCATTCAAAGAAATTAGACCCGATGTAGCCAATCAATTCCCAGGATGAGATCCTTCTTTGAAGACGCCCCTGCTGGCTATACAGCAGTTGGTACATTATATTGGGCACGATTCACAGATCTAATTTAAGACAAAATCCTAAACTTTGTACCCTTTTGATATTCACAGAAGGTACTTCCACATTTCAGTATTCACAGAAGTTAGGAGTCCTAACTTTACTACTCCTAAACTAAGAAAATTAAGGAAAAATTAAATAAATAAATGAATTTCCCTTGTGGTCAGCTCTCTCAAAATCCCCCCTCACCCGGCCCCTCCACTCTCACCTGCAGCGGCTGGATTTTGGCTACAATTTTAGTAGAAATAAGGGTCATTGGCCCTAGTGATATGAGGAGTGTGAGAATGAGAACTTGTTGGAAGCTGCGCTGCTGGAGCCACATTTTTAGGTTTCGCCTAAGTGAAAGCTGCGCACTGCGCAGCTTTTCACGCAGGTGAAAACCTAATGAGAACAGTAGAGTGGCTTGGGAATCCGCCCTCTGTTCCATTGGCTAGCTCCATAAATGGAGGCTAGCCATTGGAACAGAGATCTGTCCGTCATGGCCGGACCAGATTCGTGGGCGTTCCCGTGATTTCTTCCCTCTCCACCCCTCTCTGATCGTCATTGCGGTGGTGGGCGTGTGCAATTTTTTTTTTGGGTCTTGCCATGTTTTCTTCATTTCCACCGTGTCTTTTGCAGGGGTGGGCTGTGCACTGAGGCCGCTGATCAGGTAAGCTTTTGTTTTTATCCCGTTACCGACCCCCCCTCCCGCTCTCCGTGTGCCCGTTCCCGCCCCTGCCCCCCCCCCTCCCGCTCTCCGTGTGCCCGTTCCCGCACCACTTGTAAATGCTTGTTTAATCCCTACGACCTCGGGTCCAGCCACCACCCTTGCTCACACCCTCCTCTCACCTCCCCACCCTGAGTGCATCCACAGCGCCCGTCTTCTGACCCTGCTCTCAGTAACGTCCTTCTGCCCTGCTCCCCCCACTGCGCGCCTACTGCCTCCGCTCCCCGCCGCCCCATATTTCATCTGAATGAGTCACTTATTCACTGGAAGAGGAACCTGCAGGTAGACGGCAGCGCTTGCCCCCCTCAGACCCATTCTTTCCCGGCTTCCGGGCATCCGTCCGATAATCAGTGGCGCAGCTGCGGGCAGGGTCCGGTCGTCGGGGTTATTATATCACACATATGTATCGGATCATCTGTGCCATTCTAGGAGCCGAGGCGGATTTATGTCTCAATGAGCAGAGTTTAAAACTGCTATGTTTCGCTTGGTAACTGTGGCCAGCGGTGGGAACGGACAGACCGGAAGCCCGTCAAGTCCCGCCTCTCTCGCTGGGTCCTTTTGACTTGCTCCATCCCTCTATTTGTGTTTCTCTGTGGTACACTGTTTTGGGGATGGACTCTTGCCTGGTTAGTTCTCCACGTTAAATAGGAAAAAAATATGGGATAATGAAGTCTACCCTAGGAAGACCTAAATTCCACCTCTGACGATCCCCGTGTACCGACCTATAACCCCGGTTACCCCAGGGGATCCATGGGAAATTCCCCAAATGATAGAAGACTCCTCATTCAAATTACGGAACACGCCCCTTCATCAGTAATCAGACGATGCATGTTTTCACACTGGCTGTTTTGCTGTGTATCTATCTACTGCACGGATGTTTGTGTCTATCTGTCTATCCGTGCACCACCCACCTTCTTCCCCACCAATAATTCTGTCAGCCATGACAATCGTCTGAGTAATTTATGGCCAATAGTAATTTTTATTATCTCTAATGATTGGCGGGTGCAGGGTCCGAGGGAGCTCTCCCCAACTAAGGGAATCACTAGATACCCGTGGGTGGTCTCTGAGAGGCCAGGGGCACGCGGACTAGACAAGACACGCCCCGCAGAAATAAGCCCCCCGAAAGCACTGTCTCGTGGCATGTGGATTCGCACAGCGAGCATAGCAACGGCGTCTCCTTCTCGACTGTTGGCGGAGAGAGAATGTGTGTTTTTCTGTTGTCTCGGAGACCCAGCGCCAACAGCTGTCTTAATCGGCTCCCAGACCTTCTATTTCCCCTCCCACCCAGGAGAGGGACTTTCAAATGTACGTCTACTAAAATGGGTTTACTTAAGGTTTTTGTTCTCATTTCTGCGCGGTTCGTGCTTTGCATTAACTGCAGGAGTGTGCACAGCGCTGCTGTCTGTCCCGTTACAGGAACCCATCAGGCTCCAGGGGCTAGGGTGCTTTACTACGTAAACATGCATCCGTTTAAAGGGAGAGGCGTTAATGATTTGTGGGAGGGGCTGTTTGCATATTGATAAATCTTCAGAAATATACACGCGCCTCTTTCTGCACCCTTCCACGCCGTAACTTCCTTTGCGGCACCCAGTAAGCTGGTGTCCCTTCTGACAGGATCTACCCAGGTGGAGTTAGGGGTTTACGAATGTTTTGCCTGGTGGGGCGGAGTAAAACTCGTCATCTCCCCCGCACTCCTTTCCGCCTCTCTTGTAAGCTTACACTTCGCCAACAGTTTTTTCTTACCCCAGTGGCCTCTGTTCATTAATCTCGTCCCCTCCCTTTACTGTCCTCTCTTCTTTCCCTGGTGATCTCATCCTTTCCTGCCTGTCTTCACTCCGTCCCCATCCTCTGCCCGCCGTTGGCTCTCTTCTCTCATCCTCTTTCCTATATGTCCCTCGCGTCTTCTTCACCCATAAGACTCCCTCCCCAGCTCCTCCCCCATTCATCAGTCCGTTCACACTTTTTTAAATGTCCCCCTACCTTCCCTCTCTTCTGCCCTCACTCACCCCTCTGCCCCAGCCGCCCCCTCTCGCGTTTCCCCTCTATTTCCTCGTTGGTTCCTCGCTCTGCCTTTCCCTCTCTTTCTTCTCCTCGCACCCTGACCAGCTCAACCTTCTCCATTCGCCGTCCCTCCTGCCCGCTCACCATTGTCCTCACACACCCCTCTCCATTTAGGATGCCCCCTCCTTTCCTTTCTCCCTCCCATCCTCTCACATCCTCCATTGATACATTGTACTCGCCCTATTTTTCTTTTGCTTTCCTCTTCCAAATCTACCTCTTGTTTTTAAAATGTATATTGCCTGTCCACCTCCTGCCCCTTTCCTGTACCCCCCTAACTATCGCCCTCTGTCCCTTTCGTTTTCACCCTTCCAGACTCTCTTCCCCCGTTCTCTCTCTGTCACCCATTTATCTCTCTGTCAGCCATTTCTCTCTCTGTCCCCCATTTCTCTTTCTGCCCCCATTTCTCTCTCCTATTTCCCATTTCTCTCTCCATATACCCCCCTTTCTCTCTCTCTCCCCCCTTCTCTCTATCTCATGTTCCCATGACTCATGGCGTTGGCTGCAGGTGGATTGGCACAACTCCTGTCAGAGAAGTGTCTCAATCCTGCTGTGGATTAGGGGCACGTGCCCCTGCTTGGTCCATGGTGAGGTGCTTTTTACACAGAAAAAGGTGTCTATGTTAAACTGTAGTTTGAGAGTATTTTTAGTTATTGTGTTTTCTTATTGTACAAAATGAATCAAGGTGAAACCGGGAATCTTATGCCAGAGCATCCCGGAAAACCCAAAAAGTGAAAGTGAAATAAACATTTTGGAGAAAATCACGTGATGTCACAGAAATTGCTTCATCTCTTAGTGGTGTTTAATGTAGGTGCATTTACAAACCCCAGCCCTCACATAAGGTGTCTGAAATGACTCAGACCTGGCAGATTCTCTTGATGCCCATAAGCAACAGTAAAGAGCATGTTCACCGCTGAAGAGAGTGACCACTTCACCATTCATCCCTTTGTGCCTGCAGACAGAGCTGAACACTTCACCTTTCACCACTTTGCATCTGCAAACAGAGCTGACCACTTCACCAGCTGAGCATCATTTGCACAAGCGTCATTGACACCCCATACTACCGATTTTTTTATTACATATGGTACCCACAATCACTTCAAGTACGTATGTTGTGATCGGTAGTCTGTCACCTGCTATACATTGCACCATACAGTTTAAGATTCTTTTTTGTATTTGTATTCATCCATTTACACCCTTTTCCGTTAAAATAGCTATAGCTTTACTGTATAGTTGCTATAAAAGCTTATATGGTATAGTGTGCACTTTAAAAAAAATCACTCCACTGCAAACAAAAAAGCATGAATAAAAAACATTGCCATTTACAATGCCAGTAGCTCCAACTCCAACAAATGTGAGCCCTATTGCAATGTAAATAACAATGCCATTTACATATAAGTAAAAGTAAAAAAAAAAAAAGAAATGTCATGAGCAATGCCAATAGCTCTAACTTTTCCAAAGGCGAAACCATTGCATTGTAAATGCTTGTTTAATGAATGAATATAATTTGTTTATTGTTGGATTACTTAAAATCCTTTAGAAAAACTGAGCAAGAAGAGACAAATTAGAAAAAATAAAAGTTAAATAGATAAAACTCTAAAAGGGGGTTAAAATGCAGCGGGGCTACAATGTGCAGTGCGTAAGTAACTGGTGCAAAAAAAGAAAGAGTGAGTTCAGAAAAACCCATGAAAGCTGCGTCCCCAGGGAGGGTCAGTCATTGGATCTCCTGCTGTTAATGAACTGAGCTGAGCGCTGGTGACGCATGAGTCGTAATGTATTGAACTGTCCGTTCTGGGCCGATGGTGAAGTACTTCCAGCCGCCTCCAAACGTCCCACCACGTCCAGCTCCATGGGGCCTGCAACGCTGGAGCCACGTGCTTCCGCGGGAGCGCGGGGAGGAGTCTGTGAGCCCCGCCCTCTGTGGGCCCTGGAACACCCCAGAACATTCTGGAACCTCTCAGATATAAAGGGCCCCGCCCTGGGGGCCACACCCTGCTCCATCCGTGCGCACGAGGAGACGAGCGGCCCCTCCGAGGAGAGAGAGGCCCCCTGAGTCCAGGCCCGGCCCCTGCTGGAGCCCCCGGGACCCCCGCTGCTTCCAGGCCCCACTCATCCCCGCAGAGAGGCCAGGCCGGAGGATGAGCAGACAGAGTGAGTGCGGGGCCCCGTCCAAGAGATGCGCACAGAGATGGTGGACCACGGCTTGGAGACTGCGTCGGAGGATGCTGGAGGTGAGTGACTGCAGACACTGGACCAGGCATCACCGAGCAGGGCAGGTACAGAATCTTCACTCCTGATGCCATGATGCTACCTGTCTATTTCCACTTCACCCACACATGGGCACAGCACCCCCTCCTGCACCCGCAGCCGTTCTGGAGACACAAGTTAACGTCGGAGCTTTTGATGAGACGAACATTGACGGATTTTGGTGAAAACTTTCATTATGCCCCAAACGGAGGCCCCGCGACTCGCGATGTGACACTGGTCCCGGCCAATCAATGTTGGTTCATTATCGTGCGTTCAGGGCCGGTCACCGAAGGGATGAGTTGTTTGCATCGACTCCGCATCTTCACACTCGCGGGAGAGCTGCACGTGCAGTGACCCCAGGGCACTCACTGCTGGTGCATGGACCCACCGAGCGCACTCGGAGCAGCAGAGGCAGGTGCAGTGACTCCAGGGCACTCACTGCCGGTGCATGGACCCACCGAGCGCACTCGGAGCAGCAGAGAGGCACGTGCAGCTCACGGGAGGGGCCCGAGGGCTCTGTATTCATTTATATTCTGTTTTCTATCACAAGAACCAGACCCGCCGGGGTATCCGAGCCATTTGCAGCCCATAACTAAACAAGCATTGGCATAGGCAATAGGTCTCGCCTTTGGGATCTTATAAGTGTTTAGTTATCCAGCACAATATCCTCGGTGATACATCAGCTGTTGCATGGTAAACACTTCTATTGGCTCTGCCAATGCTTGTCTATCTTTTTATTCTAGCCCCCAATGCTCAGTGTCTTGTAGAATGATAGGGCGGCCCTATTATGTTTTGTGTTGGAAGATAACAGTCTAAAGGGAATCTTCTAATCACAAGACTGATGTGGTCTCTGTCTTTCAGATGGGTTTTCTGGAGTGCAGTGATGTCATTTCCTTTCATTAATGAATGCCAAACCTTAACCCTTTCAGCATTGGTTTCAGGGTAAAAAGAAATTGTGAAACGTTGTGGCCCTTTTTCCATCTTGGCTGAGGGCCCTGTGGACACCTGCCCAGGAGAGGGGTCTGGGGATGGGGTTTTCTTGTTGGGAGAGCAGAGCATGGTTTGGAGGGGTTGAGGTTGAGGCAGCTCCAGGGCATCAGCTGAGGAGCCTGAACTGCTCTTCGAGCTGTCTAAGGTGAGTTAAGAAGGTGTATTAAGGTTAACATCAGCCTTGGCACTTTACTCCTCGTGCTGGGCACTTTTGCCTGGTGCTCGTTGCACATATGGAAAGGTACCTTGTGTTTCTCTTTGTCATCTTTCTTATTAAAATTAGATATTGTGCTATGAAGAAAAACATTGCCACTTCTCTACCCCATCACCGAATGCTTGTATTAAATCCATTTGTAATGTCATGGTGTGTTCAACCTTGTGCTATGTTACAAAGTCACACTATGAAATGTACTCAGTCTTTGTCTCTTAAACTGTGTTTCATAGCTAGAGTGTCAAACTGCTCAAATGCATTTTGGTGTCTGAATCACGTTAGAAGTGTTAAAATAAGAACATTCTTTGGCTTATTTCATTAACTATTTATGCGCACAAATTACACAAATGAATATTAAAAAATAGTTCCATGTGTAATTTTCACCTTAGTTTTTTTCCCTACAGGAGGAAAGTAAAAGGTGTTGATCTTGAAGCACCAGGAAGTATTAATGGGGTTCCACTACTGGAGGTGGACTTGGATTCTTTTGAGGACAAGCCCTGGAGAAAACCAGGTAATTTGTTTCCCCTAGCAAAATATCACAAACCTTTCATCAGTTTGAGAGTTTTTTTCCAATTATTTCTTGCCTCACTTAATATTTTGATCATAACTTTGTTCCTGGCCAGTAAATCGGCAAAAGAATTTGACAATTTCTTTAATTCGAAAAGTAAACGAAGTGCTGTCAGTTTAGGGAGTCAAGAAAAAGTTACCCTGTAACAAAAAAACAGGTACGCTTTAAGAGAAGATGGTGTAAGAGGTTGCATGATTTAGTTTTACTGGAAAGAAGAAAAAAAACATATTTAAGGGAGCTTGGTTAGCTGAAAGGGTCAGGAGAGAGGGAAGTGGCGATATTGAGGGATTAAAAATTCAGCAAGTTCATTGCAGCGGGCAGACGAGACAATTTGTTCTGTGTCTGAGAGTGGAAGCTCTAGAAAGTTCTTTGCGATGCGGAAGATTTCTCGGGGGTTTTGACTGCTGAGTTAATTTTTCCTTCATAATAAAGTGCTTGTGCTTTCTTTATTTCCTGCTGGTAGTTTTATAGATTCTCTGTATTTTAGTTTACTTGGTTCATTGTAGTCTATCCTCCATTTCCTCTCCAGTCTCTTGCAGATTTGTTTTAGTGAACAGAGTTTAGGTGAGTACCATGATGACCTTCTCTCTCTCTCACTTTTTTGTAGCTAGAAGTAACAGGGATGATGTGTCGAGTGAAGGCTCCATCCAGTGAGTAAAGTTTTTTTTTTTAAAAAAACATGTTTTTATTTAGCAACATTGCATCATATCAAAGTCAAAGTCAAATAAGTCTTTATTTCGACAGTTAGTCATAAAAGACAACACAATAAAAACAATAAAAATCAACATTTCATACTTGTTACATCCAATGTTCATAGTTTACAGGGAAAATTCATTAATTATTATATCCAATCGATGCTATGTACAGGGCGTTCCAACACAACCATTTAAGAAAATAAATACTGTGTGAATATAAAACCCATTAAAATTTAGAACCATTTTTACTTATCATACATTTTTTAGGTTTTGGGGCCAGATTAAAATAGTGCAGACTACAGTAATTTCAATTTATCCCTGCGTAGTGACCACATCCATTTAAAAAATTTAGCAAGTGCAATTACCATGCTATCAGTGCAATCTGTTTTAACAATTCTTAGTGCCGCAGTGCCACTTTGGATGCCTTTCTGTATGCAAATTGGTCTAATCCATTTATGGCGCGGGGCTTTGTATGCTGGACATATAAACAAAACATGAGCTAGACTTTCAGATTGGGCTACAGAAAAAGGACACAGATGGTGATCCTTGTTACTTGACCATTTGCTAGTAAATGTATTGATAGGAAAGGTTCCCACCCTGTATTGATGGAAAAGTTTCCTATCATTTGGGATGGTAATGAGGTCTCAATATCGCTCGTAAGCAGGAGTGTGTTTTTGTTCCAGAAAGGCCCTGGTGAGTGATGGATCAGTATGTTTCTGAAACTCCCTTTGGGTTATGTACGCCCAGTACAACTCTTTTAAGGTCTTTTGAGAGGGGAAGATATTTTCTGAAGGATTTTCCCATAGTTCCATCATTCCTAAGGCTTTGAAAAGCGACTTGACCTGTCTGAACCATAGTATTTTACCCCTTGAATCCATATTTCTGGTTTCCAGAAGCGCTAAAGCATAATGAGAGTTTGGGTGTAACCCACAGCCTCCTCCAATATGCGATAGGTCTGAAGCTAGATATGTCCTGTATTCTCCGACATCCCAGATCCATGTACAAAGGTACCAGTGGTGTAGATTGCGGGAGCCTTATTAGGCACCGCAAGAATTTGTTTTGTGCATTAGTCAGGGCTGTGACGTCGGAAACCCCCCACAGTTCAGCCCCATACAGCATTGAGGCCCTAACGTTTGTGTCGTATATTTTAAGGGCTAGGGCTATTGGTTGTGTGGCTGAGGATTTTAACTCTCTCAGTAGGACACCAGCCAACTGTGCATGTTTAGTGGTTAAATAAGTCATGTGTGGCTTCCACTCTAACCGAGACCCCAGTGTAATTAATACCCAAATAACTGAAACTATCTGTTTGTTCTAAAAGCTTGCCATTCATAAAAACTGTGCCCCTTACTTTCTTGTGTCTATGCATTACCATAAATGTTGTTTTCGACATGATCATCGCAGAACATCTCAAAACAACCAATTGCTTTCTGAAGCCCTTCTTGCGTTTTGGAGATTATGAGGGTGTCTTCTGCAAACATTAACAGGGGAACTGGGATGCCATTTTGTTTGGGTGCATCTGGGTGTGCATCCCTATAATATTCGGTGACCCTGTTTATATATAACGTAAACAGTGTTGGTGCCAGGACGCACCCTTGACCCTTGTCTGACTCCCCTTTCTGTTGCAAATTTATCAGTAACCTGGCCCTGGTTTCCCCTCCTAACCTGAGCGTAATTATTTTCATGAAATTTGATCAGGAAGGCAAGTCAAGTCAAGTCAAGTCATAACACTTATATAGCGCACTACATACCCAGAGGGTTTCAAGGCGCTTAGGAAGGGGAGGTGGATTATTTGTCAAATATCCACGTTTTAAGCTGCTTTCTGAACGCTAGGTGATTCTGGGTGAGGCGAAGGTAAGCGGGGAGTGAGTTCCATGTTTTGGCAGCCAGGTATGAGAAGGATCTGCCTCCCATGGTGGTCTTGTTGATGCGAGGTACAGTGGCGAAGGCTTGGCTGGAAGAGCGCAGTTGGCGGGAGGGGGTGTAGAAGGACAGTCGAGAGTTGAGGCAATCTGGTCCGATGTCGTAGAGTGATTTGTGTGCGTGGGTAAGCAGTCTGAAAGTAATCCTCTTATTGACGGGTAGCCAGTGGAGGTCTTTAAGGTGACCAGAGATGTGTTCGTTGCGTGGGATGTCTAATATGAGCCTGGCTGAGGCGTTTTGGATTCGTTGTAGTTTCTTCTGGAGTTTAGCGGTGGTACCTGCGTAGAGGGTGTTTCCGTAGTCCAGTCGGCTCGTGACTAGAGCGTGGGTGACTGTTTTCCTTGTTTCGGAGGGGATCCAGCGAAATGTTTTTCTGAGCATGCGAAGAATGTTAAAGCAGGAAGAGGATACGGCGCTGACTTGTCTGTTCATTGAGAGTGAAGAATCCAGGATGACGCCAAGGTTCCGTGCGTGGTCTGTCGGGATGGGTGCATTTCCGAGGGCTTCCGGCCACCAGGAGTCGTCCCATGCAGAGGGGGATTTACCTAAGATGAGGACTTCTGTTTTGTCTGAGTTCAGTTTCAGACGGCTTTGTTTCATCCATTCGGCGACTTCTTTCATTCCTTCGTGTAGGTTAGTTTTGGCGGTGCTGGGGTCCTTGGTGAGAGATAGGATCAGTTGAGTGTCATCCGCGTAAGAGATGATGTTGAGGTTGTGTTGGCGGGCGATGGCCGCGAGGGGGCTCATGTATACGTTGAAAAGGGTGGGGCTGAGTGAAGATCCTTGTGGTACGCCGCAGATGATTTCAGAGGCCTCGGACTTGAATGGTGGGAGGCGGACTCTCTGGGTTCTTCCGGTGAGGAACGAGGTGATCCATTCCAAGGAGTTCATGTGGCATACCTTGCTCATGAAGCACTCGCCAAAGCCTAGTGCGTGGCACAAGATCAAAAGCCGATTTCAAATTGACAAAGGCTGCGTAAAGGGTGCCCCCTCCAAGGATAACCCATTTCCAATATATGGCAGAAAATCTAAAAACTTGATCCACAGTACTCGTAAATGGGCGAAAGCCTGCCTGAAGCGCGGACATGACCCCTGAGTCGTCTATCCAGTTCTGAATCCTAAGGAGCACGAGCCTGGCCACCACCTTCTGAATACATGCAATTAGGCTGATTGGCCTATAGTTCGCAGGATCGGCACGATCCCCTTTTTTAAAAATTGGAATTATTTCAGCTCCCCTCCAAACTTCTGGTAATGGCGAGCCCCTGGAAATGGCATTCGCCAGCAGCTCTATATACGGCACCCAGAACTCTTTGCTATGAAGAAAAAGATCTGCCGGAATCGTGTTCGGACCCGGGGCTCTTCCTCTCGGTTTGTGTTTAGAGCTTGTTCAATGTCTCTCCGACTAAACACCAGCGGAGTAGTAGCTGTGTAATTTATAGTAGGATCCAGACTTTCTATGCTTACCCCATCGGGGAGTGCAAACTGTAATTTAAAGTGCGATACCCAGCGTTCAGGAGGGACAGCATTTTCTGGCTGGGGCCTATGGTTCCCTTTGCCCCATCTCACTAGATTCCTGAAGCCTGTCATATTTCTGGACTTACTTGCCTCATATAATTCTTCCCAGTATTTATTGTCCCAGGATTTTTTTGCTTCCTGCTGGGTCGTTTTGTAATGACGCCTAGCATCACGTATTAAGAGCCTATCCGTTGATTGCACTGCTAGTGCTAAGGATTTGTAGGCAGTTCTACAGCTTTTGCCATACCAGGAGTCTGGCTTCCTTCTACCTTTACGGAGTGGATCATTTCTTACTTTAATTAAAAATTTACTGAGATTTTAAAAAAGAGTTGTGTGGATTGGAACCACCCTGGTCACATAATCATCATCGGATGAGCAGCCCTGTAACTCAGAGATTGCACCTGATACCAGTGCATCCATTTCTGTGATGCAGCGGCGATTACCTAAACATTCAGCCCATTTTAGTTACCTTGTTTCGTTAGCAAGAACAATATCGTTTGTTGTATCCCTGGCGACTTCCCCCTTGCCCTTAAGGAGCTGAATCTCTAAACTGAGGGGATTATGGTCACTCTCAATTCTTTTAACCCCTTCGAGGCTGATGACGAGCTGGGCTCATCATGGTGTAGCCTCCTCGCACACTGATGACGAGCCCAGCTCGTCATGTAAAGTGCGTTTTTAAAAAGTCAGCATTCCAGCAGAATAAGAGCAACGCGCATGTGGTTAATAATGTTCATGTCCCGGATAGCTGACCAGAATTCCAGATTAACTAGAATATAATCTATCCTACTTGAGCTATTGCCATTGTTAAATGTAGGACTTCCGTGCTTATCCCCATTTGTTCTTCCATTTACTGCTGTAAGTCCACACTCAAGACTTAAGGTTTTGAGTTGGGGAGCTGATTGGGTCCACCTCTGTATGGGGGGTATGTTTAATTGGGGGATTTGCCAGCTGTCGTCTTCTGCCTCTGTAAGGTCGATATCGAATTGGTCCAGGGGCTTAAAGGAGCAATTAAAATCACCACATATCAATACATTTGCATTTCCCCTGAGCGTTTTTACATGGTGACCCAGTTGGCCAACTGTCTCTGACGGTTTTCCTCCCGGTTTCCCCCTTGCGTACACATTGAAGATGATTAAATCTCCAAACATAGGGGTGTTTCGTTTTACAATTAGAATATCCTTGGAGTTGGAGTCTAATTGCACAGTAGTATACCTATCATCCTGCTTAATCCAGGTGGTCAGGCCCCCCATTGGCCTTCCGCTGTTTGTGTGGGTTGCGGGTAACGAAAAATTTAGGTAGCCCGGCCTATACTGGGATTCCACTGCCCAGGTTTCCTGCATGATGATTACGATATATTTGTCAATAAAGTTTGACCAATCCCTGGAAGCCATCTTGTTCCTAAGACCAGCTACATTCCATGACACTAAAAACTGTCCAACCTGGTCTTTACTTAGTTCTCTTGAGGCCTGGTCATACTGTGGATGCACATCCCTCTCAGAGATTGTAAGTCCGGGGGTGTCGTTGGGCTCAGCAGACCCATGACTCTGCAAACTATCATTGGGTCCTATGACCTCTACTTCTGTTGTTCCTATCGCCCTCCTAGTTAGTTTGTGAGACACTAAACCATGTTTAATTGTATCTTTCACTATTCCCCCCCCCCTGCTGACTGCCTGAGGGTATGTTCTAATCATGTCATGTGGTCCCACTGAAGCTTCTTCCAAAGCCGGGACTTTTTGGGCCATTTGTGTGCTAGAAGGTTTGGAATGTGATGATTCCGCATGAGTATCACCCTCAGAATAGGGTGAAAATACACTGCTGTGTTTTCCCCGGTTATAACTGGCTACATTGATTCCCCCCAGAGGCTGATGTAACACAAAGTGTGATGTATTTACCATAGAAAACCCATGGTCTTTGACTGCTAGGCTGATAGTGTGTGTTCGACCACCCATACCCCATGTAGGCTGTAGTCTTCAGGCGCAATCATCCATACCAGAAAATACATCAAACCTGTTTGCTGTCTCCAGGGGTGTAAAGGGTCTCAAGTGATCCATTCTCCTATTAGCATTTGTATTAAACCTAGGAGGTACAATATTCCACCCAAAGGGATCAGCAACGGGTACTGGGTATTGTGCATGTAATTGATGCCTAGTGTTATATGATGTTGGAAAATAAGTATTGGTAAGTAATTGACCGCTTGTGTAAGTTGGAGGGAACACTAGGGATCTAGGATAGCAATACGTCAGGGCACGGGGGATGATGCAGTTATTGCCATTGCCTGGGGGCCAATTTAGTATAAAATTGACCGTACGCGGGTCTCTAAAATTAACTACAACTACATCTCCCTCAATGTCTTTGCCTCTGCCACCCAGCCATTGAAGTCGGCGAACATGTACTATTTCGCCATTGATGTTATTTGCAATTGGTCTGTATATACTGAGCCAATGCATAATTGTATTCTTTAGCTGGGCGAACCCTTCCCTCTTGTTTTCTGCCAATTCGGGGACCCCTGTAAGAACAACCACAAAAGGCACAGTTTCAGGAGGAAGTTCTGCTAATGGACCCCTATTCATTGGAACCCCTACATGCCTAGTGCCTCCCCCCTCCTCCCGTGATTTCCCCATGTGCACCTTCTCCAATCCCCTTATGGGTTTACTGACAGAGATTGCAGCTAGTTTGTTTGTCTGCTTTGGGGGAGATGGCTTGTGTTGGTTGATGTTTGCTATTTTGGGAGGTTTTGGTGTGGCTGTGGTCGGTTGGAATGTAACATTAGGGGCAGATGTGGTGGGTAATGTAGCCAAGGTTGGAAGTTGCACAGCCACATTCAGCGCGGTGCCTTAGTTGGGCCATCCTTGCTCCTTATTCCCAACTCTATTTCTTCGAGTCGTTTCTCCACCCGGTTTAACCTCTCAATAATTGGTAGGGTGTAAGACCTGATTAGATGTTCAATACTGTCCAGTGTAACAGTAGAATGTACTGGTTGCAGCAGGGGTTCAGCAGGACCTACAGTTGATGCACTGGTACTAGCATCCTTATCGGTTTGTGGAGATATTAGGGGGACTGTCACATTTGGCAATTTATCAGATGCAACTGTTACAGCCTGATCAGTAATGATGGTAGGCTTAGAAGACTTGCCGAAGTCGGAATGACTAATCTTTAGTTTTTGCCATTCCACCCCCTTACGTCGTCTTTTACATGGTGATGGACCATGGGCCTTGAGCGGCATTGGCTTCTTGGTCTTACTTCGAACAGATTTACCATGAATAGGAATTGGGGTGGTCAGATTCTCAGTTATACTAGTTATACTAGTAGGACTGGGGGGGGGGGGGATATGGCTCAAAGGCTGTTCAGTGGAGACACAAGGTGTAGGTGTACAATCTCTAAGAAAAAGTGACACACTCTCCAGGGATATACAATCATCGTTACCCCTAAGACTACCTTCGTTTAGGGAGTGGGCATGGGACGTAAGATCTGACGGTATCTTATTCTTCATGCTTTCAACCGAACGACGGCGCTCCGCTCGTGTTGTTTCCTTATCTAGGTCAATGACAACTTTTGTGAAATATTTATCAAGAGTGCCATTGAGTGACCTCCCCGGTTTTTCTGCAATGGCTTTCTCAGGGCTTGGAACCATGATAGACATTTCACTGGAAAGTGCAAAAGCTAGGTACCTGACAGTCAATGAAAGGGGATAAGCCCTGCCCGGCCTCTGAGGGCCTAAGAGGGCCCGCCCTTTGCCCGGGCTTCGCCCGGCGCTGCCCGCACGCTCACCGCGACGCGGAGGATGACCGCAGTTATATGCGCCTCCTGGCGCGGAATCTCCGTGGGCGGCTTCCGGCCGCAAGGGCTCCCGGTATTTGGAGTCCCAGTAACCAGCACCAATCGCCCGCGTTCTTCCCCCTACAGCGGCCGAGCACAGATGGAAAAGCTACGGCGGCAGGGGGAGACCGGGTGCAGCAGAGTAGAGCTGCGGGCTCAGGGGCCAGCAAGCGGGCTTTAAACAATGCCCCCAATGGTGCAGGTATGTGGCGGGAACACAGAAAGAAAGTCGCGGTAAGACCCCATTGCATCATATCATAACTTAGACATTTATCATATACATTTTATGTGAAAAGCCCTTCACACTTTTTTGTTTGTGTTTCCCTAGTTAACCCGCTGTCAACCAGTGAGTAAAGTTTTCTAAGGCTAAGACATGGCTGAGGTCTTATTTAGGCTTAGAGTTTTCAAAAGCAGTGATCCAGGATTCAACAGAAAGCTTGGACCAAGGACGGTCTCTCCTTATAATGGGATCAGTGATAGCGGGTGGAGATAGTGGCTTCAGTGAGATGGGAATTAAAAAGTGATCCGACCAAGGCACGGGCAGAGGATCGCCCACTGACAGCTCAGCATTGTTGGAAAAAACAGGGTCTAAGGTATGGCCTTTCTTGTGTGTGGGGCCTTTCACTTTTTGTGATCGCTGAATAGCAGATGGATCGAGGGAAAGACTAGAGGCGTCTGCACTATTTGGATCATCAAAGTGTAGATTAAAATCCCCCAGAAGAGTGATATTAGGGGAATAGCTGAGTAGGGTACCTGATATTTTAGGGAGGGAGTTAAGTCAGACCCCTGGCATGGTTTGCTCCCAGTGCGCACCTTTACCTAGTGCCTGGGCAAGGGAAACAGACTGGGAATGTCCCACCTGTGGCGCAGAAGAAGAAACTGGGGCACACGCTCTTTTCTTATGTCCAGTTTATAAAAGGGAAAGACAAATGTGGACAGTGCAGGTTTGTAGGAACATCGGGATGTCTAACCATCTGGAGGCGCTTAGAATTCGGAAATATGGTTCCCATCATGCGATGGTATTCAAGGTCTCCAGATTTCTTTTCTCTGTATGGTGTGTGAGGAAAAGGCTCCTGGGATGAGGGGCAGAGCTCTCATATGAACTCTGGAAGTAGGAATGGAAAGCCAGGCCTTATGCCGCTATGGCTTTCGATTGTGATATTAGGTCTTGGGTGATAGGAAAGTCATACATTACGTTTTATGACTGTGGTTTTTTATTACCAAATGTCTTTAAATTCTAAAAGGATCTTAACTTGCAAATAATTGGTTTATGCCTTCTTTTTTTGATAATCAACTTTATTAGTTTTATAAGAACAGAGAAAATTCATTGGTTGCGGTTCAATAAGCATTAACTCCATCGCTGCGGTGCAGATTTCCACGGTGCGCTGAAGATTTAAAAATCCCGCGGTTCATGACGAGCTCAGCTCGTCGTGAGCGTATGAGAGGTGTACTTCATGAGGAGCTGAGCTCATCATCAGCATCGAAGGGGTTAAAGGGAACATGACAGGATTGATCGATGACAAAAATAGGATCGGTCCATCAGAGTCTAACACAACAGTCTGTACAGTAGTTACAGTGCGACGTGGATTAAAAGGAAGACAGAGCATCATGGTGGCAGCATATTAAACCATTTACCCCACACTTTGTTGAATAAGTCAGGACATCCCCGAGCTTCAAATAGGGCCTCCTCCTAGATCCCACACCAGTCCACTCCCCTTCTCCATCCCTGTACAGTAGGTGGCTTAGCCTGTGGCCAATGCGCTGCTATGTCCCTCGTGACCACTGCCACAACTGTCCCCAGAGGTGTTTGTCCATCCTAGAGCCATCCAGGCCATCAAAGACCCCGAACAGCATACGCATTGGATCGTGTGGAACCTCCCACCCCAAGGCCTGTGTAAGTTCAAGCTCCACCCCCCTACAAAACAGCGCCAGCACCGGACAACACCACACCATGTGATAAAAATTGGCAGTGGCTGAGGCACATCGCGCGCATGCTGGAGAGAGGGCTTATGCCTTCTTAATGTTTCAATGAACTCTTAGGATCTTTAAAAACTCAAAATAAGGTCCAGCCGTGGAAATGAACATAGTAAAGTAGCCAATAATAGGGAAAGGACGGCTGGGAGAAATCCACAAGCAAAATGATATTCAGGTTTTACATTTTACTAATTATACTTAATCCATTATAATAGGGCACAGTTGTATCTCATCTCTCTCATTGAGTATTTCCGCTCCCCACACTGGGCAACAACTCAGATAATTCGGGTGACAGAGTGGACCCTCAAGGAGCCACTTTTAAGGACTTTCTTTGAGGTTTTGTTCCATGGTCTTTAGTCTGAGTATTGTGGTGGCATTCTGACAACTGATGTAGAATGATTGTTTGACATATTTATACTGCAATGAGTTGAGATTTGTATTATAACGCTCCTATTATAGTCGTAATCTTGTATTATGCACTTTTATGGTACAGTAAACGGAAATAAAGTTAATTGATGATGATGATGATTCAGATCAATTCAAATACAACAATACCTGCATGTCATGTACCATAGATGGAGCAAAGTTATAAAAACATTATAATTCTAACTCGTAATAATAAAAACAATATGGGTTATATTGGCAAACACATTTCATACCCCTATTTATGAAAGGAAACTATCTTGATACATATATATATGACGTCATAGACATCGATTATAAGTGGAGGCCATTTTGGTCATAGCGCTTGTATAAACCTAAACGGGCGGTACAATAATCCTAATAAGAGAACTATCCATAGTGCTCATTCTAAAGCCTTACTTCTGATATCCCAACTCCAGTGGATATACTTGGATACCGCACACACTACTGTTTGCGACAAGTCTGTGCAAGGTTTGCAAGTTTTTTCTAGGTAGATGCATGAGAACGTCCATGCTACACCTCTGCAACGCCTTCCCAACAGAAGGTAATGCAAGGTAGTGGTATGTTGTGGCTTGCGCCACTTTAATTTTAGTAAACCACGTAAAGTGGCTTTGCGTGGCTTAATAAATGGCAAAAAGTGATTTTATGCCAGGGCAGCGCTATAAAAGTGATGCAATCTCAGCACAAAATCTCAGTAAATGTGCCCGTCTATTTAGGGTCACATTTGTTAAAACAAAATCACATTTGTACAAATGAATTAAAAAATGCCACCTCGTGCTCTCTTGCACACATTGCTGTGTAAGTAAGAGAGGGGCAACAATCAGCATGATTAGCTACATGTTGATCTGTTGACATATGTCCTTCAGCTTGGGCCCTGTATAAAGTCACAAATCGTGGCGCTTACCCTTGCAGCATAGTGCAAGGGCGTCTGCGTTACTTCCATTACAGTTGTATTTTTCTTTTTTCATATCGGTCGGCTCCCACTTATGTTGGCAAATTTGTATGTTGCGACCAACATGAATATGATTGGAAATTGTCAAATCCTGTAATATAATGCTCAAACACAGTGAATACTGTTGACAATTATAATTATTAAGACTATATATTTCCTTGTGTAGGTGGACACCAGCCTTTGATGCGGTTGAAGTAGCCAGCTTTAGTGATCCTGCAGCAGAAGGTAAGTCGGTGTAAGTCTTGTCTCACAGCTTTAAAGCAAACATTTGCCCATATTCAGCACTCGGGGTTGTTGTGGGTGATAGAAAGGGCAAAGGGACAGGGTTACCCACTGACTGTCACTGTTTGCATTTGGAATAGAGGTCTTGCCGCTCCACCACCGTGATGTCTTACCAGAACTTGGAGATGCACGTGTGTGGAATTGCACATATAATGTAATTGTACGCCGACTTTGCAATAAGTTAGTTGAAGACCCTGCATGTGTCTGTTCATCACCTGTTCTAGACCCTGGAGAGATTTTGCGCTGCCTTTGAATTGTATATTGACAGAGTTTAAATGGCGCTGGTCGCATCGGCAGCCTTGATGGGACGCGAGGCCACTCTCTGAGTTAGGATTGCCCTGGCAGACAGAGCATTTCTCCTTTTGTGGGTTTGATGGACTCACACCCCCAGAGCTTCAGTATTGGGAAAGCATGTCCAGAGTTGAGACTGCGCAATTTGGACTACAATCCTCCTTGCTCATGGTTAGGGGCCGGGTACCGCTCAGCAAGATGATGACTAAATCTGCCTTTTTAGAGTCTAAAGCCTATCCTGACCTCCCTGGTCTGGGCAGGTACCAGAAGTATGGTTAGGCTCAGAACTAACAAATACAACAATATAACAATGAGGTGGGTGACTTTGAGCTACATAACCTACTGCTGCCCTGTATGGCTGCCTCTTTGCGCTATGCTGCATTGTGGTGTGCGGACTTCATGCCCTGGTTGTATTAGATCCTCTGAGTGTCCTAGTTGAGGTCACTGGTCCTCTTGGGAGCCTCTTCAGGGGCTCCTAAAGCATAGCAGTTCTGCATTTCATAGCACAACTGGGTGAGGGTACTGGGAAGGGGGAGTATGACACATCTCGCAGCAGACACCATACGTCCATTTCTTTAGCATATGGTGCCTTAGACACCTTCAATAATTACAGGAGTTGATGACCATGCACATGTGGACTGACAGGATCTACCAGACCCTGGGTGAGCTGTGTGATATGGGAAATTTCCTACTTTTGACAAAGGCCGCCCTCTTAACTATTTAGACCAGTTCCAGTTCCTGAAATATGGAAAACTGTGCAGGATGGAAAGTGAGGTTTGCTACAACTAACAGGAAGCCGTGCCATCCCAAACTTTAAATCTTATTTAGTTTTAGCATGCACTCAGAGTGCAGCCTCTGCGGTCCCTCTACTGTAGACTGCCCTCCCACTGTCCTTGTTGTCAAACTCTTCCCCCTCCACTCTCCGTGGTATCAGCCCCTCGTCTCCCATGTGTTTCCCATTGTTATTTATGAGTTTTATATAGCGCTGGCTAGACCCGTAGGTATCAGAGCGCTTTACATTAGGTTACAGAAAATGATAACAATAACACATTACATCAAAAATAAGCAACACATTGAGAGAGGAAAGAAGGTGAGACAAATAGAGCGGGGGAGGGGGAAGTGTGAAGGGGAGGATGAGGGAAAAGACGGCAGAAGAGATGAAAGGAAGTCTGCCCAAAGACCGACTAGGTAGGTGACGTCCGAGGAGGGAATCCACAGCCCGTCTCCCCTTTAGCTGAACCAGGTAGCTCCATCGGGCGTCAGTCAAATAGCTAGGTCTCAACTGACGAGGGAAAGTTCACAGAAGAAAGTCCAGTGGATAAACAGGGAGGGAACTATGAGCAAGAACGGGTGAGGGCCAAGCTCAATAGCTGGAAAGAGGATAAGAATAGGGAGGAGGGGGTAGGGTGAAAAGGTCAGGAGAGACGCAGGAGAGTTTCCCCAAAGACCGGCTGGGTATGTGATGGTCAAGAAGGGAATTCATAGTCCATCTCCCCTTTAGCTCTCGAGGTAGATCCACCGGGCATCAGTCAAAATGGCTAGATCTCAGCTGTCAAGGGAAAGTTCTCGGAGTTAAATGTCATGGAGGGTGAGCAGGAACAGGGTTGGGTGAGGGCTGATCCAGATAGGACGATGGGCAATGGTATTAGACCAGGAGAGATAATGCATCAGGGAGGATCTCACTGCGGCAGCCATCTTGAGGTCAGGCAAGGGGGGATGAGTCCTTGAGTTCGAATTCAGTCGGTCCCCATTATTCTCTAAAACCCTGAAGGAAAGTGGGTGTAAGCTAAGCAGTGGATCGGCAAGGGGACAGAGCCTCCTGTCTTCAGAGGGGGTGCGTGGTGACGAGAATATCCGCCCTTGGAAGAGACAGCCGCCATTAGCAGGTCTGACCCCTGCCCACGATCGACTGCAGGCGTTGGTGGGCAGTCGTGTTTCTAATCCTCCATTCAGTGCCTGCATTCACCCACTGAACTGATAGTCGTGTTGCTTTGAGCACAGATAATTCTGTTACACGACAACCAGCACATCCCAATGTCAGCCCCAGTGCAGCACCAGCGCAGCCCTCTGAAGCAACAACTCAACCCCAACGTAGCATTCAGCATCAGCGCAGCACCACCTCAGTTCAGCGCAGCATCAACTTAGCTTCACTTCGCACCAGCTCAGCACCAGCTCAGCACCGGTGCAGCACCACCACCTCTGGATGACTCAGCACCACAGCATCACCTGAGCATCACCTCCCATTGTTTTGTGTCCCCCATAACAAAAAGAAAACTACAACAAACAAGTATTAGAACAGGCCAGAGAAATTTGCCAGCACTGCAAGAACAAAACACTAGAAGACATGTTTTATGTTCTTTTTGAATAAGGTCATTCAGTTGTACATAATTCATTCAGTTGTACATTATGCTTCTTGGTTATAAATGAGATAACAAAAATGCTTCTAACACTTATTTTGTTATAACATTTAAACATGCTGCACAGACGCAACTCTGCTCTACAACTTAGTTTGAAGACATTAGCAAAGCCAATAGCTCTGGCTGAACACACAAGTCCTCATTAATGAACACTGTCACATTGCTGCGTGAAAACAGCGATGCAACGGTTTTCACTGCGCTCTCCTTACGGCAGGATGGATGATCCATATCAAAGTGACGGCGCTCCATGTTGCAAGGAGGTTGAGACACGCCAGTATTTTTGACGTATCTGTAAGCACAAAAGACACAACTCCAGCAATGTGTCCTTTCACATGGGCAAGCCCAATGAGAAAAAAGCCTGCCTCAGTCTTACGCCTGCTGTGAGGCAGGCGTAAGATAATGATGCAGTAGGGTCCTAGAACTGGCGCACTGAAATGTATAGATTTCAATGCGACACATATATGAGGCTTTTTGTGGGGTAACGCACACCCTGCATACATTATACCTGGCGCAGGTATAATCTACCTGCACCTCTGACCTCTCAGAAACTGCTCTCCCCTCGTGCAGCTCCGCTGTAAGGGCCCTGTCCCTAGCGCTACCTCAGGCCGGTGTTCGAGACCCCTGTACCTCACCTTGCCCGTGGTCCTTCCACTCCCTCTGCCTGCCTTCTGTCTCTGCCTTCTTTCCTTCAGCTTTTTTGCCTTTTTTTCTTGCCTCTTTCCTTTTTGCCTGCCTCTTTCCACCTTGTCTTGTCGCCTTTTTCCTTTTTGCAATTTTTCTTTATTGTTTCCTCATTTTGCCTTTTTCGTTTAATCCCTTACCGCCGCTGCTGCCGTCACGGCCCCTCCCACGTGCTCTTACTCCTACCTCCCAGCTGTCCCACCCTCCCCCCAGTTTAATGGCGGCCGCTGCACAATAGAGTGATTAAGATCTCTGACCTCTTGGTCCGGAAACTGCTCTCCCCTCGCGAGAACACCCAGAACACCTCTGCCAGACTAGTCCTCAACCTACTGCATCACTGCCACATCACCCGACACCAGCGGACACTACACTGGCTTCCAATCGATAAGAGAATTGAAGTTCTCGGAAAGAAGCTGGAACTGTAGATAAGTAAGTTACTTTATTTAAGTTATGATGTTAAGTAGTAAGTTATAATGACAACCCCATCAGGAGCAACTGTCCTGCTGCTCAGCCGTCACCCAACTGACATTCACAACACACTAACATTCCACAAGTCATACATACAAGCTGAGCAGCAGGAAGATATAAGATGCAACATATCTCCCTTCATTGGGAAATTAAAAAAAATAAAATAAAACATTGACAACATGTCAAGTACAATTGGTCAGTAAATACAATAAATTCAAACACAGCACCAGTAAGATGAAATGTGCAATATAATCAATAAACGATAGGTACCCACATACCTCACTACACAACCAATGACACAGCAAACAAACTGACGCAAGAAGACACATCCTATCCCTTTCCATACAGACACACGCGCACAACAGTCTGAACAGGCATCACATGCAACACATTACTTCCTGAAATAAGCAACAAAACTACATCCTACATCCATATGCCACAAATCATACCGGTTGGCCAGACCAGTACAACAAGCAACACACACCAGAACATTCCTTTACACCATATATATCAGGAAACAACGTGTACACCTCTTAACAAATTAACAAGCACTCACAAAACCCATTCAAACGCCAAACAACACAAGACATTCCATACACTCGCAACACAACCATTACGTGCGAGACAAAACACATTCCCAACACAACCCTGACGTGTGAGGCAAAACACATTCACAACACAACCCTGACGTGTGAGGGACACTACTGCCAACGCAACCATGACGTGCGAGGCCAAACACATTCCCAACACAACCCTGACGTGTGAGGGACACTACACCAACTACCAAACTACACTAAAACTGAGTGACACTACTACAGTCATCTCATACCCCCCAACCAAAGACTAAAAATGAGAGACTTAACCCTACTGCAGTCACCCCATACACAACACAAACCAATGAAAGGCCTACCACTCATACATAACACCTTAATAAACTTAGACCCAGTTGTGGTGAAGTCCTGAGACCTTTGTCCCTAACATGTACTTCTGACACCATTCTTATGTTTCCGTTGCGTTTCAAGTTCATGGACACTTTCCTTTTTCAGTCACTTCTGGGCTCACAGGCCCACTACTATACAGCGTCTTCTTTATTCACAGACTCGCTGCTGTTTCTAGGACTTTTGTGCAGTTCCTGTAACTCCTAGCTCTGAAACCAGATTCCAAAACTTGAGCAAAATTCAACTCTTCAAAACGGTTTCCATCTGTGCACCTAGCCGTTTAAAAATTGTTTTCCATGAGCACTGTTGCCGTGTGTTTGTGTTGTCAACCCTCTTGTAATCCCGTTAGCAACACATGCTAAATTGAAAACGATGACAGTACCTGTTTCTCCACACAAACGGCAAGATTAGCGCTAAATGTCATTTCGAAAACAGCCTTGGCAATATCTCGACTTGACAACAAACAAAACGGAGGCACGCTTTTCGACGTAGAGCCGGCTGGTTCTCGTCCATAACAAGCACTAAATCAAGACGAGCCATGCCAGCATCCGACATGAAGTGCTGTTACGTCACAGAGGGCGCCGGTGAGGAAAACCTTTAGAAAAGTAAACAGAATCGTCTCATGCTGATTTTGAATGAAAACGGCAACCGTTATCTAAAACTACCGAAAGTCAAAAGTACATATTTCCCTTTTTTTCACTGCGCCGTCTCAACACTTTCCCATCACATAGGCTCACATACACATGGTAATCTTGAACTTTCCTCACTGAGGCTCGATATTTGCCTCCGGACACCAAGAAAGCAGGCAACAGCTGGTTTACAAGTAGTTCAGACTCCGAGGCTCGATTTTACATCGGAACCACACAGCAGTTGGCAATCTACACGGAGGCTCGATTCTACCTTGCCCCCAGACAACAAAGACATTTCACATGAACCGGTAGCTTGATCACGCTAGATACCGCTGTCAGATTAGGGTTAAATGCCATCAAATACTTTGCTCCCAGGCTCGAGTTAGTGCCCCCGAACCACC
Source organism: Lissotriton vulgaris (assembly GCF_964263255.1). Lineage (NCBI taxonomy): Eukaryota > Metazoa > Chordata > Amphibia > Caudata > Salamandridae > Lissotriton > Lissotriton vulgaris. The sequence continues at coordinate 393,957 of NW_028247661.1, read as the reverse complement.
AACCGATTTCCAATCTGTTGCATATTAGCGCCTTTGGTTAAAGCTCGATTTTACTTTTGCACCATATTAAAGCTTGTAAAGACTTTACCGAGGCTCGATTTTATGCCCCCGAACAACATCCAAACCAAACCACAGCTGGTAATACGCAAATGTATCTGGCAAATTTGGGTTTCAGGGCGACCGATGACCGGGTCACTGATGGGGTTTAATTGCCAGACAGCATTCAGACACACCAATAAATACCATTAAAAGTCAATTACCTTGAGATATCCCAGTTTCCGATTTTCTGTACTTTCGAATTTCCTTTCCCAACAAGCTTTGACTTCTCTTTTCTGTTTGAGTCAAGTCACTGTTTTGTTTCAATTTTCCTTGAATTTGCACGCACGGGTTCTTCTTCAAAATGTCGCCAAATTCACAACACACTAACATTCCAATCATCCAACATTCCACAAGTCATAGATACAAGCTGAGCAGCAGGAATATATAAGATGCAACAAGAATCACCTTCAAGCTCCTCATCCATGCCCACCAAACCCTCCCCAACTCCGGACCAGCCTACCTGAACCACTGCCTCTCGTTCCACGCACCCCAAAGATCCCTCCGCTCAGCCCAACTCTCCCTTGCTGCGGTGCCGCTCATCAAGAAGACCAGAACAGGCGGCCGTTCCTTGTCCTTCCTCGTGGCCAAGGCATGGAACACTGTGACGCTCCACCTCAGACAAACGGTAACCATCTTCAAGTTCATGAATGACCTCAAGACCTCTTCAACGAATCGTTGTGAACATCCGGGAGCTGCTCCCGCCCAACCTACAGCATCTTGAGACCCTTTTGGGTGGGTAGTTATGCTTAACAAACTCTGATTGCTTGATTATGTGGCGCAGGGGTTTACAAAGTGATGTATCTGCCTAGACGCATCACTTTGTAAATAGGGCGCAATTGGACGCATTTTTGTACGCCGCTACGGGGGGCAAATGTAAAGGTCAGAAGGGCAGCTCAGAGCCCTCATACTTTGTGTATCACTGTGATAGGCAGCTTCTCCCTCTCTGCTGCCGCCCACCAACGCCTGCACCAATCGCATAGAAGATCTGTGTACGTCATCGGTTGATAGGCAGACCCCATTCGATAATATTCTCTTTCCTTCTCAAAGCATGCATTTATGCACCAATCGTGTTGAAGTTTTTGCCGCGTCATCAGTTGCTGGGAAGGGTGTACCTCTGAAGGCTCGAAAGGAGACAGTGAGGGCCGTGAAAGCGAGCCAATGGCGTGAGAGGACGCATTTTACGTCACAAGTTGCCAGGCAGGCGTGCGGTTGTACCGCGCCGTCTGGAGCGTCTTGTGCAGTGAATTCAGCCAATGGCGTGTGAGTCCGTCCAAAGCATCACTAGTCTCTGGGCAGACGAGCGCGCATGCCGTTCCTAGTAGGGAGCTTCAGGCCTTCAGTGCAGCGAGGGTTTTAAATGCTGCCCGGGGCCTGGAGCACTGCAGCATGACCCGCAGGGACTGCAGCTCACTGACACACTGTCACTTCTCGTCGACCCACCAAAGTCACTGAATTAACACGAGCCCCCCTAAAGTCACTGAATTAACATGAGCCCCCCAAAGTCACTGAATTAACATGCCCCCCCAAAGTCACTGAATTAACATGAGCTTCCCCCAAAGTCACTGAATTAACACGAGCCCCCCAAAGTCACAGAATTAACATGCCCCCCCAAAGTCACTGAATTAACATGAGCTTCCCCCAAAGTCACTGAATTAACATGAGCCCCCCAAAGTCACTGAATTAACATGCCCCCCCAAAGTCACTGAATTAACATGAGCTTCCCCCAAAGTCACTGAATTAACATGAGCCCCCCAAAGTCACAGAATTAACATGGGCTCCCCCCAGAATTAACATGAGCCCCCCAAGTCACTGAATTAACATGGGCCCCCCCAAAGTCACTGAATTAACTTGGGCCCCCCAAAGTCACTGAATTAACATGGGCCCCCAAAGTCACTGAATTAACATGGCCCCCCCAAAGTCACTGAATTAACATGAGCCCCCCAAAGTCACTGAATTAACGTGAGCCCCCCCCAAAGTCACTGAATTAACATGAGCCCCCTAAAGTCACTGAATTAACGTGAGCCCCCCAAAGTCACTGAATTAACGTGAGCCCCCCCAAGTCACTGAATTAACATGCCCCCCCCAAAGTCACTGAATTAACATGGCCCCCCCAAAGTCACTGAAATAACATGAGCCCCCTAAAGTCACTGAATTAACGTGAGCCCCCCCAAAGTCACTGAATTAACGTGAGCCCCCCGCCCCCAAGTCACTAAATTAACATGCCCCGCCAAAGTCACTGAATTAACATGGCCCCCCCAAAGTCACTGAATTAACATGGCCCCCCCAAAGTCACTGAAATAACATGAGCCCCCCAAGTCACTGAATTAACGTGAGCCCCCCCAAAGACACTGAATTAACATGAGCCCCCTAAAGTCACTGAATTAACGTGAGCCCCCCCAAAGTCACTGAATTAACGTGAGCCCCCCAAAGTCACTGAATTAACGTGAGCCCCCCCAAGTCACTGAATTAACATGAGGCCCCCCCAAAGTCACTGAATTAACATGAGCCCCCCCCCAAAGTCACTGAATTAACATGAGCCCCCCAAAGTCACTGAATTAACATGAGCCCCCCCCTAAAGTCGCTGAATTAACGTCAGCCCCCCCAAAGTCACTGAATTAACATGCCCCCCCCCAAAGTCACTGAATTAACATGAGCTCCCCAAAGTCACTGAATTAACGTGAGCCCCCCCAAAAGTCACTGAATTAACATGGCCCCCCAAAGTCACTGAATTAACATGAGCTCCCCAAAGTCACTGAATTAGTGTGAGCCCCCCCAAAGTCACTGAATTAACATGAGCCCCCCCAAGTCACTGAATTAACACGCCCCCCCCCCAAAAGTCACTGAATAAACATGGGCCCCCCCAAAGTCACTGCATTAACATGGGCCCCCCCAAAATCATTGAATTAACATGGGCCCCCCAAGTCACTGAATTAACATGAGCCCCCAAATGCTTGATGATGCAAGTGCCCCTGCTGAGCGGGGGGCAAATGTAAAGGTCAGAAGGGCAGCTCAGAGCCCTCATACTTTGTGTATCACTGTGATAGGCAGCTTCTCCCTCTCTGCTGCCGCCCACCAACGCCTGCACCAATCGCATAGAAGATCTGTGTACGTCATCGGTTGATAGGCAGACCCCATTCGATAATATTCTCTTTTCTTCTCAACGCATGCATTTATGCACCAATCGTGTTGAAGTTTTGCTGCGTCATCAGTTGCTGGGAAGGGTGTACCTCTGAAGGCTCGAAAGGAGACAGTGAGGGCCGTGAAAGCGAACCAATGGCGTGAGAGGACGCGTTTTACGTCACAAGTTGCCAGGCAGGCGTGCTGTTGTACTGCGCCGTCTGGAGCGTCTTGTGCAGTGAATTCAGCCAATGGTGTGTGAGTCCGTCCAAAGCATCACTAGTCTCTGGGCAGACGAGCGCGCATGCCGTTCCTAGTAGGGAGCTTCAGGCCTTCAGTGCAGCGAGGGTTTTAAATGCTGCCCGGGGCCTGGAGCACTGCAGCATGACCCGCAGGGACTGCAGCTCACTGACACACTGTCACTTCTCGTCGACCCACCAAAGTCACTGAATTAACACGAGCCCCCCTAAAGTCACTGAATTAACATGAGCCCCCCAAAGTCACTGAATTAACATGCCCCCCCAAAGTCACTGAATTAACATGAGCTTCCCCCAAAGTCACAGAATTAACATGAGCCCCCCAACTCACTGAATTAACATGAGTCACCCCAAGTCACTGAATTAACATGCCCCCCCCCAAAGTCACTGAATTAACATGAGCCCCCCAAAGTCACTGAATTAACATGGGCCCCCCCAAAGTCACTGAATTAACATGAGCTCCCCCAAGTCACTGAATTCACATGAGCCCCCCAAAGTCACTGAATTAACATGAGCTCCCCAAAGTCACTGAATTAACATGAGCCCCCCCAAAGTCACTGAATTATCATGAGGCCCCCAAAGTCACTGAATTAACATGAGCCCCCCAAAGTCATTGAATTAACATGGGCCCCCAAAGTCACTGAATTAACACGAGCCCCCCAAAGTCACTGAATTAACATGAGCCCCCCCAGAGTCACTGAATTATCATGAGCCCCCCAAAGTCACTGAATTAACATGAGCCGCCCAAAGTCACTGAATTAACATGGGCCCCCCAAGTCACTGAATTAACATGAGCCCCCCAAGTCACTGAATTAACATGGGCCCCCCAAGTCACTGAATTAACATGAGCCCCCCCAAAGTCACTGAATTAACATGAGCCCCCCAAAGTCACTGAATTAACTTGGGCCCCCCCCAAAGTCACTGAATTAACATGGGCCCCCAAAGTCACTGAATTAACATGCCCCCCCAAGTCACTGAATTAACATGGGCCCCCCAAAGTCACTGAATTAACATGACCCCCGCAAGTCACTGAATTAACGTGAGCCCCCCCAAGTCACTAAATTAACATGAGCCCCCCCAAAGTCACAGAATTAACGTGAGCCCCCCCAAAGTCACTGAATTAACGTGAGCCCCCCCCAAGTCACTGAATTAACATGAGGCCCCCCAAAGTCACTGAATTAACATGAGCCCCCCCAAAGTCACTGAATTAACATGAGCCCCCCAAAGTCACTGAATTAACATGAGCCCCCCCAAAGTCACTGAATTAACGTGAGCCCCCCCAAAAGTCACTGAATTAACATGAGCCCCCCCCAAGTCACTGAATTAACATGGCCACCTAAAGTCACTGAATTAACATGAGCCCCCCAGTCACTGATTTACCATGAGCCCCCCCAAAGTCACTGAATTAACGTGAGCCCCCCAAAGTCACTGAATTAACATGGCCCCCCCAAAGTCACTGAATTAACATGAGCTCCCCAAAGTCACTGAATTAACATGAGCCCCCCCAAGTCACTGAATTAACATGGCCTCCCCCAAAGTCACTGAATTAACATGAGCCCCCACAAAGTCACTGAATTAACATGGGCCCCCCCAAAGTCATTAAATTAACATGGGCCCCCCAAAGTCACTGAATTAACATGAGCCCCCCCCCAGCGGTGGCTGTGGCACAGCGTCCAGCGCCTCAACTCTGATAATGTTTAAGGGCTGGGTTCCCTCAGTGTATCTTTGCATTGGTAATCACACATTCCAATCCACCGTTTTTCCTTGCAACACAGTCATTTTGTTCCTACAAACAGAGCTTGGGGTCAGAAAATGGGCAGAGACCCCAATAACAATCCCCCCCCACCCAGTATCGAGCACATCACCCCAGCATACAACCCCATCCATCCCCATGGGGGCGGGGCGGCAATGGCAGCCTCAGGACCGGTGCTGCTGGGGTTACACCACCACGTCCATGTTATTGATAGGTGTGAGAGTGACTGATGATGAGTGTAAGAGTGACTGATGATGAGTGTAAGAGTGACTGATGATCTGTGTGAGTGACTGATGATGAGTGTGAGAGTGACTAATGATCAGTGTGAGAGTGACTCCTAATCGGTGTGAGAGTGACTGATGATGAGTGAGTGACTGATGATGAGTGTGAGTGACTGATGATGAGTGTGAGAGTGACTGATGATCATGTCAGAGTGACTGATGATGAGTGTAAGAGTGACTGATGATGAGTGTAAGAGTGACTGATGATCAGTGTGAGTGACTGATGATGAGTGTGAGAGTGACTAATGATCAGTGTGAGAGTGACTCCTAATAGGTGTGAGAGTGACTGATGATGAGTGTAAGAGTGACTGATGATGAGTGTGAGAGTGACTGATGATAAGTGTGAGAGTGACTGATGAGCAGTGTGAGAGTGACTGATGATCAGTGTGAGAGTGACTGATGATCAGTGTGAGAGTGACTGATGATAAGTGTGAGAGTGACTGATGATCAGTGTGAGAGTGACTGATGATGAGTGTGAGAGTGACTGATCAGTGTGAGAGTGACTGATCAGTGTGAGAGTGACCGATGATCAGTGTGAGAGTGACTGAAGATCAGTGTGAGAGTGAGTGATGTTCAGTGTGAGACTGACCGATGATCAGTGTGAGTGACCGATGATCAGTGTGAGAGTGACCGATGATCAGAGTTAGAGTGACCGATGATCAGTGTGAGAGTGACCAATGATCAGTGTGAGAGTGACTGAAGATCAGTGTGAGAGTGACTGAAGATCAGTGTGAGAGTGACTGAAGATCAGTGTGAGAGTGAGTGATGTTCAGTGTGAGAGTGACCGATGATCAGTATGAGAGTGACTGATATGATCAGTGTGAGAGTGACCGATGATCAGTGTGAGAGTGACCGATGGTCAGTGGGAGAGTGAGTGATGATCAGTGTGAGAGTGAGTGAATATCAGTGTGAGAGTGAGTGATGTTCAGTGAGAGTGACCGATGATCAGTATGGGAGTGAGTGATGATCAGTGTGAGAGTGACCGATGATCAGTGTGAGAGTGACTGATGATGAGTGTGAGAGTGACCGATGATCAGTGTGAGCGTGAGTGATGATCAGTGTGAGAGTGACCGATGATCAGTGTGAGAGTGAGTGATGATCAGTGTGAGAGTGACCGATGATCAGTGTGAGAGTGACCGATGATCAGTGTGAGAGTGAGTGATGATCAGTGTGAGAGTGACCGATGATCAGTGTGAGAGTGACTGATGATCAATGTGAGAGTGACCGATGATCAGTGTGAGAGTGAGTGATGATCAGTGTGAGTGACCGATGATCAGTGTGAGAGTGACCGATGATCAGTGTGAGAGTGAGTGATGATCAGTGTGAGAGTGACCGATGATCGGTGTGAGAGTGACCGATGATCAGTGTGAGAGTGAGTGATGATCAGTGTGAGAGTGACCGATGATCAGTGTGAGAGTGACCGATGATCAGTGTGAGAGTGACCGATGATCAATGTGAGAGTGACCGATGATCAGTGTGAGAGTGAGTGATGATGAGTGTGAGAGTGACTGATCAGTGTGAGAGTGACTGATCAGTGTGGGAGTGACCGATGATCAGTGTGAGAGTGACTGAAGATCAGTGTGAGAGTGAGTGATGTTCAGTGTGAGACTGACCGATGATCAGTGTGAGTGACCGATGATCAGTGTGAGAGTGACCGATGATCAGAGTTAGAGTGACCGATGATCAGTGTGAGAGTGACCAATGATCAGTGTGAGAGTGACTGAAGATCAGTGTGAGAGTGACTGAAGATCAGTGTGAGAGTGACTGAAGATCAGTGTGAGAGTGAGTGATGTTCAGTGTGAGAGTGACCGATGATCAGTATGAGAGTGACTGATATGATCAGTGTGAGAGTGACCGATGATCAGTGTGAGAGTGACCGATGGTCAGTGGGAGAGTGAGTGATGATCAGTGTGAGAGTGAGTGAATATCAGTGTGAGAGTGAGTGATGTTCAGTGAGAGTGACCGATGATCAGTATGGGAGTGAGTGATGATCAGTGTGAGAGTGACCGATGATCAGTGTGATAGTGACTGATGATGAGTGTGAGAGTGACCGATGATCAGTGTGAGAGTGAGTGATGATCAGTGTGAGAGTGACCGATGATCAGTGTGAGAGTGAGTGATGATCAGTGTGAGAGTGACCGATGATCAGTGTGAGAGTGACCGATGATCAGTGTGAGAGTGAGTGATGATCAGTGTGAGAGTGACCGATGATCAGTGTGAGAGTGACTGATGATCAATATGAGAGTGACCGATGATCAGTGTGAGAGTGAGTGATGATCAGTGTGAGTGACCGATGATCAGTGTGAGAGTGACCGATGATCAGTGTGAGAGTGACCGATGATCAGTGTGAGAGTGAGTGATGATCAGTGTGAGAGTGACCGATGATCGGTGTGAGAGTGACCGATGATCAGTGTGAGAGTGACCGATGATCAGTGTGAGAGTGACCGATGATCAGTGTGAGAGTGACCGATGATCAGTGTGAGAGTGAGTGATGATCAGTGTGAGAGTGACCGATGATCAATGTGAGAGTGACCGATGATCAGTGTGAGAGTGAGTGATGATGAGTGTGAGAGTGACTGATCAGTGTGAGAGTGACTGATCAGTGTGAGAGTGACCGATGATCAGTGTGAGAGTGACTGAAGATCAGTGTGAGAGTGAGTGATGTTCAGTGTGAGACTGACCGATGATCAGTGTGAGTGACCGATGATCAGTGTGAGAGTGACCGATGATCAGAGTTAGAGTGACCGATGATCAGTGTGAGAGTGACCAATGATCAGTGTGAGAGTGACTGAAGATCAGTGTGAGAGTGACTGAAGATCAGTGTGAGAGTGACTGAAGATCAGTGTGAGAGTGAGTGATGTTCAGTGTGAGAGTGACCGATGATCAGTATGAGAGTGACTGATATGATCAGTGTGAGAGTGACCGATGATCAGTGTGAGAGTGACCGATGGTCAGTGGGAGAGTGAGTGATGATCAGTGTGAGAGTGAGTGAATATCAGTGTGAGAGTGAGTGATGTTCAGTGAGAGTGACCGATGATCAGTATGGGAGTGAGTGATGATCAGTGTGAGAGTGACCGATGATCAGTGTGAGAGTGACTGATGATGAGTGTGAGAGTGACCGATGATGAGTGTGAGAGTGAGTGATGATCAGTCTGAGAGTGACCGATGATCAGTGTGAGAGTGAGTGATGATCAGTGTGAGAGTGACCGATGATCAGTGTGAGAGTGACCGATGATCAGTGTGAGAGTGAGTGATGATCAGTGTGAGAGTGACCGATGATCAGTGTGAGAGTGACTGATGATGAGTGTGAGAGTGACCGATGATGAGTGTGAGAGTGAGTGATGATCAGTGTGAGAGTGACCGATGATCAGTGTGAGAGTGAGTGATGATCAGTGTGAGAGTGACCGATGATCGGTGTGAGAGTGACCGATGATCAGTGTGAGAGTGACCGATGATCAGTGTGAGAGTGACCGATGATCAGTGTGAGAGTGACCGATGATCAGTGTGAGAGTGAGTGATGATCAGTGTGAGAGTGACCGATGATCAGTGTGAGAGTGACCGATGATCAGTGTGAGAGTGACCGATGATCAGTGTGAGAGTGACCGATGATCAGTGTGAGAGTGAGTGATGATCAGTGTGAGAGTGACCGATGATCAGTGTGAGAGTGACCGATGATCAGTGTGAGAGTGAGTGATGATCAGTGTGAGAGTGACCAATGATCAGTGTGAGAGTGACTGAAGATCAGTGTGAGAGTGACTGAAGATCAGTGTGAGAGTGACTGAAGATCAGTGTGAGAGTGAGTGATGTTCAGTGTGAGAGTGACCGATGATCAGTATGAGAGTGACTGATATGATCAGTGTGAGAGTGACCGATGATCAGTGTGAGAGTGACCGATGGTCAGTGGGAGAGTGAGTGATGATCAGTGTGAGAGTGAGTGAATATCAGTGTGAGAGTGAGTGATGTTCAGTGAGAGTGACCGATGATCAGTATGGGAGTGAGTGATGATCAGTGTGAGAGTGACCGATGATCAGTGTGAGAGTGACCCATGATCAGTGTGAGAGTGACCGATGATCAGTGTGAGAGTGAGTGATGATCAGTGTGAGAGTGACCGATGATCAGTGTGAGAGTGACCGATGATCAGTGTGAGAGTGAGTGATGATCAGTGTGAGAGTGACCAATGATCAGTGTGAGAGTGACTGAAGATCAGTGTGAGAGTGACTGAAGATCAGTGTGAGAGTGACTGAAGATCAGTGTGAGAGTGAGTGATGTTCAGTGTGAGAGTGACCGATGATCAGTATGAGAGTGACTGATATGATCAGTGTGAGAGTGACCGATGATCAGTGTGAGAGTGACCGATGGTCAGTGGGAGAGTGAGTGATGATCAGTGTGAGAGTGAGTGAATATCAGTGTGAGAGTGAGTGATGTTCAGTGAGAGTGACCGATGATCAGTATGGGAGTGAGTGATGATCAGTGTGAGAGTGACCGATGATCAGTGTGAGAGTGACTGATGATGAGTGTGAGAGTGACCGATGATCAGTGTGAGAGTGAGTGATGATCAGTGTGAGAGTGACCGATGATCAGTGTGAGAGTGAGTGATGATCAGTGTGAGAGTGACCGATGATCAGTGTGAGAGTGACCGATGATCAGTGTGAGAGTGAGTGATGATCAGTGTGAGAGTGACCGATGATCAGTGTGAGAGTGACCGATGATCAATGTGAGAGTGACCGATGATCAGTGTGAGAGTGAGTGATGATCAGTGTGAGTGACCGATGATCAGTGTGAGAGTGACCGATGAACAGTGTGAGAGTGAGTGATGATCAGTGTGAGAGTGACCGATGATCGGTGTGAGAGTGACCGATGATCAGTGTGAGAGTGACCGATGATCAGTGTGAGAGTGACCGATGATCAGTGTGAGAGTGACCGATGATCAGTGTGAGTGACCGATGATCAGTGTGAGAGTGACCGATGATCAGTGTGAGAGTGACCGATGATCAGTGTGAGAGTGACCGATGATCAATGTGAGAGTGACCGATGATAAGTGTGAGAGTGAGTGATGATCAGTGTGAGAGTGACCGATGATCAGTGTGAGAGTGACTGATGATCAATGTGAGAGTGACCGATGATCAGTGTGAGAGTGACCGATGATCAGTGTGAGAGTGACCGATGATCAGTGTGAGAGTGACCGATGATCAGTGTGAGAGTGACCGATGATCAGTGTGAGAGTTAGTGATGATCAGTGTGAGAGTGACCGATGATCAGTGTGAGAGTGACCGATGATCAGTGTGAGAGTGAGTGATGATGAGTGTGAGAGTGACCGATGATCGGTGTGAGAGTGAGTGATGATCAGTGTGAGAGTGACCGATGATCGGTGTGAGAGTGACCGATGATCAATGTGAGAGTGACTGATGATCAATGTGAGAGTGACCGATGATCAGTGTGAGTGACTGATGATCAGTGTGAGAGTGACCGATGATCAGTGTGAGAGTGACCGATGATCAGTGTGAGAGTGACCGATGATCAGTGTGAGAGTGACCGATGATCAGTGTGAGAGTGACCGATGATCAGTGTGAGAGTGAGTGATGATGAGTGTGAGAGTGAGTGATGATGAGTGTGAGAGTGACCGATGATCGGTGTGAGAGTGACCGATGATCGGTGTGAGAGTGACTGATGATCAATGTGAGAGTGACTGATGATCAGTGTGAGAGTGACCGATGATCAGTGTGAGAGTGACTGATGATCAATGTGAGAGTGACTGATGATCAATGTGAGGGTGACCGATGATCAGTGTGAGAGTGAGTGATGATCAGCGTGAGAGTAACTCATGATCAGTGTGAGACTCATGATCAGTGTGAGAGTGGCCGAGAGAGTGACCGATGATCAGTGTGAGAGTGAGAACTTGTTGCAGCTGCGCTGCTGGAGCCGCGTTTTGAATGAATGAATATAATTTGTTTATTGTAGAATGACTTAAAATCCTTAACAAAAACGGAGCAAGAAGATAGAAATTAGAAAAAGTAAACAGATAAAACTCTAAAAGGGGGTTAAAATGCAGCGGGGCTACAATGTGCAGTGCGTAAGTAACTTGTGCAAAAAAACCATGAAAGCTGCGTCACAACTGGGGCTCAGTCATTGGATCTCCTGCTGTTCATGAAAGTTGGTGAAGACAGTGAGAAATGCAGAGCTGAGCTGAGGGCTGGTGACGCATCAGTTGTAATGTATTTAACTGTCCATTCTGAGGCCGATGGTAAAGTCATCCCAGCAGCCATAACACTTTCAACACCTGCAGCTCCACGGGGCCTGCAGCGCTGGAGCCACGGGCCCCCAAGCCCCGCCCTCTCCAGGCCCTGGAACACCCCAGAACATTCTGGAACCTCTGGGATATAAAGGGCCCCGCCCTGGGGGCCACACCCTGCTCCATCCGTGCGCACGAGGAGACGAGCGGCCCCTCCGAGGAGAGAGAGAGAGAGAGACCCCCTGAGTCCAGGCCCGGCCTCTGCTGGAGCCCCTGCTGCTTCCAGCCTCACCCACCCCCGGAGAGAGGCCAGGCCGGAGGATGAGCACTAGAGTGAGTGCGGGGCCCCGTCCAGGAGATGCGCTTAGAGGAGGCGGAGCGCGGCTTGGAGACTGGAGGTGAGTGACCCCCGACACATTAGCATCACTCCGCAGGGCAGGTGCGCAATCTTCACTCCTGATGCCATGATGCTACCTTTGTATTTCCAGTTCACCCACACATAAGCACACACCCTCCTGCACCCGCAGCCGTTCTGGAGACACAAGTTAACGTCGGCGCTTCTGATGAGACGAACATTGACACATGTTGGTGAAAACTTTCGTTATGCACCAAACGGAGGCCCCGAGACTCACAGTCACCGGCTGGTTCATGTTGGCTCACAATTATCTCGCGTTTACTCCCAGGTCACCGAAAGGATGAGTTCTTTGCACCGACTCGGCATCTTCACACTCGAGGGAGCGCTGCACGTGCAGTGACTCCAGGGCACTCACTGCCGGTGCATGGACCCACCGAGCTCACTCGGAGCAGCAGAGGAAAGCATGTACAGTGACTCCAGGGCACTCACTGCCGGTGCATGGACCCACCGAGCTCACTCGGAGCAGCAGAGGAAAGCATGTACAGTGACTCCAGGGCACTCACTGCCGGTGCATGGACCCACCGAGCTCACTCGGAGCAGCAGAGGAAAGCATGTACAGTGACTCCAGGGCACTCACTGCCGGTGCATGGACCCACCGAGCTCACTCGGAGCAGCAGAGGAAAGCACGTACAGTGACTCCAGGGCACTCACTGCCGGTGCATGGACCGACCGAGCGCACTCGGAGCAGCAGAGGCACGTGCAGTGACCCCAGGGCACTCACTGCAGGTGCATGGACCCACCGAGCGCACTCGGAGCAGCAGAGGCACGTGCAGTGACTCCAGGGCACTCACTGCAGGTGCAGGGACCCACCGAGCGCACTCGGAGCAGCAGAGGCACGTGCAGTGACCCCAGGGCACTCACTGCAGGTGCATGGACCCACCGAGCGCACTCGGAGCAGCAGAGGCACGTGCAGTGACCCCAGGGCACTCCCTGCAGGTGCATGGACCCACCGAGCGCACTCGGAGAAGCAGAGGCACGTGCAGTGACCCCAGGGCACTCACTGCAGGTGCATGGACCCACCAAGCGCACTCGGAGCAGCAGAGGCACGTGCAGTGACTCCAGGGCACTCAGAGCTGCACGTGCAGTGACCCCAGGGCACTCACTGCAGGTGCAGGGACCCACCGAGCGCACTCGGAGCAGCAGAGGCACGTGCAGTGACCCCAGGGCACTCACTGCAGGTGCATGGACCCACCGAGCGCACTCGGAGCAGCAGAGAGGCACGTGCAGCTCACGGGAGGGGCCAAAGGGGCTCTGTATTCATTTAAATTCTGTTTTCTATCACAAGAACCAGACCCGCCAGGGTATCCGAGCCATTTGCAGCCCATAACTTAAACAAGCATTGGCATAGCCAATAGGTCTCGCCTTTGGGATCTTATAAGTGTTTAGTTATGCAGCACAATGTCCTCGGTGATACATCAGCTGTCGCATGGCTAGACACTTATAAGGGCCCAAAGGCGAGACCTATTGGCTCTGCCAATGCTTGTCTATCTTTTCATTCTAGCCCCTAATGCTCAGTGTCTTATAGAATGATAGGGTGGCCCTATTATGTTTTGTGTTGGAAGATGACAGTCTAAAGGGAATCTTCTAATCCCAAGACTGATGTGGTCTCTGTCTTTCAGATGGGTTTTCTGGAGTGCAGTGATGTCATTTCCTTTCATTAATGAATGCCAAACCTTAACCCTTTCAGCATTGGTTTCAGGGTAAAAACAAATTGTGAAACGTTGTGGCCCTTTTTCCATCTTGGCTGAGGGCCCTGTGGACAACTGCCCAGGAGAGGGGTCTGGGGATGGGGTTTTCTTGTTGGGAGAGCAGAGCATGGTTTGGAGGGGTTGAGGCTGAGGCAGCTCCAGGTCATCAGCTGATGGGCCTGAACTGCTCTTCGAGCTGTCTAAGGTGAGCTAAGAAGGTGCATTAAGGTTAAAACTAGCCTTGGCACTTTACTCCTCGTGCTACGTCACTTCTGATTGGTGCTCGTTGCACAGATGTAAAGGTACCTTGTGTTTCTCTTTGTCATCTTTCTTATTAAAATTAGATATTGTGCTATGTAGAAGAAAATTGGCACTTCTCTACCCCATCACCGAATGCTTGCATTAAATCCATTTGTAATGTCATGGTGTGTTCAACCTTGTGCTATGTTACAAAGTCACACAGTGAAATGTTCTCATTCTTTGTGTCTTTAACTGGGTTTCATAGCTAGAGTGTCAAACTGCTCAAATACATTTTGGTGTCTGAGTCACGTTAGAAGTGTTAAAATAAGAACATTCTTTGGCTTATTTCATTAACTATTTATGCGCACAAATTACACAAATGAATATTAAAAAATAGTTCCATGTGTAATTTTCACCTTCGCTTTTTCCGAACAGGAGGAAAGTAAAAGGTGTTGATCTTGAAGCACCAGGAAGTATTAATGGGGTTCCACTACTGGAGATGGACTTGGATTCTTTTGAGGACAAGCCCTGGAGAAAAACAGGTAATTTGTTTCCCCTAGCAAAATATCACAAACCCTTCATCAGTTTGCGAGTTTTTTTCCAATTATTTCTTGCCTCACTTAATATTTTGATCATAACTTTGTTCCTGGCCAGTAAATCGGCAAAAGAATTTGACAATTTCTTTAATTCGAAAAGTAAACGAAGTGCTGTCAGTTTAGGGAGTGAAGCAAAAGTTACCCTGTAACAAAAAAACAGGTACGCTTTAAGAGATGATGGTGTAAGAGGTTGCATGATTTAGTTTTACTGGAAAGAAGAAAAAAACATATTGAAGGGAGCTTGGTTAGCTGAAAGGGTCAGGAGAGAGGGAAGTGGCGACATTGAGAGATTAAGAAGCTGACGTGAAACATCATAAGGACTAGGAAACTGCTATACATGAAATGCTATCTATATCTATACTAATATAATAAAGAGAGAGCCCAAACCTTTGAGGCGGGTAATCTCAGGAACCACAGCACCAATCACAACACCCAATACAGCGTTGGAAAGGGCAGTTGCAGCAGAAGGACATAGGCTATGCAGACGCCCACCATATACATTTAAAAGGTAAAAGAACCGTGCCAGCAAAGTAGTCCCTTACGGGCGTGTCTGCGTTGTGCTGGGGGCGTGACAAATGCTGGGGCGTGTGGTACGTTCCACCCTTCATGCCATGTCTCGTATCGTGTGCTGTGGGCGTGTGCTGGGGCGTGTGCGGGGCGCGGGATTACGGAAAAAAAAGCGAGCGTTGTGCCCAATATTTCATTGTTTTTTCTTCCCAGGTTCTTTACATTCCAGCTCCGGGTGTCCACCCTGCTCCCTTTAAATACCCCTGCACCCCATAATCATAACCCACACTTACTCCTCAAAATACCCCAACACCCTTAAACACTAACCCATCTTAACCCTATAAATATACCATGTACCCCAAAACACAAACCTATCACCAAACCCTAAAAATACCCCTGTACCCCAAAACCCAAACCTAGCCCTGAACCCTATAAATACCCCTGTACCTCAAAACCCAAACTTACCCCTGAACCCTATAAATACCCCTGTACCTCAAACCCCAAACCTAGCTCTGAACCCTAAGAATACCCCTGTACCCCAAAACCCAAACCTACCCCTGAAATCTAAAATACCCCTGTACCCCAAAACCTAAACCTAGACCTGAACCCTTAAAATACCCCTGTACCCCAAAACCTAACCCTGAACCATAAAATGCCCCTGTACCCCAAAACCCAAACCTAGCCCTGAACCATAAAAATAATCCTGTACCCCAAAACCCAAACCTACCCCTGAACCCCAAAACCCAAACCTAGCCCTGAACGCTAATACCCCTGTACCCCAAAACCCAAACCTACCCCTGAACACTAAAATACCCCTGTACCCCAAAACCTAAACCTAGCCCTGAACCCTTAAAATACCCCTGTACCCCAAACCCAAAACCTAACCCTGAACCCTAAACATACCCCTGTACCCCAAAACCCAAACCTAGCCATAAACCCTATAAATACCCCTGTACCTCAAAGCCCAAACCTACTCCTGAACCCTATAAATACCCCTGTACCTCAAAGCCCAAACCTACTCCTGAACCCTAAAAATACCCCTGTACCACAAAACCCAAACCTACCCCTGAAATCTAAAATACCCCTGTACCCCAAAACCTAAACCTGAACCCTTAAAATACCCCTGTACCCCAAAACCCAAACCTTACCCTGAACCATAAAATGCCCCTGTACCCCAAAACCCAATCCTACCCTGAACCATAAAAATACCCCTGTACCCCAAAACCCAAACCTAGCCCTGAACGCTAATACCCCTGTACCCCAAAACCCAAACCTACCCGTGAACCCTAAAATACCCCTGTACCCCAAAACCTAAACCTAGCCCTGAACCCTTAAAATACCTCTGTACCCCAAAACTCAAACCTAACCCTGAACACTAAAAATGACCTTTTACCCCAAAACCCAAACCTAGCCCTGAACCATAAAAATACTCCTGTACCCCAAAACCAAAACCTAGCCCTGAACCCTTAAAATACCCCTGTACCCCAAAACCCATACCTATCCCTAAAACTACCCCTGTACCACATAACCCAAAACTATATCTGAACCGTTAAAATACCCAAACACCCCAGAACATATACCTCAGTACCCCAATCATATACCCCTATATCCATACTTACCTTATCCAAACATTAAAAATAAACATGCTTTTACCATTCATGCATTTACAACGAATTTCGTTGTAAATGTATGTGTGGTAAAAACATATAAAATGTAATGCCATGCGTTATAATGGCATTGCGGAGTCATGGTACTTTCGTAATGAAAGTATGCGGAGTGATGGTATGCGGAAAGAAAGTTACGGAATAATAAGTGTTTACCCTCCCCCGGTAAGTACATTGGTGGCACGGCGGCCCACATCTCCAGCAACATACTCATATTTTTTCACTACCGATTTGAAAAATGCGCAGGTCTCTCTCATTGATGGCCAGCACCGACATACACTTTTAGACACACCTCCCGCCACAAATTCTAGAATTGCGAACTTTAGAGCTGGGGAGGTACGTTCGAATGTCGAATCCAGGCAAATCGCTTTGTCTCCCCGTGCCTACCACAAATGAATTTGTTCTTCTGTAATGTAAATTGTGCTCATGCCATGTTGTCGAGTTCGCGCTATATAATATTGCAAGGAAAAATAAAGTAGGGAAACTCGAGTTCACACACTACTGAACGCGTACTCTTAAGTGCATCAGCAGTGCACTGTGAATCGGAGCGTTTCAAGGGCCTGTCACAGATAAGAAATGCTATCAAAACGAAAACCTACAAAACAATATACTACTGGCCGGCAGCAATTCATACCCGGACAACGTCGGGACGGGCTGCTAGTATAGATGAAGGTGCTCGTTCTGTAGAAGGTTTACAAGTTGTTTATAGGCAGATGCATGAGAACGCCCAGGCTACACCTCTGCAAAAGAAGGTAATTCAAGGTAGTGGTATGTGGTGGCTTGCGCCACTTTAATTTTAGTAAACCACGTAAAGTGGCTTTGCGTGGCTTAATAAACAGCAAAATTTATGTTATGCCAGGGCAGCGCTACAAAAGTGATGCAATCTCAGCACAACATCTTAGTAAATGTGCCCGTCTATCTAGGGTCACATTTGTTAACACAAAATCACATTTGTACAAATGAATTACAAAATGCTACCTCGTGCTCTCTTGCACACATTGCTGTGTAAGTAGGAGAGGGGCAACAATCAGATTGACTAGCTACATTTTGATCTGTTGACATATTTCCTTCAGCTTGGGCCCTGTATAAACTCACAAAACATGGCGCTTACCCTTGCAGCATAGTGCAAGGGCGTCTGCGTTACTTCCATTACAGTTGTATTTTTCTTTTTTCATATTGGTTGGGTCCCACTTATGATGGCAAATTTGTATGTTGCGACCAACATGAATGTTATTAGAAATTGTCAATTCCTGTAATATAATGCTCAAACACAGTGAATACTGTTGACAATTATAATTATTATTACTATATATTTGATTGTGTAGGTGGACTCCAGCCTTTTGATACGGTTGAAGTAGCTAGCTTTATTGATTCTGCAGCAGAAGGTATGTGGTCTAAATCTTGTCTCACAGCTTTAAAGCAAACATTTGCCCATATTCAGCACTGGGGGTTGTTGTGGGTGATAGAAAGGGAAAAGGGACAGGGTTGCCCACTGTCACTGTTTGCATTTGGAATAGAGGTCTTGCCGCTCCACCTCCATGATGTCTTACCAGAACTGGGGGATACGCGTGTGTGGAACTGTACTTCTGATGTAAATGTATGCCGCCTTTACAGTAGGTTAGTTGAAGACCCTGCATGAGTATGTTCATCACCTGTTCAAGACCCTGGAGAATTTTGCGCTCCCTTTGAATTGTATATTGATAACGTTTAAATGGTGCTGGTCCCACGTGCAGCCTTGCTGGGATGTGAGGCAGCTCTCTGAGTTAGAATAGCCCTGGCAGGCGTAGAATTTCACCTCTTGTGGGTTTGATGGACTCACACCCCGAAGAAACATTATTGGCAAAACATGGCCAGAGTTGAGATTGTGCAAATTGGACTACAGTCCTCCTCGCTCATGGTTAGGGGCCGGGTACCCCTCAGCAAGATGGCTCCTGTAAAGTAAATGTGCCTGATAACTACATCTGCCTTTTTAGAGTCAAAAGCCTATTCTGACCTCCCTGGACTGGGCAGGTAACAGAAGTATGGTTAGGCTTAAAACTATGAAATATGACAATGAGTAGGGTGACTGGTCCACACAACCTACAGCTGCTCTATATGGCTGCATTTCTGTGCTAAGCTGCGTTGTGGTGTTCAGATGTAATGCCCTGGTTGTATTAACCCCTCTGAGTGGCCTATTTGAGGTCACTGGTCCTCTTGGGTGCCTTCTGAGGGGCTCTTGAAGCACAGCAGTGCTTTATTTCATAGCACAACTGGGTGCAGGGTACTGGGAAGGGGGAGTCTGACACTTCTTGCAGCATACACCATACATTCAATTCTTTTGCATATGGTGCCTTAGACACCTTCAATAATTACAGGAGTTGATGACCATGTACATATGGACTGGCGGGATCTGCCAGACCCTGGGTGAGCTGTGTGATATGGGAAATGTCCTACTTTTGACAAAGGTCGGCCTCTTAACTATTTATACCAGTTCCAGTTCCTGAAATATAGAAAACTGTCCAGGATGGAAAGTGAGGTTTGCTACAACTAACAGGAATCCGTGCCTTCCTAAACTTGAAATCTTTACATGGGATCTGACAGTGGCGTGTTAGCATACATGTGCGGCCCTAACATATCATTTTACATGCACAGCCCTCAAGCTTGAAACCTTGTGGGAAGGATGTGCACAAATAGACTTTGGATGAACTAGGGAAGCTTTGCAAGGTGAGACTGGATAAGAATAAGAAGCAGTGCCCTTCTGGTCTTGTGTTGCAGACACTTTAGGGGCATCCATGCCACTTCACCTTCCCCCTCACTCCCCCCGTTATTCTACTTCACGACACCAGAGACCTTCCAGACATCTCCCGCCCACAACGCCCCCTTCTTCATACTGCTTTGGCCACAGCTAAAATCTGCATTCTTGGTCAGTGGAGGTCGACCGTGCCCCCTTTACAGGAGGACTGGATGGTGGCGATGATACAGACTGCTTCACATGAACTTGTTATTTACAGCATGCAGTACCAGACAGGTGTTTACACACACATGGACACCCTTCTTATGGGACACCCCCTGAAGTGAAGGCTCTCCCAGATCTCCAACCCCTCCTCCTCCGACCACTCATCTGCATACCTGTGGTGGGCCTACCGGGGAGCTAGATGGGCGGAGCTTCACTACTCTCCCGGCAGACTCTTGCTCGGACCTTCTGGACACGATATCTGCTCACTGCCCTGTTCCGCTCCTGGCTGCGACACCTGCCTGCCCCTCACCCACCCATACTTCCCTCCCTTACCCCTACCCATCTCTCACCCCACTCATCTCCTCCACTCTCTTTCTTTCTCTCTCCCAGAGCCAGGGATGCACCATTGAGTCCCATGAGGAGCCCTGGTACACACTGGTGGGGGACCCTGGGGAGGGTTGCTCGAGGAGGGACAGAGAGCATGGCGACAGTGTGCGGACTTCATAAAAGTAAAACCACTGTTGAGAGCTCTCCACTGGCTGCCAGTTCGTGAGAGAATTGCCTTCAAATCATCATGCATTGCCCATAAGACGCTCCAGGGCAAAGGTCCTCCGGCCCTTAAGAGCCTGATTCGTCCTTATAGACCCTCTCGGGCCTCCGGTCGGATTTGGAAAATCTTGCCATAGTTCCAAGAGTTAGGAAGGCCCACACAGGAGGACGCCGCTTTACTGTAAATGCGGCGAAAAACTGGAACGCTCTCCCTAGGCATATCCGGACCGAACCCTGCTACATTAAGTTCCGAAAGTCGCTCAAAACTTTTCTTTTTCCTAAGATCCCCTAAGTACCGGTTCCTCTCGGAGTTTCTTCCTGTTATCTGTTGGGTTAGCCCTGGGACGCTCTAGGGCAGCCATGCTCTTTACAAATTAAATTTCATTTCATTTCATTTCAAAAGAAAAACAAAAGAAAAAGGGGCAAACACCATTTTCTAGAGAGTTGGTGTTTGGAACGTGGTGAAATATCGCAAATATATCGTGAGAGTGAGAAGTGACGGGATGGATACAAGACTCGGTCTTACTGCTCTGAGAGGGAATCATCAGGAAATACCAGTCTGCGCCATTGTAGATGTGACTAACCTTGGAGCCCTTTGCAATGACACTTTGACTTGAATGTACTCACAGCCTTGTGCTGTGTTCGAGGCATGTGGGCTGCTGAATTCATATCTGTGCATAGATCGCCGCCTAGTGTTGGGTCCGGATGATTGCACATTGTTGTCCTGGAAGAGTCTTCGAAGTATCACGAGATAGGTGGCTCCTCCCCTGGACTACAGTGCGCATGGGCATCGACTCCATCCTCAGATTGTTTTTTTCCGCCATTGGGTTCGGATGTCTTTAATTCCCTCTTGTTGGAATCGATAGAAAAACTTTCTTAAGACCAAAAGGTCTTTAGTCTATACGTCGGTATTGTCTTGCGTTCGGCTTCACTGCTTCTAGCTCGGCTCCGAGCCGGTTTCTGTACTTCCGCGTGCTCTCGGCGCGGAAGGCCTAGTCGACGCTCCTGACCTATCGACCATCCATCATGGACCGAAGTCCATTCAAGAGATGTCCGGTCTGTAACTCGAATTACCCACACATCGACGTCCACCCGGTGTGCAACAAGTGTCTGTCGCCGGACCACGATGAGGCCAAGTGTATGGCCTGTTCGCGGTTCAGATCCAAGAAGACACTCAAGCTCCGACGAGCTGCGCGCCTGGAGGCCCAGCAATCTGCTCCGGCGCCTACGGACATTTTCGATGCTTGGGATGTCGAGGAGGACTATATCCAGGACGTTTCGGAATCAAACCCCGCGTCGGACGTCGAAGAGGACTACAACGCTGATGCTGAGGTGTTCGAAAGCGAAGAAGTCGTCGAAGAGGTAGGAGACGACGACAGGGCCCTCGGGGCCATGGAGGATAGCTCGGACGAGGAGCTCCCTCAAACGGACTCTGGGGCCGTGCCTATCTATAAGGCCCAGGTCGAGGGATCGCCTTCGGGCCTTACCCAATACCTCGATATGGGTTCCACGGCCCCGCCTTCGGGCCCGGCCACGGACATTGTTGCCGAGCCACTCACGGTCAAAACGAAACCAAAAGTGAAACCTACGGTCTCGACGCCTGATACTGCGCAGGTGCAAGTATCGAAACCGAAAGTGCGCATCGCATTAGTCGGATCGACAACTTCCGAGGCCTCGGCTCCGAAGAAGCCGAAGATTGCTGTCGAGCCGAAAGGCCAAGTCGAGGGCGCCGAGACTAAGTCTACCGCGCCAAAGACTAAGGTGAAGGTGGTCGATACTGGCGCGTCGGCGCTGAGGATGGTCGACGCCGGCAAGGGCCTTGTCGACCCAAAGAAGGCTGTCGACGACCCGAAGAAAACTCTCGGCGACCCAAAGAAGCGACCTGATGACCCGAAGGTCCTCTCTGCCCCGCGTCCTCACGACAAGGCCAAGGGTGCTGCGCCCCGAGAGTCGACTCCGAGGGTGGTATCAAAGAACTCGACTCCGAAAACGGCCTCGAAGGACTCCGCTGCACCAGCTCGTCCATCCGCCGCATTCACCAAGAAGGTCACGGACTCCCTGCAGCGCATCAGGGACGGCACGCGGCGGTCGAGCCGAAGGACCCTCCGCCTGCGAAGCCTGTGGAGAAACCGGTTAAGGCGTCCACGCCGATCCTCTTTACCTTGCCGCCTAAGACGGCGCCGAAGGCTTTCGCTCCTAAGCCAGGGGCAGGCGTGCCTGAGAAGGTCTCCGAAGGCGCCGAAGGCGTCGTCGGTGGTCCACGGCCCGCGACCTCGACAACCTTCGGAGGATGAGCGTCAGGAACACTTCATCGACGCCGAAACGGGCAGGCTTTCCCTTCTGAAGCGGAAAATCACCCCAGAACCACAACTGGAGTCTTACAAGATCCCTCTCAAGAAGAAGAAGGACTCTGCTTGCTCTCCTGTCTTAGTGGAACCCCTTTCGCCACCGGCCCATGATGTGTCGCCCACTTACTCCGATGTGGACGCTGGTGAGGGTGATGAGGAGGCTGAATACAGTTATCCAGTCTATACAGACCCTGAGGATACAAATGAGCCCTGGTCAGCTGGTGGTGACCCTGGGGATCCTCATTCAGGACAAGACCCTCAACTCTTTTCTGCTAAGACTTCACCTACTGAAGACTCTGCTGCTTTCAATGCCCTCATTGAACGGGCTGCTACCAATCACAGTGTCCCGCTGCATGCTGACCCTGTGGATGTGGATTTCCTCTTTGACACTTTTTCAGTATCGGAAAAGACCGTGAAAACTCTGCCTATGCTAAAAGGTGTTTTGAAGCATGCTGCTGAGGTCTTTAAGGAGCCTTCCAGGGCGAGGGTGATAAACCCTAGGATTGACAAGAAATACAAGGCGGCACCTACTGATCCTACCTACATTAAAGGACAGTTGCCTCTGGACTCCCTGGTTGTCTCGAATGCCCGGAAGAGGGCCAATTCTCAGACTACCGGTGATGCTCCTCCCCCAGACAAAGAATCCAAGGTCTTTGAGGCTTCGGGGAAGAGGGTAGCAGCACAGGCAGCCAACATATGGCGCATCTCTAACACAGGCGCTTCTAGCACGCTATGACAGGGCGCACTACGATACACTGTTGCAACACCTGCCTGATCAGTACAAAGAAGGGGCTGAGATGCTAATTCAAGAGGGGAAGCTAATCTCCAACGCTTCCATTAAGTGCGCTCTGGACGCAGCCGATACCGCTGCCAGAGCTATAAACACCAGTGTTATGCTTCGGAGACTTGCCTGGCTGAGAATCTCTGGATTTAAGCCGGACATCCAAACCACCATCCTGAACCAAACGGTTAACCCAGATCACCTGTTTGGCCCAGAGGTTGACACCACCCTTGAAAAAATGAAAAAGGACACTGACACTGCAAAGTCCATGGGTGCCTTGCAGTCCCAGCAGTTTCGGGGTGGGTCCTTTCGTCGCTCCAACACTAGAGGCGTCTCAAGGGGTCAGCATTCCCAATCCACGCAATACTACAAGGGCAACACCCAGACTACTTATGCCAACAAGAGTCGAGGTGGATATCGCGGCAACAGCGCCACGGGCAGAGGACGTGGCAACAGCAGCTCCAGGCCCTCTACCACCAGCAAACAGTGACGCCTTGTCACTGCCCCCCGGCCACACAACACCGGTCGGGGGGAGACTCCAGCAGTTCCTGCCGTCTGGAAGTCCATCACCACGGACAGGTTGGTCAGAAAACGTATCCAATACGGTTATTGTCTGGAGTTAACGTCCACTCCACCCAACATGCCCCCAAAACACCGTCCTATGTCGGACGAGCACTTGCACTTATTGCAGCAGGAGGTCACCGTCATGCTGCAAAAAGGGGCAATAGAGCTCGTGCCTATGCAAGAGAGAGGCACAGGGGTCTACTCCCTGTACTTCCTAATACCAAAGAAGGACGGGTCCCTCAGACCCATCCTGGACCTCAGGCCACTCAACTTCTACATCCTGTCGGAGCACTTCCATATGTTGACCCTGCAGCAAGTGCTCCCGTTGCTCCGGCAGGGGGATTTTCTCGCAACTTTAGACTTAAAGGATGCGTACTTTCACATTCCACTGCACCCTTCACACAGGAAATACCTCAGGTTCACCATCCAAAACCTGCACTACCAATTCAAGGTTTTGCCTTTCGGTGTCACCACGGCACCCAGGGTGTTCACGAAGTGCCTGGCGACAGTGGCGGCACATCTCAGGAGACGAAACATCCACGTCTATCCCTATCTGGACGACTGGCTCATCCAAGCGAAGTCAGCCCAGCAGTGTGCCGCCCACATGTCCAACACCATTCACCTTCTGCACGATCTGGGGTTCTCACTGAATTACCCAAAATCCCACCTCCAGCCCGCCTACATACGGCAGTATATGGGTGCGACCATAGACACTCTGGCGGCCACAGCACAGCCAAATTCAGTGAGGGTCAGCAGCATTCAATCGCTGATCCAAAAATTCAGGCCTCAACACTCACTTCCAGCAAGAGTGTTCATGCAGTTGATAGGCATGATGGCCTCCTGCATTTCCATAGTCCCGCACGCGAGACTACATATGCGCCCGCTTCAGGAGTGCTTAGCACGTCAGTGGACTCAGGCTCACGGACAGTTGAAAGACCTAGTGTTGGTGAGCGGTCGGGCATACAACTCTCTGCATTGGTGGAATCCACGAAACCTTTGCAAGGGCCAACCGTTCCAGGAGTCTGTGCCACAAATTATCCTGACGACGGACGCTTCTCTCCAGGGATGGGGAGCGCATGTACTCCATTACACTGTGCAGGGACTATGGACACAACAGCAGAGGAAGATGCACATCAATGTTCTGGAACTGATGGCGATCTTCATGGCACTGAAAGCCTTCAAAGTACATCTGTGCAACAAGGTCGTGTTGATCCGGACGGACAACATGACGGCAATGTACTACATTCAAAAGCAGGGAGGGACACACTCTCCGCAGAGCATGTGGAAGTGGGCCATTCAGAGGAACATCTTCCTCATGGCAGAGGACCTCCCGGGCATCGACAATCAGATGGCGGACCTGCTCAGCAGGCACAGCCACCAAATGCACGAGTGGGAGATACATCCATCAGTTCTCCAACCCTACTTGCGAAGGTGGGGTCATCCAGAGATCGACCTCTTCGTAACAAGGGAGAACGCGAAATGCCAAAGCTTCGCCGCCAGGTTCCCACACCCACAGTCGCAGGGCAATGCGATATATATGAACTGGTCAGGCAGATTTGCGTACGCTTTTCCCCCAGCACCGCTGATACCGCTGGTGGCACGCAAGCTCAGGCAGCACTCGATGACTCTCATCCTGGTTGCTCCAACGTGGGCTCGCCAATCATGGTCCACCACGTTTCTGGAACTGTCCGTGGTGCCGCATCAGAGGCTACGTCTCACACCGAGCCTTCTGACGCAGAGCCATGGCGACATTCAGCACCCAGATCCGCAACAGCTCAACCTGGCGATCTGGCTCCTGAAGTCCTAGAGTTTGGCTACCTGCACTTGCCTTCTGACTGTATGGACATCATTCGGGAGGCAAGGAAGCCCACCACCAGAGCATGCTATGCGGCAAAATGGAAGCGGTTTGTCATTTATTGTGCCGACCACAACATTAACCCGCTAGATGCTTCTATTCAGAATATCATCTGTTACCTTTTCCATCTGTACAAATGTAATCTGGCATATGCTTCCATTCGCATTCATCTGTCTGCGATGGCCGCTTATCTCCAGAATAGGCAGCACCTCTCCCTCTTCAGGGTGCCTGCCATTAAGGCCTTTCTGGAGGGACTCAAATGAGTCATTCCGCCGCGGACTCCACCAGCTCCGGAGTGGAACCTCAATGTGGTCCTCACCAGGCTGATGGGTCCTCCCTTTGAACCACTGCATTCCTGCGAACTTCAGTTCTTAACGTGGAAAGTGGCTTTCCTCATAGCAATTACATCGCTACGGAGGGTTAGTGAATTACAAGCCCTTACTATCCAAGAATATTTACAACAAGGGGTGGTGAGGGACAGAGTCTCTGAATTAAGCTCCCGGGGACCGGTTTCTGGCATTACAGCCGTCTTCGGCCCGGTTTGCTTGAATCCTGATGGTGCAATGAGCAAGGGTCTCACATCTGAGAATACCCTTCCACGCTTAGGGTGGACAAAAATATTTACAACAAGGGGTGGTGAGGGACAGAGTCTCTGAATTAAGCAGAAAGCTCTAACCGAGTCAAGAGATCAGGGCTAGATCCAACACCGTTTTTTAGCTCACTGCACCA
This sequence comes from Lissotriton vulgaris, assembly GCF_964263255.1. NCBI lineage: Eukaryota > Metazoa > Chordata > Amphibia > Caudata > Salamandridae > Lissotriton > Lissotriton vulgaris. Next base: position 367,350 of record NW_028247661.1, on the reverse strand, counting down.
TCCCAGTTTCAGAACCTGGCTGTATGCAAATTAGTCTGTTCCTGTCCCAGTGCATGATGGGAACAGGGCAAACCAAACTACAAAAGCCAATTCTTACACTGGGAAGGAAACAAGCTCCCGGGGACCGGTTTCTGGCATTACAGCCGTCTTCGGCCCGGTTTGCTTGAATCCTGATGGTGCAATGAGCAAGGGTCTCACATATAGCCAGGTTCTGAGCTGGGATGGGGCAGTGAGATAAATAACTGTGATGGATCAAGCCCTGATCTTTGGACTGGGTAAGAGTGGTCTGCTTAATTCAGACACTCTGTTCATCACCACCCCCCTTTTCTAAATCGTTTTTGGCCACTATAGGTGTGGCAGGGTATACTCAGACATGAGTTCCTTTCTCACTGCTCCATCAGGATTCAAGCAAGCCGGGCCGAAGACGGCTGAAATGCCAGAAACCGGTCCCCGGTAGCTTGTCTCCTTTCTGGTGAAGAATTGGCTTGGTAGTTTAGTCTGCCCTGTTCCCATGATGCACTGGGCCAGGGACAGACTGATTTGCATATAGCCAGGTTCTGAGCTGGGATGGGGCAGTGAGATAAATAACTGTGATGGATCAAGCCCTGATCTTTGGACTGGGTAAGAGTGGTCTGCTTAATTCAGACACTCTGTTCATCACCACCCCCCTTTTCTAAATCGTTTTTGGCCACTATAGGTGTGGCAGGGTATACTCAGACATGAGTCCCTTTCTCACTGCTCCATCAGGATTCAAGCAAGCCGGGCCGAAGACGGCTGAAACGCCAGAAACCGGTCCCCGGTAGCTTGTCTCCTTTCTGGTGAAGAATTGGCTTGGTAGTTTAGTCTGCCCTGTTCCCATGATGCACTGGGCCAGGGACAGACTGATTTGCATATAGCCAGGTTCTGAGCTGGGATGGGGCAGTGAGATAAATAACTGTGATGGATCAAGCCCTGATCTTTGGACTGGGTAAGAGTGGTCTGCTTAATTCAGACACTCTGTTCATCACCACCCCCCTTTTCTAAATCGTTTTTGGCCACTATAGGTGTGGCAGGGTATACTCAGACATGAGTCCCTTGCTCACTGCTCCATCAGGATTCAAGCAAGCCGGGCCGAAGACGGCTGAAATGCCAGAAACCGGTCCCCGGTAGCTTGTCTCCTTTCTGGTGAAGAATTGGCTTGGTAGTTTAGTCTGCCCTGTTCCCATGATGCACTGGGCCAGGGACAGACTGATTTGCATATAGCCAGGTTCTGAGCTGGGATGGGGCAGTGAGATAAATAACTGTGATGGATCAAGCCCTGATCTTTGGACTGGGTAAGAGTGGTCTGCTTAATTCAGACACTCTGTTCATCACCACCCCCCTTTTCTAAATCTTACTATCCAAGAGCCATTTATACAGGTTCACTCCAACAGGGTAGTGCTTCGCACTAACCCTAAATTTCTTCCCAAGGTTGTGTCTCACTTCCATATCAACCAAACTATTGAGTTACCTGTTTTCTTTCAAAATCCAGAGTCATTGGCGGAGCGGATGCTCCACACCCTTGACGTCAAAAGGGCCCTGATGTATTACATCGATAGGACCAAGGATTTCAGGAAAACTAAGCAACTCTTTGTCGCCTTTGCACCACACCACAAAGGTAACCCTATTTCCAAGGCGGGTATTGCTAGGTGGATCGTTAAATGTATCCAGATCTGCGATCTGAAAGCAAAACGTACCCTTACCATTCCACCAAGAGCCCACTCCACCAGAAAGTTGGGGGCCTCTATGGCATTCCTTGGAAACATTCCTTTGGAAGACATATGTAGAGCAGCCACATGGTCTACCACACACACATTTACGAAGCATTACTGTGTTGATGTGCACTCCAAACAGCAAGCAGCTGTAGGGCAGGCTGTTATTAAAACACTTTTCCAAACTGCTGCAGCTGGCACGGGCGGCCGCCGCTAATGGAGGGACTGCTATGTATTCTATGCACAGATATGAATTCAGCAGCCCACATGCCTCGAACCGAATATGCTACTTACCAGTATGCATCTGTTCTTGGCATGTAGGGCTGCTGACATTCATATCTCCCGCCCTCCTCCCCGGCGCCTGTAGCAGCTGCAGAATTCACATATACTTCTAGCATGGTCATCATTCACTGAGTTTCACTCCATCTTGGCCACAATGGCTAAAAACAATCTGAGGATGGAGTCGATGCCCATGCGCACTGTAGTCCAGGGGAGGAGCCACCTATCTCGTGATACTTCGAAGACTCTTCCAGGACAACAATGTGCAATCATCCGGACCCAACACTAGGCGGCGATCTATGCACAGATATGAATGTCAGCAGCCCTACATGCCAAGAACAGATGCATACTGGTAAGTAGCTTATTCGTTCCGCTTGGCTGGCCTCATAACATGTGCAATGGGCAGTATTTATGACAATCACTCCTGCTGTGTTGTGGTGCTAGTCCTATATTTTTGGTAATTGTTCTTTCCTACTGGCTGAATTTACCATCATCTTTTATAATCAAGTCTAGATTGTCACAACTTCCTTACTTACATATGATCACTGGTAACTAATATACATTTCTGCTTCACGCAGCTAATATCAATGCTGATGCCAAGAAGCTCTAAGGGCACGTACGGCATAATATGAACGCAGAGAAAAATGGCAGCAGGATTTTAGAATGTGGGCAAGATCCGACTACCAGCCAGGCAGCCACCTCACTGGATCAACATTTAACCCGGTGCACACAAATAAGTAAAGTGACAGAGGACAGTCCAAACCAAAGCAGAGGATTCTGACCCATCTCAAATTGAGAAAACAAAGTATCACTTTGTTAAAACACATAAACAAGCAAATGGATACATTTTGCTAACATTTCCTTGTCAACAACAAATTACTGTATGGATGCCAGCAGGCACTGTATCAAATGGTGTTTGCAATTCATGTTTAATTTTATTATGTAATACTTAATTGAAATTATGTGTTCGAGGCATATGAGCTGCAGATCGTACACTATGCATTAGATCGCCACCTGGTGTTGGGCTCGGATGATTGCAGGTTGTTGTCTTCTTGGAGAAGTCTTTGTAGTCACGATATAGGTGACTCCTCCCTTGGACAATATTTATTTATTTATTTTTAACACTTGTTAAGCGCGAACAATTGCCCACAGGCGTCTCGGCGCTGTACATATGTTTGCTCTCCTGTGCTACTCTATTAACTTGTTAGAGGCTAAATAACCAATTTTTCAGTTTCTTCCTGAAAGAGATGAGGGTTGGGCAGGATCTTATAGATTGCGGGAGAGTGTTCCACAGCTTTGGGGCCGTGACCAGAAAGCGTCTGTCTCCCCAGTTGACCAACTTGGTCCGAGGTACCACCAGATCATTCTGTGTTGTAGAACGAAGTGTTCGTGGGGGAGCGTAATGAACAAGGTTGTCTCTAAAAAATTGGGGTGCTTGATGATGTAGCGATTTATAGACAATACATAATGTTTTAAATTTAATTCTGTTCCTAACGGGGAGCCAGTGAAAACTTCTTAAGGTCTCGGCTATTGGTTTGAATCTGGGGGTATCTGAAAGAAGTCTGGCTGCAGCGTTTTGAATTGTTTGCATTTTCTTGATGACCCTAACTTGGGCATTGGAAAACAGTCCATTACAGTAATCCAATGCTGATAGGACCAAGGAACTGACCAAAGTTTTGCCTACATTGTTTGGGAGAAAAGGGAGAATCTTCCTTATCAAGCATAATTTGAAAAATGCTATACTAGCCGTTTGATTGGCATGGGCCATGAAATTTAATTTGTCGTCAAAAATGACGCCCAAATTTCTCACTTTTGTGGCTGGTTTCGGCAAAGTTCCAAATGATGAAGGCCACCATGATGGAGACCAGTTGGGGCTGAGATGGCCAAAAATGACCACCTCCGTTTTCTCAGAGTTTAGTTTCAAGCAGTTTGCTGACATCCAATGTCCGATGGCCAGCATACCTGTTCTGAAACTTTCTGCTACTGTTTCCCCATCATGTCTAACTGCCAGGATCAGCTGAGTGTCATCAGCATATGAGGTAAGGTTCATCCCGTGCGCTTTGATGGTTTTTGCGAGGTCCGACACGTAGATGTTAAAAAGTGTCGGACTAAGGGATGAACCTTGTGGTACCCCACATGGCAGTGTTAGCTCTGCGGACTTGAATTGACCCAGAGTGACGGCCTGGGTTCTCTCCGCCAAAAAAGATGCTAAAAGATTTTTAGCTAGGCCTTGCACGCCCATCCTTGCGACACGGCTGACCAAGATCTTATGGTCAACCGTGTCGAAGGCGGCCGATAAATCCAAAAGCACCAAGAGTGCTGCACCACCTTGGTCTCTAATTAGTCGGATATCATCCGCCGCTTTAATAAGCGCTGTTTCCGTTCCATGAAACTTACGGAAACCGAATTGTGATTCATCGAGAAGATGGTTTTGCTCGATGAATTCCGTAAGTTGAACATTCATGGCTTTTTCTACTATTTTTGCAAGGAGGGGTAGATTAGCTATGGGCCTAAAGTTCTTCAATTCTGTTTTGTCTAGGCCAGGTTTTTTTAGGAGAGGTTTTAATAAAGTTTTCTTTAGGTGGGTTGGAAAGATGCCTGTATGAAACATTAAGTTGCATATTTTAGTTATAACTGGAATCACCATATCCATTAACGGACGGAGGGTGTTCAGGGGACATGGGTCTAAGGCTGATCCAGATTTAATGGTTTTAATGATGTCGTTAATTTGATTCTCAGTAACTTCTGCAAAAGCAGATAGAGTGTTACTTGAGAGTGGGGTCATTATCTTTTCTGTGTTTTGACTGTGCCCAAGATTAAATGCAGCGAAAATATCATTCACTTTAGTGAAGAAGAAGGAGGCCAATGAATCACAGAACTCTTGTGAACAGGGGGGATTCAAGTCTGGAACAGATCCCGCCAACTGTTTAGTTATTTCAAATAACTTTTTTGAGTTTTTAGCACTTTCAATCTGCTCTGTATAGTACCTTTTTTTAGTTTCGGTAATTAGGAGTTTGTATTGAGTTAAGAGTACTTTGTACATCTTTCTATTTTCTTGATCATAGTTTTTCCGCCAATGTCTTTCTCTATTTCGACATTGCTGTTTGAGTTTTCTAAGCTCCTCAGTATACCATGGTGCTGAAGGACACCTTCTGTTCCTGGATATTCTTTTGATTGGTACTAGGTTATCAGCTGCCTGGTTCAACCATGCGTGGTATTGTTCAGTGGCAGTACCAGGATCATTAGACAAGGAAGGTTTGGAAGTTTCCAGTATGTCCCTGAAGCTAGAAATATTAATGTCTTTCCATACTTTAAAAGACTCTGGTATAGGATCTGACTTTATGGCAATAGGTTTACCAATATGTATCGTGGCCAGTACCAGATGATGGTCAGTCCAGGTCATTGGCAGGACATCAGTCACTAGTAAGTTCTCTAGATTGGTAAATATTCCATCTAGGGTGTGTCCAGCATCATGAGTAGGGCCTTTTACCAACTGTGTTAGGCCAAAAATCTCCATTTCCGACTGCAGGGAAATGGTATCCTTGTCCTCGCTACAGTCCAAGTGGAAATTAAAATCTCCTAATAGAGTGGTGGACTTATCGTTGGCGGAAGCTTCTAGGATGGTAGTGATTCCTGTGAGAAATCCCGACCGAGTTTCAGGCCGTCTGTATAATAAAAAACCTCTAAAATTAAAAGAGGGGGACAAGTAGATGTCAAATTGAAATGCTTCACATGTCTTGGAAGGAGTTGTTATGGTGCGAATTTTAAAAATGTCGCGGGCAATTACAGCAATCCCACCTCCTCTCTTGCCCGTTCTATCTAACCTGTAGGATTTGAAACCTGTAGGGACGGCTATTGCAAGGTCTGGATCTGAGGTTTTATCCAACCATGTCTCTGTCAGGAACAGTATATCGATGTTCCTGTCAGTGATGACATCTGCTATTTCTTGCCTGTGTTTGGCTAGAGAGCGCACATTGATAAGGGCTATTATGAAATTTAGTCCTGTCTGTTTAAGGGTATTACCTCTCACAGTGTGATTTAGGAGGGGAATAGACGTCTGACAATGCTCACAGTGTAGTGCGTTTACAGGCGATATGAAATCTGGACTATACCTTGTGCATGCTGCCTTCGCTTGTGGACGGAGGTCGTTCAATAAAGCATGTGAATAGTGTAGTCGTCGGTCAGCTCCAGTAGAGCCAGGGGTTGTGGCCCTAGGCCCGTGACCGGCGCGGACGGGCGCAGACGGGCTCGCCTTTGGCGCGCCTTCAGCGCGCCGCCGGCGCGCCCGCTGCGCCCGCCCGCTGCGCGGACGGGAAATACTGTTGTTTTTATCCATTGGTCGTGTGAGGAGGGTGGGAGGGATGATAGGCTCGACCGTCTCCCTTCCCTTCCCAAGATGGCGAATCCGGTGGGTGGGAGTAAGTGCCCAGCGCCAATTAGGAGCGGGCTGTGGTGTGCTCGTGACACAGCCTGGAGCGAAGTAATCTCGCCCGAGGTAAGGATCAATTAAAAACTGCCCTTAAAATATTTACAAAGGTTAAAATCCCTGATCCTGCAAAACAGCTATATTATTAGCGTTCAAATGACAGTTGTAGCCAAAGAGGCGCAAGGAAGCGCAAATAACCCCGGCTTCCGCCTCAGGGTGAAAACGATCACAGTATCAACAAACAATACCGAGCATCAGGTGAAATGACCTTAAATAGTCTGGGAGGGCGGGAGGGACGATAGGCTCGACCGTCTCCCTTCCCTTCCCAAGATGGCGAATCCGGTGGGTGGGAGTAAGTGCCCAGCGCCAATCAGGAGCGGGCTGTGGTGTGCTCGTGACACAGCCTGGAGCGAAGTAATCTCGCCCGAGGTAAGGATCAATTAAAAACTGCCCTTAAAATATTTACAAAGGTTAAAATCCGTGATCCTGCAAAACAGCTATATTATTAGCGTTCAAATGACAGTTGTAGCCAAAGAGGCGCAAGGAAGCGCAAATAACCCCGGCTTCCGCCTCAGGGTGAAAACGATCACAGTATCAACAAACAATACCGAGCATCAGGTGAAATGACCTTAAATAGTCTGGGAGGGCGGGAGGGACGATAGGCTCGACCGTCTCCCTTCCCTTCCCAAGATGGCGAATCCGGTGGGTGGGAGTAAGTGCCCAGCGCCAATCAGGAGCGGGCTGTGGTGTGCTCGTGACACAGCCTGGAGCGAAGTAATCTCGCCCGAGGTAAGGATCAATTAAAAACTGCCCTTAAAATATTTACAAAGGTTAAAATCCCTGATCCTGCAAAACAGCTATATTATTAGCGTTCAAATGACAGTTGTAGCCAAAGAGGCGCAAGGAAGCGCAAATAACCCCGGCTTCCGCCTCAGGGTGAAAACGATCACAGTATCAACAAACAATACCGAGCATCAGGTGAAATGACCTTAAATAGTCTGGGAGGGCGGGAGGGACGATAGGCTCGACCGTCTCCCTTCCCTTCCCAAGATGGCGAATCCGGTGGGTGGGAGTAAGTGCCCAGCGCCAATCAGGAGCGGGCTGTGGTGTGCTCGTGACACAGCCTGGAGCGAAGTAATCTCGCCCGAGGTAAGGATCAATTAAAAACTGCCCTTAAAATATTTACAAAGGTTAAAATCCCTGATCCTGCAAAACAGCTATATTATTAGCGTTCAAATGACAGTTGTAGCCAAAGAGGCGCAAGGAAGCGCAAATAACCCCGGCTTCCGCCTCAGGGTGAAAACGATCACAGTATCAACAAACAATACCGAGCATCAGGTGAAATGACCTTAAATAGTCTGGGAGGGCGGGAGGGACGATAGGCTCGACCGTCTCCCTTCCCTTCCCAAGATGGCGAATCCGGTGGGTGGGAGTAAGTGCCCAGCCCCAATCAGGAGCGGGCTGTGGTGTGCTCGTGACACAGCCTGGAGCGAAGTAATCTCGCCCGAGGTAAGGATCAATTAAAAACTGCCCTTAAAATATTTACAAAGGTTAAAATCCCTGATCCTGCAAAACAGCTATATTATTAGCGTTCAAATGACAGTTGTAGCCAAAGAGGCGCAAGGAAGCGCAAATAACCCCGGCTTCCGCCTCAGGGTGAAAACGATCACAGTATCAACAAACAATACCGAGCATCAGGTGAAATGACCTTAAATAGTCTGGGAGGGCGGGAGGGACGATAGGCTCGACCGTCTCCCTTCCCTTCCCAAGATGGCGAATCCGGTGGGTGGGAGTAAGTGCCCAGCGCCAATCAGGAGCGGGCTGTGGTGTGCTCGTGACACAGCCTGGAGCGAAGTAATCTCGCCCGAGGTAAGGATCAATTAAAAACTGCCCTTAAAATATTTACAAAGGTTAAAATCCCTGATCCTGCAAAACAGCTATATTATTAGCGTTCAAATGACAGTTGTAGCCAAAGAGGCGCAAGGAAGCGCAAATAACCCCGGCTTCCGCCTCAGGGTGAAAACGATCACAGTATCAACAAACAATACCGAGCATCAGGTGAAATGACCTTAAATAGTCTGGGAGGGCGGGAGGGACGATAGGCTCGACCGTCTCCCTTCCCTTCCCAAGATGGCGAATCCGGTGGGTGGGAGTAAGTGCCCAGCGCCAATCAGGAGCGGGCTGTGGTGTGCTCGTGACACAGCCTGGAGCGAAGTAATCTCGCCCGAGGTAAGGATCAATTAAAAACTGCCCTTAAAATATTTACAAAGGTTAAAATCCCTGATCCTGCAAAACAGCTATATTATTAGAGTTCAAATGACAGTTGTAGCCAAAGAGGCGCAAGGAAGCGCAAATAACCCCGGCTTCGGCCTCAGGGTGAAAACAATGACAATACTGCGCATGGGCATCGGCTCCATCCTTAGATAGTTTTTTTCCGCCACTGAGTTCGGATGAAAGTTTCTCCGTTCTGGCTAGAAAAACTTTTTCTGCAACTTCGAAGCGCAAAACCTTCCTATAACTAATATCGACATCGAATACAACTTTCAACTTGATTCCGGTTCATCGACGCGGACCGCTGGGCCTATCGACGCCGTGCGGCCTACACCACATGGAAAGAACTCCGTTCAAGAAATGCCCGGTATGCCGAGCAAAATTTCCACATAGCGACCACCACGAGGTTTGCAACCTCTGCCTATCACCGGATCACGACGAGTCGACCTGCACAGCTTGTGCATCCTTCCGATCAAAAAAGACCATCCGGGTTCGGAGGGCCCGTCGACACGAAATGAGATCAGCCCCAGCACTGGAGGATATCTTCGACGACGAGGTTCCCCTCGTTCCGGAAGAGGATTCGCCTGATCTCCTGATCATATCAGAGGCAGAGGACTCGGACAACTCTATTGCATCACGTCAACCCGTGAGTACCTCTGCCCCTGTACCACATGCACTGCCCAAGTACTTCTTCCTAAAGCCCAGCCTTCGAGCTCGGCTCCGAGGAGGAAAGCAACTACGCCTTCAGGTGCTTTGGCACCGAGCAAGCCACACGTGCTGATTCCACCACCTCCATCGGCACCGAAACACAAAGACCCTTCGACACCGAGGCCAAAAGACCCTTCGGCACCGAAAGCGAAGGATCCTTCGGCACCGAAAGTAAAAGATCCTTCGACACCGAAGCCTAAAGAGGTACACGCACCGAAAGAAGCTCCGGCCCCGAAGCCGTCCGCTTCCAAACCTAAAGAGGGAAAGCCGACGCAACACAAAGCCGACGAGGCCAACTTCCACTCCGAAGATTCCCGCTCCGGTGCCAACACCCACAAAGCCTGATTCCGAGGTTCCCAAGTCCTCGGACACGCCTACCAACCCGAAAACAACACCTTCGGCACCGAAAACTTTGCCACAGGACGCTGTAACACTTCGCAAGGCAAAACGCCAAAAACAACCTCTGTCGGAACCGAAAAAGTCGACGCCGTAGAAGGTTGTAGAGGAAGATGAACTGTTTAGACCAGATCCTAAACAAAAGAAGATCTACATAAACCCAAAGACTCGACATGTAGGTGCTATACCACATAAAAAGAGACCAGCAGAAACACCACCTCCATCTGTGGTTCCTGCCAAGAAGAAGGACTGTGCAACTTCCCCTATGCACCCTCCCTCTCCTGTATCTCCTTCCTCTCCTTTCCCTCCTTACATATCACCTCAAATCTCTCCTGTCCCCTCTCCTGCATCATCACATTCACCACAGACTGATGAGGAGTATGACTTAGGTGGTGGGGATGATCCACATGTAGACCCAAATGCATATCCTTTAGATGAGGATATCTATACTTTTCCACCACATAATGTGCCTGATATCCCTGATCCACAGTTATACCCGTCAAAGCCTTCTCCACCAGAAGACAGCATTGATTTAAACCACCTCTTACACAGAGCTGCTCTTTACCACAATGTCACAATGCATTCTGATGACATTGAAGAAGATTTTCTGTTAGACACTTTTGAGCCATCACACAGATCTACTCAAATTCTTCCCATGGTCAAAGGAGTCATTAAACATGCTCCAGAAATATTCAAAGATCCTGTACGCACTAGGGTACTAAATCCAGGAATAGAAAGGAAATATAGGCCTGCACCAGCTGACCCAACCTATATTAAGGGACACCCTCCATTAGACTCTTTAGTAGTGTCCAATGCAAGAAAACAAGCGAATTCACAGACTTCTGGTGAAACGCCCCCACCTGACAAAGAATCCAAAGTTATTGATGCGTCAGGTAAACGAATAGCGGCACTAGCTACAAATATATGGCGCATTGCCAATACGCAAGCCCTTCTATCACGTTATGACAGGGCTCATTATGACCAATTAGAGACACTACTACAACACCTTCCAGATCAATATAAAGATCAGGCAACAGAGCTCATACAAGAAGGCAAATTAGTCTCAAATGCCTCAATAAAATGTGCCCTAGATGTCGCTGACACAGCTGCTAGAGCCGTAAATACTAGTGTCATACTCAGAAGACATGCGTGGTTGCGCATTTCAGGGTTCAAACAAGAAGTGCAAACCACAATCTTGAACCAGCCTTTCAACCAAAACCAATCATTTGGCCCAGAAGTAGACACCACTGGAAAAAATGAAGAAAGACACAGATACTGCAAAGTCAATGCGAGGTCTACAGTCCGCTCAGACTAAAGGTTCTTTTCATCGCTCCTTTTATAGAGGAGGCTCCAAACAACCTGGAGCAGATACAACAACATCTTTCAAGACGCAGACTCAAACATCCTCTAACAAAGGGTATTTTAGAGGAGGATACAGAGGCAATAATAACAAGGGAAGAGGACGAGGTAACAACAGCAATCGCTCCTCCTCCACAACTAAACAGTGACTTCCCTCTGCTCCCCCAACAGCATTCCACTCCTGCGGAGGGCATATTAACACAGTTCCTACCTGTCTGGAACTCCATCACAACGGACAGGTGGGTGAGACAGATTATCCAGCATGGCTACTGCCTAGAACTGCCTAGAACTTACAGCAACCCCCCCATACCACCCAGGCAGCGTCCTATGGCCACAGATCACCTGACTCTGCTTCAACAAGAAGTTCTAGCACTTCTACAAAAAGATGCTATTCAGCTAATCCCATTAGAGGAACAAGGAACAGGGGTTTACTCGCTGTATTTTCTAATTCCCAAAAAGGACGGGACACGGAGACCAATTCTCGACCTCAGACCCCTCAACCATTACATACAATCAGATCATTTTCATATGATCACTCTGCAACAAGTGCTCCCATTAAAGCAAAAAGGCGATTTCTTTTCAACACTAGACCTGAAGGACGCCTATTTTCACATCCCAATACATCCTGCTCACAGGAAGTACCTGTGATCCATACTAATATAATAAAGAGAGAGCCCAAAACTTTGAGGCGGGTAATCTCAGTAACCACAGCACCAATCACAACACCCAATACAGCGTTGGAAAGGGCAGTTGCAGCAGAAGGACATAGGCTATGCATACGCCCACCATATACATTTAAAAGGTAAAAGAACTGTGCCAGCAAAGTAGTCCCTTGTGGGCGTGTCTGCGTTGTGCTGTGGGCGTGTGCTGGGGGCGTGACAAACGCTGGGGGCGTGTGATACGTTCCGCCCTTCATGCCATGTTTCATATCGTGTGCTGTGAGCATGTGCTGGGGGCGTGTGCGGGGCGCGGGATTACGGGGAAAAAAGCCAGCGTTGTGCCCAATATTTCATTGTTTTTTCTTCCCAGGTTCTGTACATTCCAGCTCCGGGTGTTCACCCTGCTCCCTTTAAATACCCCTGCACCCCATAATCATAACCCACCCTTACTCCTTAAAATACCCCATCACCCTTAAACACTAACCCATCTTAACCCTATATTTATACCCTGTACCGCAAAACCCAAACCTAGCCCTGAACCCTATAAATACCCCTGTACCCCAAAACCCAAACCTAGCCCTGAACCATAAAAATAACCCTTTACCCCAAAACCCAAACCTACCCCTGAACCCTAAAATACCCCTGTACCCCAAAACCCAAACCTACCCCTGAACACTAAAAATACCCCTGTACCCCAAAACCCAAACCTAGCCCTGAACCATAAAAATACCACTGCACCCCAAAACCCAAACCTACCCCTGAACCCTAAAATACCCCTGTACCCCAAAACCCAAACCTAGCCCTGAAACCTTAAAATACCCCTGTACCCCAAAACCCAAACCTACCCCTGAACCCTAAAAATACCCCTGTACCCCAAAACCCAAACCTAGCCCTGAACCATAAAAATAACCCTGTACCCCAAAACCCAAACCTACCCCTGAACCCTAAAATACCCCTGTACCCCAAAACCCAAACCTAGCCCTGAACCATAAAAATAACCCTGTACCCCAAAACCCAAACCAAGCCCTGAACCCTAAAAATACCCCTGTACCCCAAAACCCAAACCTACCCCTGAACCCTAAAAATACCCCTATACCCCAAAACCCAAACCTAGCCCCGAACCCTAAAAATACCCCTGTACCCCAAAACCCATACCTATCCCTAAACCCTAAAACTACCCCTGTACCCCATAACCCAAAACTATATCTGAACCCTTAAAATCCCCAAACACCTCAAAACATATACCTCAGTACCCCAAAACATATACTCCTATACCCATACTTACCTTATCCAAACATTAAAAAAAAATATGCTTTTACTATTCATGCATTTACAACGAATTTCGTTGTAAATGTATGCATGGTAAAAACATAAAATGTAATGCCATGCGTTATAATGGCATTGAGGAGTCATGGTACTTTCTAAATGAATGTATGCGGAGTGATGGTATGCGGAAAGAAAAAACTGGGTGTTTACCCTCCCCCGGTAAGTACATTGGTGGCACGGTGGCCCACATCTCCAGCAACATACTCATATTTTTTTCACCACCGATTTGAAAAATGCACAGGTCTCTCTCATTGATGGCCAGCACCAACATACACTTTTAGACACTCCTCCCGCCACAAGTTCTAGAATTGCGAACTTTAGAGCTGGGGAGCTACGTTCGAATCTCGGCATCAACTCAACATCCTGTGATTCCAGGCAAATCGCTTTGTCTCCCCGTGCCTACCACAAATGAATGTGTTCTTCTGTAATGTAAATTGTGCTCATGCCATGTTGTGGAGTTCGCACCATATAATATTGCAAGGAAAAATAATATAGGGAAACTCGAGTTCACACACTACTGAACGCGCAATCTTAAGTGCATCAGCAGTGCACTGTGAATCGGAGCGTTTCACAGGCCAGTCACAGATAAGAAATGCTATCAAAACGAAATCCTACAAAACAATATACTACTGGCCGGCAGCAATTCATACCTGGACAACGTTGGGACGGGCTGCTAGTTTGTAATACAAGGACAACACTATCAGTTTAAAGTCCTTCCGCATGGTGTCACAACAGCACCACGGGTGTTCACAAAGTGCTTAGCAGTAGTAGCAACACATCTCAGAAGACAACAGATACACGTCTTCCCTTATCTGGACGATTGGCTCATAAAAGCCAAGTCATTCCACCAATGTGTACAACACACTCAGCAGACAATTCAACTGTTGCACAACTTAGGGTTTACGATCACCTACACAAAGTCACACCTAGAGCTTTCGCACGTGCATCAGTATCTAGGAGCTACCATAAACACGTCTACAGCTCCAGCATATCCCAGTCCAGCCAGAATACAGAGCATTCAAGCCTTAGTCTCCACTTTCAAACACCAGCAGTCTCTCCAGGCCAGAGTGTTCATGAGACTAATAGGCATGATGGCATCTTGCATCTTCATAGTACCACATGCAAGACCTGGCACAACAGTGGAATCAGGCTCAAGGTCAGCTCACAGACCTGGTGTTGGTAGACAGCCGCACGCATCGCTCTCTGCAATGGTAGAACACCAAAGACTTGACAAGAGGACGGCCGTTCCTCGAACCTGTGCCACAGATAGACGCATCCCTCACAGGATGGGGAGCCCATCTCCTACACCATACTACTCTAGGTCGATGGAACAACCAACAAAAGCTGTTCCATATCAACCATCTAGAGCTGATAGTGATATTCTTAGCACTCAAAACTTTTCAACTTCAAGTACAGAACAAAGCTGTATTAATCCTGACGGACAATATGACATCGATATACTATATACAAAAACAGGGGGGGACACACTCTCTACAACTGTCCCAGCTCGCACAGAACATTTAGAGATGGGCCATACCTCAAAACATATATCTGTTAGCGGAACACCTTCCAGGGGTTCACAATCAGATAGCAGATCTGTTAAGTCGACAGTCACAACAGATTCATGAATGGGAGCTACATCCACAAGTTCTTCAGCAGTGGGGGCACCCACACATAGACCTGTTTGCCACCCACGAAAATGCAAAATGACCAACCTTCGCCGCCAGGTTCCCACACCCACGGTCCAAGGGCAATGCAATATGGATGAACTGGTCAGGCAGATTTGCGTACGCTTTTCCGCCTCTCCCCCTCATTCCACTAGTGGGGCGCAAGCTCAAACAGTCTCTCAAGCTCATACTAGTAGCTCCCACATGGGCACGCCAGCCGTGGTTCACCACACTACTAGATCTCTCCCTGGTTCCACATCTAAAGTTACAGCTCACACCCTTGCTGTTAACACAGAACCATGGAGAAATCAGACACCCAGACCCAAACCAACTGAATTTTGCGATCTGGCTCCTGAAGTCTTCCAGTTTGGTTATCTCAACCTACCACCAGACTGCATGCACATCATTAAAGAGGCCAGGAGACCTACTACCAGAGCGTGTTATGCCGCTAAATGGAAAAGATTTGCAATTTATTGCAAACAAAATCCCATTGATCCACTGGATGCTTCCATCCAAAATATCATTTGTTACCTTTTACATTTACAAAGGTCTAATTTGGCATACTCTTCCATACGCCTACATCTTGCAGCGATTGCAGCCTATTTACAAAACAGCCAACACCTGTCTCTTTTTAGGGTACCTGCAATCAAAGCATAAAGAGAATAATCCCTCCCAGGCTGCCACCTTCTCCAGTATGGAACCTAAAAATTGTCCTTACGAGACTCACGGGACCCCCTTTTGAGCCTCTGCATAAATGTGAACTGCAATTTCTCACATGGAAAACTGCTTTCCTTGTTGCCATCACCTCTCTCAGAAGAGCAAGTGAAATACAAGTGTTCACTATACAAGAACCATTTTTTCAAATACATCCCAATAAAGTGGTTCTCAGATCTAATTCAAAATTTCTACCAAAGGTTATCTCACCTTTTCACCTAAACCAATCTGTAGAGTTACCTGTGTTTTTCCAAAACCCAGACTCTGTAGCAGAAAGGGCCTTACACATGTTAGATGTTAAAAGAGCCCTGCTATACTACACAGATAGGACTAAATCCTTTAGAAAGACAAAACAATTGTTTGTATCTTTCTCTCCTCCACACGAAGGCAACCCTCTCTAAAGGTGGGATTGCCAGATGGATTGTAAAGTGTATACAAATATGCTATCAAAAAGCTAAACGCACACTAACAGTTCCTCCTAGAGCACACTCCACTCGCAAACTAAGAGCCTCTATGGCTTTCCTAGGAAATATACCACTGGAGGACATATGTAAGGCAGCAACATGGTCTACACCACATACCATCACGAAACACTATTGTGTTGACATGCAAGCCAAGCAGCAAGCTGCAGTAGGCCAGGCTGTCCTTGGAACACTATTTCAGACTACTGCAATGGATACAAGCGACCACCGCTAGGGGAGACACTGCTGCACAATCGATGCATAGTGTACGATCTGCAGCTCATATGCCTCGAACGGAAAATGCTACTTACCAGTATGCATCTGTTCTTCGCATGTAGAGCTGCAGAGTCCTACACACCCTCCCGCCTCCCCGGAACTTGTATCCGTTCCAGTACTCATCTTACTTAGATGCACACGCATGGACATCCTTTCTCTTTACTTCTACTAACTCCATCATTTTCCATCATGGCGAAAAACAAGCTAAGGATGGAGCCGATGCCCATGCACAGTATTGTCCAAGGGAGGAGTCACCTATATAGTGACTACAAAGACTTCTCCAAGAAGACAACAACCTGCAATCATCCGAGCCCAACACCAGGTGGCGATCTAATGCATAGTGTACGACTCTGCAGCTCTACATGCCAAGAACAGATGCATACTGGTAAGTAGCATTTTCCTTGGTAATATGTCATTATGGTCAGTTTTTTAGCTGGATATTTGCTAGATTAGAGTAAGGGAAGGGTTGCAATAGTTTTATAGTGTTAAGTAAAGATTAGTTTATCATTAATAAGGCTCCCTGTTTTCCATTTTTACGGATTTTTACAGATAAACACGGACAGAAAACTATTTGGTTTGCTGCCTGTATTTATTTTTAAATGTGGATAAAAACATAAAATAGATTATTATTTGAGTGATTCTAAATGCTGTCAGTCATGACAACTAGCCCAATAGCTGTGTGGATTTACAAGCGTGGGGGGTAAAAATACAATTTAGTAATGAGGCTTAATAAGCAGTAGACATTCATAAAATTGGTAAAATAATCTGCATGTTTTGATGTAAATGCTGTTATATATCATCTGTCGGTGTTTATATCATTGAAACTTGTCAGGAATTCAAGCAAGGGTGTCCATCCATCTGATAGATAAATGTGGAAATATACTAGTTTAAGCCAAATATTTTCACCCAAAATAAATATATAAAAATACTGATAAAAGTAGCACAATTTAAATATGGATAAATATAGATATAAATGTAAAAAAATATATATACTATAAAAGCTGAAGCTCTAATTATTACTACGATTTAGATATATTCATTATTTATAGGGGGTTAATGTTTATATGTAGTTAATCAGTGTTCTTGTACCTGTTTAGATACTAATTTATTCACATAATATTTCTGTGTGTAGTGCAAGTAAATGTTGTGTTATATTAAGATGGAGGGATGATGTTTAGTCCTGATGGTTTAGTAGAATTTAAGTAATTTGTTATTATTATTGCAAGTTAGCAGATAGTTGTAGGATTTAGGTATTAGTTATGAGAATTGGTTATGATGAGGTTTTATTGATTTTTTTTAATGGCAGTATCTTTAATTTCATGTATGTACACTATATATGTTTGTATGTTGTGTCATAACAGATTGAGTTATCATTAGATGAATCATCTACAATGTTCTTCTTACATATACAACTTAGTGTGTTTTATGTCTGTAGTGTACTATGTACAAAAGGGGGAAAACATTGATACTGATGTACGTGCACGAAATGTGACAGGGCACAAATGTGTCATGGTGACAAGCATACCCCTAGATTTCCCTCCTTGAGATTTATGTGAATAGTAAATAAATAAGTTTATCTGGACAGATATCTATAAATCATGATCAAACGATTACAGCACAGTAAAACCCAGAAACCACAATCCCATAGAACAGACCAAGATCCAATTAAAAATGCAACTTATTATTGATATTTACTTCCTAATGATGTTTAATACAGAGTAAAAAATCATGCAAGGCCCACTGCTACATCAAAGGAGTACATTGGTCAATACTGCCATCTCTTCCTGTCTAGACCGTTTCCAATATTTAATAAATAAGGATTCTAAAGACTTGATTCAACCTGATGTAAAATATAGTGTATCAAAATATGGCATGTAGACTACTTCTTTTTTAGGGGGCACGGGCACACCCCTTTCTGCTCCTGTCAGCGTTTATACCATTCTTGGCAAGAAAAGGTAGGATTACACCCAAGCCAAATTTTAAGCAATTCTAAGCCACAAATGCGATCATGCAGACTAAACACATATGGGAAAAGGTATCCTCGCCATAAGGTTTTATTAATGGAGATTCTCGTCGACAAATAGTTAGTGTCATGTCGAGAGGAGACTTGAAATGCTGAATAATTGTTTGGAAGGAAACGGGTCCCATGGTAATATTTGGCCTAGAGAGGTATGTATTTAAATTCATTAATTCCTGTAACCCCTACTTTGCCCCATTCCCTTTCACTCACACACATTTCCTTTCAACACAACTTTGAGGCACAACCTTGTTGCAAACCCATCCTAATTTATATTTTCTTTGATAGTCTCCCTGACTTATCCAGTTCCACCCGAGCCAAATGTGACGAGTGGAGTTACTGTATTGCAGAAAGCAAATCACCAGGAGATTTCCAGGCACTGGGCTTACCCCACAATCGCCGTCTTTCTACAGTGTCAAAGGTTGTGTGGAAATTAATAAACAACAGCACAGCCTTTGGGTGATTACCAAAGATTTCCTGACAATCGCACATAATTTAACGCCATGTCAGCTGTAGGATGACGTTCACGTAACACACCTTGTTTGATGGGAAGGAGGCTGATGACCCCAACCCACTCCTCAAGGGGAGTCAATACCATTTTTTAAAAGACCTTCTCCAAGATGTCTAACAAACTGATTAACAGGGTTGGACTGGGAACCACAACCGGCCCCGGAAAAGTGCTTGGCCGGCCCCCCCTCCCCACTCGGGGGGGGTTGGAGGTGCCGCCGAGCTCTTTGCCAGGGCCGGTTTTCGGATGATTTTGGTACAGGGCCGATTTTGCAGCTATGCTGCAAAAACGGCCCTGTAACAAAAATGGCCCCAGGGGCCAAAAACGGCCCCCACCCGTGCTGCGCACCGGGGGATTGCCCGGTGTCCGCTATGGCCAGTCCGGGCCTGCTGATTAATCTATAATTCAATGGACACCTGACATCACCTATTTCAAAATGGGCTTTTAAATGGACCTTTGCTAAGGTTTAGGGTACTTCCCTGTCCTTCAATTGAACAATATGCGACTCCTGGGCAGCAGTTTTTGTCTGATTTACCAATTTCCAAAGCTATATGTGGTCCTTGACGCTATCACCTCTTTCATTCCTCCCATCGGCAGTAATAGAACTGTCTTTTCTTTTCTCTGATAAGCCGCCTGTATTGAATTGTTAGATGTTTTACCCCTTGTTTGCTGGTAGCTAGTCAGCCATACCAGTAGTTTTGAACTGCCTTCCTCGCCTGATTTACATTCTGACATGTTGAATTAAACCGCGTGTTGCGAACAGTCTTTGCACGGGCTTGAACATTGTACCACCTTAATATATTTTCTTCCCTTTCTGGAACAATATCTAGCTTTTCTACGGCTTGTAAGTTGGATAGATATTAAAGATGTTGAGGTTCTAGGTGGGTGGTAAAATGTCAGGAATAACATAGCTATGGGTAAAACCTTTTCAAGTGTCAGAGCTTCTTCAAAATTAAAAGTAGCCACAAGTGCCCAGTGATCAGAAGAAAATCTATACTCCCTCACTGCCGTGCCAATACAAAATCTTATCACTTGGGCAGACGTGGCTGCCAGTTTGAAGTGACCATGAGGCTTGCATATCTTTGTCCAGTCACCCATCCAAAGAAATTAGACCCGATGTAGCCAATCAATTCCCAGGATGAGATCCTTCTTTGAAGACGCCCCCGCTGGCTTTACAGCAGTTGGTACATTATATTGGGCACGATTCACAGAACTAATTTAAGACAAAATCCTAAACTTTCTACCATTTTGGAATTCACAGAAGGCACTTACTCATTTCGGTATTCACAGAAGTTAGGAGTCCTAACTTTACTACTCCTAAACTGAGAAAAATCCTAACTTAAAGACTTTCGGTATTCACAGAAGGCATTTAGGAGTCCCAAAGTTAGGACTCCTAGTGATTACCGAAATGAGTAAGTGCCTTCTGTGAATATCAAAATGGTAGTAAGTTTAGGATTTTGTCTTAAGTTAGTTCTGTGAATCGAGCATCTTGGCCATAGAAGTCGTGTAGTAAAGTATCCGTTCGTGCTCGAAAGAGCCTTGCATTAAAGTCACCGCAGGGGCGTAACACACGCCCCTGCAGCCCCTGCGGTGCGGGGTGGCCCCCAAGCTCCAGGGGGCCCCTCAGGCTCAGCCCTCACAAGCGCATCCGTCACCAGGCTGCGCTCTTCTGTATGAATATTAGTCACATGTTAAGCAATTTAATCTTCAGCTAGGCTGGGGGGCTCGCTTTCACCTGCTCAAGCTTAAGGTCGATTTCTGCCAAATCTGACCTATAATATGTGGCCTAGACAAAATGACAAATGGCACAGTGTAGATTTTTGCATTAAATATTAAGTGCTAGAAGTCTGTAAATGTTAAGTTAACTACCGCAGAGCCCAAATTGCCGAAACTAACATCAACACTGGTAAATACGATTTGTTCTTTCAAGAGCTCGGAGAGGAGCGGCCATGCCAACTTAGACACTCTCTTAGCCATAAGATTATAAAGAAAGCTTAGAGCGCTACACTCGCGATCTTATCACTTGTCCACCTCTCGTCATTTAGTAATTACTTTTTGGCTCCAGCTAAGCTCAAGTGTCAGGCTCTATCTTCTGAGTTAGTTTACTGTTTACTCTCTTTTTCCGAGACGTCAAAGTGAGACCATTTATGTGACAAACAGGCTGGGTACTGCAGGTGTGCTGAAGTTAATCTGTACGAAGTTAAGTTTTTGTAGCACACAACAAAATGTACATATCTGTAAATAAGAATATATCGATATTGGAAAGCGCAATGAAGCACTTTTTTGGGTAACTCTAAAGTGTGGTAGAAACAAATATTTTAATGCGATCAGAGAAATCATTACAATGATAATGTTTAAAGAAAATTGTCAGTTATACACTGTACAACTGTATACCTGTGCAAACGTAATGCTCATTTCAAATGAAAATATGTTCTTTGTAATAGCAGTGTGCTGCCACTCTATGCATACTGCACTTCACCCCTCTGCACTCTACGCCACTCAAATCCACATTGCACTATTCAACTCAACGTCACTCCACCCCACTACAATATTCCCTGTGCCACTCAAATCAACACTTCATGTTGCAATCGACAACACTGCACTCTTCAGCAATGCACTCAACACCACTATACTCACAAACAATACACTATGCGCCACAGCACTCTAAAATCAATCTATTATGAACCACTGAACTGTACACCACTATACTCAATACAGCAACACTCTACACCACTGTACTCTACGTCACTGCAGTCTAACCCGTTCTACTTGACAACACTGAACTATACGTCAATCTACTCTGCACCACTACACGCTATAACAATGCACTCTACTCTGCACCACTCCTCTTCTTCCCACTCTACTGCACTCTATGCCAATTCGCTCTATGCCAAAGCACCCTATGCCACTACACTCTACACGACTACACACTATGTATGTCACTACACTCTATGCCACTACACTCTACGCAATGCATTTCACGCTACTCTAATCTATTATGCACCACTGCACACTATTACACTACACTCTGTGCCACTCTATTCTACACCTCTCACTCCAACATACACCACTCCTCTCTAATCTCCTATGCTCCACTCTACTCTATGCTAATGCACTCTACTATACAAAACTGCGGTCTTTGCCACTGCACTCTTTGCAACTCCAGGATGGGCCACTCCAGTGTGCTTTGCACCACTCCACTCTATTTATTTATTTATTTATTTATTTGCGGGTTTATAACACACTTGAATCGACTCTTTATCAGAGTATCTCTGCGCCCAAAAACACCAGAAGCGTAGTCAGACAGTCTATGGATAGTATTTTAGTTCTGAAACAAGAATGTTTTGAGCTTCTTTCTGAAGCTCAGGTGTTCCGAACATTGCCTCAGCTCAAGGGGTAGCTTATTCCATAGAGTCGGCCCAACTACAGATAAGGCCTTACCTCCCTGTCTGGTCTTTCTCATAGCTGGAACTCTCAAGAGAAGTTGGTTACTGGACCTAAGAGACCGAGCCGGGTTATATGGAATGAATGTATATCTCCAGTGCAATGGACCTAGTCCATTTAAGCTCTTGTGTATTAAACAACAGGTCTTGAATTTTACCCTGTTACAGACTGAGAGCCAATGCAATTTCTCCAGGAGAGGTTTAGACGGTGTTCTAGGGGGGCATTTAATACTAGCCTAGACGCGGTGTTTTGAATCATCTGGAGTTTGGCTAGTACTCCATCATTGGCCGATAACAGGAGTCCATTACAATAGTCAATACGACTAAGTATCAGAGCTTGCACCACGGTTTTTCTGGTATAATCTGGCAGCAGGGGGAAGACCTTTCGCAACATGCCGATGACATAGAAGCAGGAACTCACAATGATGTTACAATGTTGCTTAAAAGAGAGTTCACAATCCAAGCGAACTCCTAGATTTTTCACAACCATTTTGGGGTCTGGGACCGGGCCAAGATCTTGCAGCCACCAGTCCGGGGTCCATAGGATCTTTGCTTCCCCAAAGAGTACAACTTCCGTTTTGCCTACATTGCATTGTAAGCAATTAGAAGTCATCCAATTTGCTACCGCCTTCATGCCTTTGGAAAAAGAAGTTTTCACTTCGTCGGTTAGAGTTTTAAAAGGAAACAGGAGCTGGGTATCATCCACGTATGATACGGGGAAGAAACCGAACTCTCTCAAGATTTTCGCTAGGGGGGCCACATAGATGTTAAAAAGAGTTGGGCTCAAGCAAGAGCCCTGTGGCACCCCCTTAGTAATCTCAGTTTCCGCCGAACGAAATGTACCCATACCAACCTGTTGAAACCGGTTGGATAGGGAACTTCTTAGCCAGGCCAGTGCTGTACTCACAAGACCGATTTTAGCAAGCCGTTCGAGCAGAATATTATGAGATATAGTGACGAACGCTGCCGACAGATCTAACAGTACCAGGACTACCGAATGACCCTTGTCCTGGTACATGTGTAGATCATCCGTTACTGACAATAGTGCCGACTCGGTACTATGCTTCGGCCTAAAGCCAAATTGCGAATAATCTAGACTGCTGGTCTGTTCGATATAGCTCGAAAGGTGCTTATTTACATGTCTTTCTGTGAGCTTTCCCATGAATGGAAGTAGGGATATCGGTCTGAGATTAGACAAATCCGTCCAAGGGATTGTAGTATTCTTCCTAATAGGTCTTACCGATGCCTTTTTCCATTCCATGGGCACTCGGCCTTCAGTCAATAATAGGTTTATCAAGCATTGAATCCCTGTGCCCAGTGTTTGAGCCACTACCGGCATCATTCTGGCTGGAATAGTGTCCGAAGGGCTGCCACTCTTGGTTTGACTCACCAAGCATTGCACCTCTTCCAAAGAGATGGGAGGGAATGCACTTAGAGTGGCTGAGCAAGTTTCTTCTTCGACTAAAGGAGGTGAAAAATCTGCCATAGAAGATCGGTTGGCACTCATGATTTTATCATAGATCTTATCAATCTTAGTTGTAAAAAATTGCGATATTTTATCGCATAGCTGTTGTGAGGAAAGTTCAACACTCTCACAAGCCACTGGCTTAACAAAGGATTGGAGAATTTGATACAATACCCTGGGAGCATTTCCTGCGGTTGAAAGAAGGGACGCAATGTGATTCTTGCGAGCAACCCGAATAGCCTTGTGATAGACAGTAAGAGCTAACCAATAGTTTTTCCGGTCGTCCACTCTGTGTGATGTTCTCCAGATCTTTTCCAGCTTTCTGGCGGCCCGTTTTAGGGAGCGTAGATGTTCAGAAAACCACACTTCCTGTTTGTGTGCAGGACGTGGATGAAACACTTTCAAAGGGGCAATAATATCTACCGCCGTGCAGATGGCTAGATCAAATTTGGCCAGCGCCGTTTCAATTCTCTCTGTAAGATTGAGAGAGGGCTCAACAAACTTCTCTAAGAAACCTTCAGGGGTCACCTTATGCCATTGTCTTCGTCTGTTAGGCAATACTACAGGTCGAGGGGGCAGTTTACCTAGATTTAGCGTGTTAAATTCAATAATAAAATGGTCTGTCCATTTTACCTGGGTGGGAGGGAGGCAATTAATATTTGAAGTGTTCGAAAAAATAAGATCCAGAGTATGCCCTGCCTGATGGGTTGGACCTATATTTTGCTGCGTAAGACCAAGTAGTGCAAGATCAGTCAGTAATGACTGCGCATCACCACTCTCTTTCAACTCACTATGGACATTGAAATCTCCATGCCACTCCATGCTACTCTACTATGTGAAACTACACTCCATAGTACTGCACTCTATGCCAATCCACTCTACTCTTTACCACTCCACTTTATACCACTTCAATCTACTCTAAAACAATCTACTCTACGCCACTACACACTATACTACACCATTCTAAGCCACTCTGTTACAATCTGTGCCACTCCACACTACTCCACTGCAATATGTGCAGCGCCACTCTATACCACTATACACAACGTTACTCCACACCACTGCGCTCTACATCACATAATTACTATACACATAATCCAATGCACATCATGCCACATAATTACACTACACAAATCCACTCCACACCACTCAAATCCATGCCACACTGTGAAGGACTGGGCTATCTTAAAACCCAGCGGTGCCAGGGGACAACACCTGAAACCTTCGTGAGTCTACCTGTTCTGGCGCACTAATGACAGAGACACGGGACACTTCCTTCGGCGTCAAAGATCAGCATTTATTTACTGCAGGGATACAGAAATCGTAGGAAGTACACAGCATGTAGGTTTCCACGAGACTGCTTCAAAGAGTATAAGTGAGACGCTCCTTTTATACAAGATTTCATCATTCCACAATATGGTACACAAAAGGTTACAATTCAGTTCCCACAGTAAATGACAAAAGGGTCGCTTTCATGTTTTCAGTAGCCCGGAACATAATCACAGAAGCGTTGCTGGTTCCCAACTGTAAAAGCACATTAGTTCACCATTACCACATTCCATTTAGGCTGTAAACAGGCGAAGGGAAGAGACAGAAACAGGTGCAAGGAAGGCAGTAAATAGATTAGAAGAGTATGGGGGTAATATCGGAAGCGTGATTACAAGATCAAAGAACTCACGCCTAATGCATGCGCGACTGAAACAATAGTCCAGTACAGTGAGATTACCCTCGAGCGAAACCATCTGCCTTGATCGTGTCATCTCCCTAGTCATAAAGATGCATTCAAAGGGATATGCGTCTTCCGCAGAAGCTTGGGAAACCCAGGGTCACGAAGCGGACAGTGTCCGTTCGCTGGCTAATTGAGGGCAAGAAACAAAATGGATGCCGTATCTAAAATGGAACCCGTGGGTTCAGATGAAGAAACCCACTGATAAGACGAACGGTACATAGCAGTGCAGCGAAAACGCGTACACCCACTAAACTCGCCATTTGCGGTTCATAGATACCAAACTCGTCCATATTCGATCATGCCAAAAAACGGCATCACGATTCTCACGGAACCTCAGACGCTCCTTTTGCCCTCATGTAGGCAAGCACTAGTCGATATCGGAATCAATCTCGATATTCATCAGATCATTCAGTTGTTGCTGGAACATCATCCTATCCATCAATGTCTCCTTGGTAACAAATGGCCGTCTTATACACGTTGTAGCACAGAGGCCACATAAGGCAGGACCACACTGCACGCAAAGACAACACGTGAACAGGAACGTCACAACAACCCCGATGATCATCAGAATCTTCCAACCCCAAGTCGACATCAGGCCCCAAAACCATCCTAGAAGCGTCCAACCACCTTCGTCCACGTGTATGGACTCAGAGATTTTATGCAACTTCGAGATGGCTTGATATACAGTTGGAGCGTTATCAGGTATGAAAATACAGCAGCTCGAATGGATCACCTTGCACACACCACCTCTATCTGCTAGAACAACGTCTAGAACCATACGGTTCTGTAACGTCATAAGTCTATCCGCCTGAAGCTCCGCTGTCAGGTTACCAAGGGCACTTGCAGTTATGTTGGCAGTCGCTTCTACTACTCGGGTCAACTGTCTCAAGTTCCTACTGTTGATCATAGGACCCCAAAACGGTAGAAAACCCTTAAAGAAGTCTCCTGCTTCTTGACCAGCAGTGTCCTCTTCACTAACAACACCTCTCACGACTCTAGTCTTGTGATAGTCTGAGGCAACTGTAAAAGTCGGTGGCAAAAGATTCGCAATATAACAGGTGCCCGAGAAGTCAAGGGGCAACAATGTGTATGCGCGATCATAACACACAAAATAGGTACCCTTGGCAGTTAGAAAGACAGGGGAAGAGAGCATCGGTAGAACGTACGTCTCAGCACATGCACTCTTCCCAAGCTGAGCTCTCGGACTTCGACCTCGGCCTTGCAGACAAAAGTGGCCTAAATGCGGTACGGCCCAGATTGGAGACGAGCTCTTAAGCTGTTTTTCACCCACTGATACACTATACTCAGCCTCACTCAGGTCTTTGTATGCTCGCACCTCCTCCTCTGGGATAAGCGTTGCGTCAAAAATATCCCTATCTAAATCAGCAATAGCTATCGCCAAAGACTTGTGGTACGGGCCAGGACCCCAGTGTGGAGAGCGCGGCTCTCGATTAGGGTAGGAATCTAGTGCACTACGGAACATAGTTTGGAATGCTCGAGCTGACCCCTGGGGACTGTAAGGAAGAACCAGATACGGAATACCCATATCCATGGTATGTGGCATTAACCCACACACCCAACAGTTGGTAGTGTTCATCACCAATTGATGTTGATGCAAGAGTTGTACAAAGGAGTTATTCATAAATTCCGCACGTCTAATTTGTTCATGTTGGGGTAGAGGATGAAAGGAATGTGGAGAAATAGTAGGAGTAGATTTGGGTTCAGGAGAGGAAGTAGGTGAAACAGAAGACAATAATGATTGTATTCCAAAATACACTCCACCCACTAATAACATTGAAACAGTCAGGAATAGTAAGAACAGCTGAAACAGAAAACGTTTAGTTCGTACAATCTGATGAATCTTGGATCTTGACGCTAACATTCTCTCTACTTCCGACAGCTTAGAGAACTCCATCCCCTAACAACCGTCCGTGACGTTCTTGACGCACTTCGTTCAGAGTAGCGATTATCAATTCCCAGGAGTTCCCAGAAATCGACAAAAGTTATCGACCTAGCGTCAGAAACCTGCTAAACAGAAGGAAGTACCCGCACGGCCTTACGGTTAACCTAGATGAAATATTCTCCTTAATCAAACATTTGATTTTAATAACAATCTCTTAGCTGTGGAAAAGAAAACACACATGAAACAGAATTTCAAAAGTAGCAGAGGGTGCAATTGTTCATAATGTCTGTAAAAAAAAAACAGAAAAGGGTAATGCAAAATTCGCAGCATTCAAAAAATGAAAAAGGGAAACTTTATTTGTCCTTGTTATGGGAACGAAGAAAATATCGACTTCTTCCAGGATGAGTCTGCTCCTCAAATAATTGTTCAGATTGCGGAACAGGGTCCTGTCGGTCAGTCGATGGTTCAAGTCTTGAGCTCTTCAATGGCAATGGTTCAACAAAGTTATGTGATTGCACTGAAGTATCTTCCACAGGCTGAGCGTCACTAAACGGCACAAATGTTGTTGGTGTCTCTGTTTCCGTTGCAGCGATTGCAGTCCTCACCCACGAGTCCGTTGGTAATGGTATTGGTACCTTCTTTGTATGGGTGGCATGCACCCAGTTTTTGCGTCCCTCTAGACGAACTGCAGTTCTTGTGGCGAGAAGGACCCGATAAGGGCCCACGAATCTCGGCTCCAGACTGTGTTTTCTGCTGAAGTTGCGGGTGACAACCCAGTCACCCGGTTGGAGCCGATGTCCAGGACCCTCTGTTTGTGCCGGTAGAGCTTCAAAGACCTGTTGATGAAGTAACCTCAGTTTAGCAGTCAGATCATGAAGATAATCAATCAGCATTGGGTATTCAATACTATCAAAAGCCCTAGGCCTTGGGACTCCCCACACATTCGCAGGACGACCAAATACAATCTCGTAAGGGCTAAGCCCTACTCGAGAGTGAACAGTCGCCCTGGTCGACAAAAGGGCCAAAGGCAAAGCGTCAGGCCATGACAAACCAGTCGTGGCTTGAATCTTGGCGAGTTTCAGTTTCAGGGTGCCATTGTACCCTTCCACCAAACCCGCTGACTGGGGATTATTGGCACTATGGAATTTCTGTCTGATTCCAAGGCCCTTGCATACACTCTTCATCACACTTCCCACAAACTCACTTCCGTTATCTGACCATACAATCCGTGGCATTCCATACCGAGGAAAGTATTCCTTCAGTAGGACTTTCGCTGTAGACAGGGCAGTGTTATCTTTAAGAGGGTAAGCCTCAATCCATCTGGAGAACGCGCAAACCACAACTAAAACGTATTTTAGGTTATTGCATCTCTCCTTATGAATAAAGTCTAGTTGGATAACCTCAAAGGGACATGTAGGGGGAGCAAAATGGCCAGATGGAGTTGGAGTGCCCTTACCAGGATTATACATCAAACACACCATGCAGTTCTTAACCACTCTTTCCGCACACTTAGCGATCCCATCATTCTTCCAAACTGGGGATAGCAACTTACATATACCTTTCACGCTAATATGCGACATCCCATGTGCCATAGTCACAACGGCAAGCACATATGCATCCGGTAACATCCACCTCTGACCTTCTGATAAATCAATCCAACACCCATTTCCATCTAACTTTCCTGTGCTCTCTTTCCACTTAGCCTTTTCAACGTCAGTGGCCTCGTTCTGAATTGCTTTCACGCTTTCAACAGTATCCTCATATATACTAGTCTCTGTAGGCCATCTTACTGAACTCGCCACATACATTTGAGTTGCAAGGTTTTTAGCTGTCTCCTTAGCGGTCTCATCAGCAAACGCATTACCACGACCAACATCATCTGTAATCTTTCGATGCACGCTACATTTAATGATTGCCACCTGCTTAGGTAACGTAAGTGCATCCAAAAGATCATTCACAAGCTGTCCATGCTGGATCTTTGTACCATGCGATGTCATGAATCCTCTTTCTCTCCACAATCGTCCAAAACTATGTGCAACGCCAAACGCATACTGACTGTCAGTAAAAACACATTCACTCGCTTTCCCTTAGACAAAACACACGCTCTCGTCAATGCAACTAGCTCTGCCGCTTGGGCAGAACTTTGACTCAATCTCGCAGCTTCCACAACCGTACTCAAAGTCACTTCAGCATACGCAGTCGTCACATCACCATTCGGCAACTTAAAGCAGGAGCCATCAACATACAAAGTACCATCGGGGTCTGCCAATGGAGTATTTTTCAGGTCAATACGACCATTTGTCTCTTCTTCAGTTCGTAAATAGCAATCATGTGGTGGCACATCGTCTGATTCCATATTAGTCGGCAACAACGTTGCAGGGTTAAGCACATTACAGCGCTTAATCTGTATATGACTTGCCAAAAGTGTCAACTCATAACCCGACAATCTTGCACTCGTCAGATGTTGGGTTTTTGTTCGATTTAAAAGAGTGTCAACTGCATGCGGGACCATCACCGTGAGCATATTATCCATGACCAGACCTGCGGATTGTCGAATAGATACCGCAGCTGTCGCTCTCAAGCAACTCTGCAATGCTCTAGCTACTGGGTCTAAGGTCGAGGAAAAATATGCACATGGACGCTGTTTGTCGCCAAATTGTTGCGTCAAAACACTCAACGCACAACCTTCCCTCTCGTGAACGTATAGTGTAAACGGCTTACTGTAGTCAGGAGTACCCAACACAGGAGCCGAACACAACGCATCACGTAATTCAGAAAAACTTGTCTGACACTCTTCAGTCCATGGCAAAGGAGTTGGAACATCCTTGCACGTGAGTGCTAACAATGGCTTCGCTAACAGTGAAAAGTTCGGAATCCATTGTCTGCAGTATGACGTGATACCTAGAAAGGCACGTACATCTCTCTGAGTTGTTGGCACAGTCATTTGCGCGATTGCTGCAATTCTTTCTGGGGTCAACCTTCTTCCCTCCTTTGACAATAAGTGACCTAGATAGGTTAATTCTTGACAACAATATTGCAGCTTAGAAGGTGACACCTTGTGATGTAAGTCACACAAATGTTGTAACAGAGACACCGTAGCAGTTTTGCAAATTTGCTCAGTTTCAGCTGCCACTAAAAGATCGTCAACGTATTGTATTAAAGCTGCACCAGTCGGTAACACAAAGGCATCAATTTGGCTCTTAAGGGCTTGACTGTAGATCGATGGACTCTCACAGTAGCCCTGAGGTGCGCGTTTAAACCTAAAGCTGCGACCACCTAATGAGAATCCGAATAGATCTCTGTTTTCCTCAGCAATTGGAATGCTAAAAAAGGCATTCTTCAAATAAATTACTGAGAACCAACAAGCAGAGGCTGGAATCAGAGTCAGTAAAGCCGTAATGTCAGGCACCACAGGAAATTGCGGAATCACAATCTTATTGACCTCTCTCAAGTCAATGAAAAAACGATACACTGGAGGCTTAGATGAATCAGTTCGTTTCAAAATAGGCAACACCGGACTATTGCACACGTTACCCCGTGTTTCCTCAACAACGTCCTTCTCGATCAGGTCATAAATGATCGCTAATAGCGCACGTTCTCCATCAAGGGAGATACGATACTGGGGAATACGTGGCAATCGTACATTAGATTTCAATTGAACAACATAAGATGGAATATCCAACAGGCCCACATCATTTGGACCCGTTGCCCACAAAGACGCAGGAAGGGAACTCCATTCCGGCGGGAGCTTATCCGTTGACAAGTACATAGGAGAGATGACTCTCCGACCTAGGGTAAGCTCAACTCCTTCAGGAGAGCAGTACAGAGTCGCATATAATCGTTTCAGCAAATCCAAGCCCAAGAGATTCTCATCACAACCAGTAGTTAAAATCAAGGAAGCTTCTAGCTCACGAGGCCCAATTGTAAGGGACAAAGGGCTAGAGACTGGATTGCTAACGGGGGCGCCAGAGAATCCAACGGAAACATTCGTTAAGCCAGACAAAGGTGCGCCAGGGAGTTTCGAATGCATGATAGAAATTTTTGTTGCACCCGTGTCCAACAGAAAAGGCTCAACCACACCGGATGTAGCAACTGCAAAATAAGGCCCGCTCTGATCAACCGGAACTGATACAACTCCCTCTCTTTGTCTATGGCTGTCCTAGTAATGACCATCTACATCGATGTCATGTTCGACCTAGCAGTCATCCACATGGTATTGTGCAGATCTACCGGATGATGTATCGCGTCGATCAAAACAATTGTTCGAGTCTGATGAGGACATGGAACGCTCATTTTGATTACGAGAGGTATCACGACCTCTACCTCGAGATGCCTGTTGAGAACCACCTCGACCTCCACGAGCCGGAATACCATTAGTGCGATCACGTAGAACAGGACAATTAAACTTTAAATGGCCCTCCTCCCTACAATACGCACATTGATTATACCCTAGCATAGATCTGGGTGTGGAAAAATCAGCGCGTGTCTGCGTTCTAGAAGGCTGTGACTGCGATCGATTTTGCTGTTGCGAATCATTCTGATTCGAGCGTGGAGGATACGCTTGTTGCAACAAAACCTTAGTTTTAAGTTCCTTCGTTTACTTATCTACACGATCACTTTCTTCTTTTTCTCTGTTTTCATAATATTGGGCAGTAGCCAATATTTGAGCAGTGGTGGAAACAGCCCACGCACTCTCAGAATTCTTTAATTTATTGCTGAGGTCAGGCAATAAATTCGATACAAATTTGTCAACGAACAGTCGCTGACCTCCCTCAGTACTCATATCCTGACCACTATGATCGATAAATGCCTCTTCAAATCTGGTAAAGAAATCAGAGACACTCTCATCTTTCTTTTGCTTGCACGCGGATAATTTGTCCCAGTTAACTCTCATCGCTGGCATAAGCGTTTTCAAGAGCATAATAATCCTTTGGGGCAAAGCCGCAATGACCTGCTCAGGTTTAGCCCCACCAACCTGTAGTCCATCAGCTGCCACAAGAGCAGCCCAATCACCGCCTAACTCGGCTGCGTGATTTTCTTGACGAATTTTCGCCCAAATTGGTTGCGGAACCACATTACCGAACAACATGTCAATATCGGCAAGGTTCATGACGGTAGCATCCACGAGTTGGGATAACTCCTTATAATAACCTGCAGGATTCTTTCGGGGATCAGGCAAAGACTGTTTTACCTGCAAAACTTCTGATCGCTTCCATGGGAGATGTATCCAAACTCTCTGGAAGTATGGCAAAACCGCAGGATTAGCCTGAGGATTACCTGGCATGTATACTGGTGGAACTTCTCGAATGGGATACTGACCAGGCTGTGCCATCCATTCCTCAGCTTCTTTGCTAAACAATGCCCTAGGTTGCACTGTAAGCCAGAAAGATAACAAACGCTCTAATGCGCGTCGTACATTACCACCAATAATCATACCGCTCGAAAACTGACTCCGGAGTTCAGTTAGTTCTAACGGTGCATTATCTAATTCGTCTTCGTCCCACTCCTCCTGCAAAGATTTGCACATTTCTTCGAACACAAATCTTTGTGTGGGCTCGTTAAACTGAGAGAACGTCTCGTAAACTACACGCGAAGTGTATTTAGCAGGATGCCTAATCCATTTACGTGCCATTTTTACTAACGTCTCACTCTCCCTACCACCAGGAATTTGACTTCGTCTCTGAGTGACATCAGAAACATCGGACCCAAGAATCGGTCCGAAAAGTGGAGAATAAAGGTTAGCGACAGCGTTAGGTATACGATTACGAACAGAAGGAGAAGAGGAAAGAAGTACAGGAGCAACAACATGAGGGCTAAACGTAGGAGCAGTAGGAGTAGTCACAACAGTAGGAGTAGTGGAAACAATAGACTGAGTAGGTACAAGTAATGGAGAAGTAGGAAGAAGAGCAGTTAAGGGAGTAGGAACAGCTTGAGGAATAGGGGAATTCGAAAGAACGGGAGCTACGGCAGGCTGACCAGCAGCAGCCGGAACAACAGGTTGAGGAACAGGAGGAACCACAGGGATTGTAGTATCCTGTGCATATGGGGGAGGTGATTTCATTAAGTAAGACAGCAGAGCGTCCTCTGCCGCTTCTTCTCCCTTTTTATCAGAACTTGACGGTAGAACCGGATAACATTTATCCACCGCCATATGATGTAACCTAGCAAAGACTTCTTTTTCTTTCTCTTCTTTGTCTCGCTGAAACTGCTCTGCATTTCTCATTACCGTAATGATACCTTCCCTCTTATTTTTCTTAATCTGTTTGATTTCTTTCTGCGTGGCCTCTTTGCACCATAACCGAAAGGAATCAAACATGGCCGGCCTAGCTTTCTTTTTAAACAATTTGGCTTCCAGATTATCTAAAATTGCAGTTTCGAAACTTCCGTGAGGTGGCCAACTAAGGACACCGTCATTTTTAGTATAACGAACCCAAAAATCATTATATACGATAGGACCTACGCCATGGCGACTATAGAGCTCATAAATAGGAGTTCCAACCGGAGGTATCGGACATGAGTCCTCCAATCGGGAATCCATCCCACAACCTTTAAGAAACCCAAACAAAGAACTACGGCCAGGCATCGTGCTCACTAACCGTCTGACAAACTTCAAGGGTTTATCGAATTGAGATGTTCTCGCAAAAAGTGCAAGACCCTCGGTTTTTGGCGATTGCAACCGTCAAAGAAAACTCAACAACTAAGAACCAACAACTAAGAACCACAAATGCAATGTAACCATGCAAGTACAACCAAGTTTCAACAACAAAGCAACTGTCCCAAAAAGGAACCAACAACTAAGGACTGGGAGCGACCCACAAATACTTAACTGAAAGAACAATGGCGTCACCAGGAAGGCCCGTCTATCGTCTCGCTATACAAAGGTCTACGCCAGGCACTGAAGCAGGTCGACAGTCAGGGCATCAGTCCGTCGCAGCCGTCAGGAGGCAAGAATCTTCGCGGGAAAAGACTTCGGGCCACTTATTTCGACAACAGGATCGATGAAGCGGGGTGCACCTTCCCTCAGAGATTTCACACGAAGTTCCTCACGATCGTCGGGCTTCGGACCGGTACCGCTGATGTCGCCCCACGTTGGGCGCCAACTGAAGGACTGGGCTATCTTAAAACCCAGCGGTGCCAGGGGACAACACCTGAAACCTTTGTGAGTCTACCTGTTCTGGCGCACTAATGACAGAGACACGGGACACTTCCTTCGGCGTCAAAGATCAGCATTTATTTACTGCAGGGATACAGAAATCGTAGGAAGTACACAGCATGTAGGTTTCCACGAGACTGCTTCAAAGAGTATAAGTGAGTCGCTCCTTTTATACAAGATTTCATCATTCCACAATATGGTACACAAAAGGTTACAATTCAGTTCCCACAGTAAATGACAAAAGGGTCGCTTTCATGTTTTCAGTAGCCCGGAACATAATCACAGAAGCGTTGCTGGTTCCCAACTGTAAAAGCACATTAGTTCACCATTACCACATTCCATTTAGGCTGTAAACAGGCGAAGGGAAGAGACAGAAACAGGTGCAAGGAAGGCAGTAAATAGATTAGAAGAGTATGGGGGTAATATCGGAAGCGTGATTACAAGATCAAAGAACTCACGCCTAATGCATGCGCGACTGAAACAATAGTCCAGTACAGTGAGATTACCCTCGAGCGAAACCATCTGCCTTGATCGTGTCATCTCCCTAGTCATAAAGATGCATTCAAAGGGATATGCGTCTTCCGCAGAAGCTTGGGAAACCCAGGGTCACGAAGCGGACAGTGTCCGTTCGCTGGCTACTTGAGGGCAAGAAACAAAATGGATGCCGTATCTAAAATGGAACCCGTGGGTTCAGATGAAGAAACCCACTGATAAGACGAACGGTACATAGCAGTGCAGCGAAAACGCGTACACCCACTAAACTCGCCATTTGCGGTTCATAGATACCAAACTCGTCCTTATTCGATCATGCCAAAAAACGTCATCACGATTCTCACGGAACCTCAACTGTAATACAACTAACAACTCCAATCCAACCCACATAACTCTACTCAAGCCACATAAATCCACTCAATAACACAAGAGTTAAAGACTTTGCCGTTTACAACACCAATAGCCCTAACTCCAAAAAATGTGAGACCAATTGCATTTCTAATGGTTGTTATACATATAGGTCAACCCTAAGGTAGGCCCTATATAACCCAGAGGGCAGGGTGCAATGTATTCAAATGGCAGGACATTTATTTTTAAGATTTACATGTATTAGTAGAGAATAACTCCCAAAGTCGTTTATCACTATTGCAACGCCTATCTCTCCCATAGGATAACATTGGGATTACCTTATTATATTTTATAAGATATAAGACCTCCAATTCTGGTATCTCTGGAATCACAATTTAGAATCACAATTCATGGTTACATCGGATTTTATATTGTAATTCTGAAAATAGCACTTTTAGAAGTGTAAGGGCTCCATAATCCTATGAAGGATACCCCCCTGCCTGTACTCTCCTTCCAATAATCCAATTAAACAGTAAACGAGAGTGTGGGAAAGGCACACTTTCTGGTTAGTAGCATTTGTTATGGAGATGTGTGCCTGGACTAGTTAAAAAGATCCCTCCCTTTGACTCTCCCTAGAATTATGGCAAAATAAGTAAGCTTCATGAATCACGGTTCCCAAGTGCCCAGATTCAGTAAAAAGTGCGCCAGAGCAAAGCTCACACCCTTATGCCCGATCAGAAGCTCAGATAGGACGAAAGGCTGTCCTTTTCCATTATCCTGGCTTTTGATGAGGCGTAAGAGCGTGTTAGGGACAGGACCCAATTCACCATTTTCTGACATGCTGCACTGCCTGAGGCTAGTGCAGCATGTCGCCCGATAGTATTGTCTCTTTGAAGGGGTGGTAAGAAAAAACAATGGTCCAGAACCTAATTCTTTTTTACCTGATTCAATCAGTGTTATATTCATACAGTAGGAATGTTCATGGGAGATCCAACAAGATCCGCTCCAACTCAAATATTTCACACAGTCAACAAAGCATATATATCACTACAACAGTATTTCAGAGTACAATATTTAATTTATTGTCTCTACACAAATGGATGATGATATACAAAAGTATTTTTGCCTTTTAGAATAAAAAGAGATTGCCCAACAAGAGCGTGCACAAAAGAAGTGATCAAGGTGTGTACGGTGAGTAAGGAAAAGAAGGAAATTCAAAGTAATAGGGTAGTAATATTCATATTTCAATTCTGTAACAACGGTCTTACAATTTTCCGTGTCGTAACCTGGTCCACAAAATAATATCAAATAACAAATTATATCAGCATAGGCTAAACACAGACAACCATGTCAGTTTGTGTGCACTTTTATATGTGGCAAATGTGGATCCTAGGTCGGAAAAGTATTGTCGACGTTTCGATTCGACTTATGGTCATCCGGTAAGTTAGACCTGGACCGTGCGAGTCTTCCTCAGGACAATTGGTAGGGCAACCAAGGGTTAAAGATGACCCCAAGGGAGTAGGGCCGGACCAGTGTGTCTTTGGATCAGCCAATTAGGAATAACTCCTTGTCAAGAGAATGATTCAATCATCCATTAGCATGGCGTCCAATGTTCTCTGTAGAGAACTTCCAATTGGACGTAACGTGAAATCCACTTCCTTCCCTGTCCCCAATGGTCGTGGAACTTAAGGTCGATATTTCAATTTTCGAGCCGCTCCTGTCGTGCACCGATCAGGGAGCCTGTTAGTGTAGTTACAGTCTGCTCTGGTCGTCGTTCGTGAGGATTCTTGAACGTTTCCGCATCAAGCGGTATCACCCGATCGGGATTTCCCGTTACGTCCAATTGGAAGTTTTCTCTACAGAGAACATTGGACGCCATGCTAATGGATGATTGAATCATTCTCTTGACAAGGAGTTATTCCTAATTGGCAAATTTCACAAATGATGAAAAGAAAAATGTGCTCTACTTCAAACACTAACATGAGTTACCATAAGAGAGCTCCCCGGGACTGTATTGTGCATGTCAGGCGTGGGCTGTTCCAGCCGTCCTTTCAAAGAGACAATACATATCGGGCGACATGCTGCACTAGCCTCTGGCAGTGCAGCATGTCAGAAAATGGCGAATTAGGTCCTTTCCCTCACACGCCCTTCTGACCCATCAGGAGCCATGATAATGAAAAAGGAGGGCCTTCCGTCCTATCTGAGCTTCCGATTGGGCATAAGGGTGTGAGCCTCGCTGTGGTGCACTTTTTACTGTATCTGGGCACTTGGGAACCGTGATTCTTGAAGTGCATGTCAAGGACTGCCTCGGGTAAGTTTCACTTACGTCTATGTCTGAAAGCATGTGCTTTTTATTCCTGTGTGTCTGCCAGCCTCTACCAGTGTATGTGTATTTGAATGTGTGTATGTGTGAGATTGTACACAATTGTATCAGCATACTTTTAACCCCTTCGATACTGATGACGAGCTCAGCTCGTCATGTAACGTGGGTTTTCAAAATCTTCAGCGCACCGCGGTAAATCGTACCGCGGTTAAGGTGTTAAAAAATGGCTTTAGGGCAATGCTACCTGCGTCACTTCCCTTCGCCCTTTCACCCTGGCAGTGTATTCTAGGTCCAAATAATAACTTTTCAGGAAGCTACAAAAACATTTAAAACAGCTCCACTTTAACAAGCAGCATTTGGAACAATTAAATCTGGTTGTAGTTCTGAACAGAATCGGGTGCCTCATTGAAATGTAATCCTAGGTGACGTAGCTATCAGGCTCAACATAAAAACTCCATTTGCAGCCTCAGCTTTAGTTTAAGGTGTCCGATTGGAATGGCCTTTGAGTTTACCAATCGTTCACTTAGGTGCTGCACATGGTTATAAAAATAGACGTTGTTACAGAATTGTTGGTGCATATAGGTTAGGATGATAAGAAAGGCCATTACAAGCCAATGAAGCGTGGACTAGAAATTGCCCCAGACAGACCGTTCTGACAAAAACAGCAGATCCACGATGCGAAAATAGATACTGTGAAGGAGTGTAGTTACTTATTCTGTGTCATAAATGTACATCAGGAGAGAATTGCGTTCATGGAGCAGCAAATATGTGTTACAATAGCTGGAACGAAGTTGGAGAGGCTAGTCTTGCAATCAGCTTCTTTCTTTCCTTTGTTTTTTTTTTTTTTTTGAAAGACCTTTATTGATAGCATAGCCGTTTGTCAACATAGATAGATCTTACAGTTCCACATTATATTGGAGAGTATAACTTAAGGACCCAATGGTCTATACTCAGGGAACACTGTACACAGCCAAAATGCCGGCATCCCGGAGGCCCGGCGGCGAAATGTAGTGGAATCTGATCAGCATCTACTAGGCATATCTCCCACTGTAAGCCTTAATTAGCGCAATAGAGCAGTCGGCTGTCTCAAATGCAAACATAACATTGCGGTCTTATAACAAATTAACGTGAAAGGAAACTACCCCCAAAACTCCCCCAACTCTCCCCCCTGTTTGCTCTCGAGTGTAATCGCGGAATCCTTACCAATCTTCCATTACTAACAATGCTGGGTGCGCCCTCCGTGTGTTTCGTATCATCCCTCCGCCCGTGCCGCCCCTTACTCTAAATCCCCCACTGCCCGCCTCCCATGAGGAGTATACATCCATTCCGCCTCCCTCTCTCTCACACTCCAAACATCATTCCTCCCCCCGGGGTGAGGTTCCCGAACCCAGACCACAGTCCACCCCCTGAACCTGGAGCTCAGCAATCTCGGAGGTGTCAGAGCCGCCCTCCTCCCCTTTGTGTAGGTGTTCCTTATAAAGGTCCCAGAAGTTTTTCGGCCTGCTTTTGGGCGGCAGCAAGTCGCTGTACAATTCCGTTTGGGTGCAACAGTATTGTAAGTCCCTGAGCCATCTCGCTTTGGCAGGCAGTGGCCCGCGCATCCAGCAAGCAGTGATCACTCTCCTGGCTAACAGCAACGCCATGTCCACCAGCCTGCGCAGTGAGGGGGCTAGTGGTTTGGAGAAACCAAGGAGTGCAAGTGCCGGAGACCTCTGCAGCGGCTCCCCCAGAATCTGGTCGAGCTCCGCAAATACCTCCTCCCAGAAGGACCTCACCCCAGGGCAGAGCCAAGCCAAATGAAAGAAATCTGCGACCTGAGCACGACAGCGTTCACACTCCGCGGAAGCGCGAAGGCCGTAGCGTTGTAGCCGCTCGG
This sequence comes from Lissotriton vulgaris, assembly GCF_964263255.1. Taxonomy (NCBI): domain Eukaryota; kingdom Metazoa; phylum Chordata; class Amphibia; order Caudata; family Salamandridae; genus Lissotriton; species Lissotriton vulgaris. The sequence goes on along the minus strand of NW_028247661.1, from coordinate 327,821 downwards.
GGGTGTAGTACACCCGTTGCAGGAACTTAAAGTGCACCAGCCGGTGCCTGCCATTTAGAGAAATTCTTCGAGTGCTGGAGCAGCAATATCGCCACATAGCGTCATCTATGGGGACTTGAAGATCAGTTTCCCACGCTGCTCTAGCTTTAGAAGATGGTAGTGTCTGATGCGACATCCCTAACTTGTTAACCTGTGAAACCAGTTTGGTAGGCGCTTTATTTTTAATAATATACGTCAGTTCAGGGATCTCCTCAGGTTCCTCCAGTGTAGGGCCCAGTATCTCCCGGAAAGCTGAGCGGAGCCTGTGGAACTGGAATCTTTGCAACAAGGAGGGGCCCGATGTAGTGGGGGGGAGTTGTTCCCAGGTTTTTAGAGTGCCCTCCAAGAACAAGTCCTCCATTTTTACCATGCCTAGGGCTCGCAGGGCCTCTATCACGCCTTTCTCATTAAGCGGGTCTAGCCAGAGGGCCCAGGCCACTGGCATCAGTGGAGAATACATCAATTCACAGCCTCGCGCTCTTGCCAGGCGTGGTTGGTCGCCTTAAGTGAGTCCATCTGCCCGACGGAACGGTCCGTAGGAAGGCAGATCGTGGCAGGCAGGGGGAGCGGCTCGGCAAACAGCCTCTCTAGAATGAGATGCGGCGTGCGTGCGTCACCGTGGATCCAGGAGTGTAGGTGTGTCGCCTGCGCCACTCGATAGTAGCGTTCCAGATCCGGGGCCCCCAAACCCCCCATCTCACACGGGAGAGTCAGGGTCGCCCAGTTGACTCGGGGTTGTTTCCCTCCCCAGGCCAGCCTGATCAAGACCTGCGTGAGCCGCTTGAAGAAAACCCTCGACAGGACCACCGGGATGTTAATGAAGAGGAAGAGGAACCGGGGTAGCACTATCATCTTCATGATGGCGATCCTGCCTAGTAGTGAAAGTGGGAGTCTGATCCAGGCATCTACGTCGTCTGCCAGTTTATTAAATGCGATTCCATAGTTGTCCCGGATCAGGATCTCTGGGTCAGTGTGTAGGCGGATGCCCAAGTATCTGACCGATTCGTCTGTCCACTGTAGAGGATACTCCATGTCAAAGGGCCGCGTTACTGGAGTCAGGGGGAAGGCAATAGACTTGTCCCAATTCACTTGGAGTCCATTCTTCCTTTCCTTTGTTTCTCCCTCTCCTATTACTCCTTTTCTCCGGTTTATGTTGCTTTGCCCATTCTCTTCTCTTTCATGTTCCTTGTTGTGCCATTGTCCTCCCTTTCCTCTTTCTCTTTCTTGTCACTTTCTTTCTCCTCTTTACTTTCTTGCTTTCAATCTACTCTTTACTTTTTCTTTCTTCTTTCAATCATTTCTTGTCCTCTTACCGCTCATATTCACATAACTCATCTCTAGTTCCCTCTTTTACTTTTTCTCTCCTCATCTTTCCTCTTTCTTTCTCTCCCCTTATGTTTGCACACCCTCTCCTTGTTTTTGCGTGTTCTCTTTCCCATCTGCTTTCCTCATTCCTTTCTTCCCTTCTATATTCCCCTTATATTATTTTTTCTCACATTGTTTATTCTCAACTCCTCCTTGCTGTCTTCCCCATTTCCATTACCACTTTTCACAATTTGATAATCTCACTATTAACTCTCTCTCTTTTTCTCTACTCTCCTTTTGTTTGCTCTCCTCTTTCTTCACTTTCTTTACATGATCCTCATCTTTTCATTACATCCACTTTTCTCCCACCTCTTTCATTCTGCTGTCCACCTTCCTCTACGTTTTTCTCCTCTCCCCTTTTCATGTCTTCTATTTTTCCTCTCCTAATTTGCTCTCCCTCATTTTCTTTTTTTAGTTTTCACAATTTGGCTCATCTTTCCTCTTCTCCCTAAATTTATTCCTAATGCCCTTCCCGTCTCTTTAACACGGAGCCTCAAAGCACATCTAGTTCCACACACTTAAATTCCTCACGTACCTGAAAATAAAAGGTCCATCAGTCTAATATTCTTGAGAATGTGGATACGTCACAGCATCACAGACCGCCCCCGCCCATCATCTGAAACCCTCTCTATTACACCACCCTCATGTCACTCTGCCTATTATTTCACGTCCTCATGCTGGCTCCTCTCATCCCCTCTCACATTTAACTACAAGCTGCCCCTTCCTCTCACCTCTTCACTCTTTTCAACTTTCCCTCCCGTTGTAAACCTCTTGTCCCCCTGTCTCCCTCCCCCACATTCCCCAATCCCCCCACCACCAACTACTATACATGGCTCCTGGCCATCTTCCACATCGGAACTTCCCACACAACATTGCACCCAACATTGTACCATTTCCTATAATCTCACCTCACATAACCATATGATACTTCTGCATTTGGCTAATATACTCTCTACTGTAGAATCCTCTCTTTCTCGTGCTCTCTCTCCTGCCTCTCCCTCTCCTGCTCACTGTGCCCACCTGGTCTAGACCATCACTTACTCAACAACACACCACCACTAACACTTAGTTTCAAATAAAACTCACCGGCTACTTCATCCCTCGCCCCTACTTTGCCTTCTCTTCTTACAGTGCCACAGTATTCAATGTCCTACAACCCAGGTTACAGCATATCAGACAAGCTCCACATCTTGAGCACCACCTGTCTTGACACTTAGGCACATGACTCAACACTGCAGAGACATGGTCAACAGCATCACTCAATACATCTCACCATACACCACCAGGGTACTCTTGCCTTAACTCACTTCAGCATACCACTAGCTCACACAACATAGACCATCTTGTCACTTGTGACTAACACATTTCAGTACACCAATCTATCACACCCCTTTCAGTGGCCATTTTTCTGATTAAAGAACAATACATAAAAGTCCTATGTAAAAGCATATTTACAGAGAGCGAACTTTGCCGAAGGACATAAGTGCGCTTCACCAGAGACACAAGCCATGTCCATTTTTTGGCACAAGGAGATTTTCTGCGATTCAAAACTGCTTCTTAGTGTTGCATGAATAGCAGCTATACCCGCTAGGGGACATAGCCTTCAACATTCACCTTCCCATCAGACCTCAATACGATTAGTCAACTTAAAGAAAAGTCTGTTGTAATGTCCACCCTATATATGGCCTAGCAATTTAGCTTATTCTCTTTGCTGTCTTGCTTAGTCAAAATCAAAAACATTGTTTACGTCTCGCCACTTTCTAAATCCACCAGCCGCCTCTGCCTGATTCAGTCCAGAGGGGGCCCCCTCCATGTACCTTGCAGGGGGGCCCCCTCAGGTTTTGTTACGCCACTGAGTCACCAGCCATGAACAAGGTTGTGTTGGAGTATTTCAATAACACATTATTTAAGGCAATTTCTAACTCATCAATCCAATTATCCTCTTTATGCAAAAACATATTTACTAGCTTTAAATAATTCCTCTCTGTTTCCTTACACATACTTTCACTATTATAATCTGAGTACCCCTGGGGGACCCCATCACTTCTAGGATTTTTGCAGCTGCGGCCGCTACAGGTAAGAGCGGTAGGTCGGGTGAGGGGGGATTTCGAGAAATGGCCACGAGGGAAAATTAAATAAATAAATCCTTTTCCCTTGTGGTCCACTCTCTCAAAATCCCCCCTCACCTGGCCCCTCCGCTCTCAGCGGCAGCGGCAGCGGCTGGATTTTGGCTACAATTTTAGTAGAAATAAGGGTCATTGGCCCTAGTGATATGATCAGTGTGAGAGTGACCGATGATCAGTGTGAGAGTGACTCATGATCAGTGTGAGAGTGACTGATGATCAGTGTGAGAGTGACTGATGATCAGTGTGAGAGTGACTGATGATGAGTGTGAGAGTGACTGATGATCAGTGTGAGAGTGACTGATGATCAGTGTGAGAGTGACTGATGATCAGTGTGAGAGTGACTGATGATCAGTGTGAGAGTGACTGATGATCAGTGTGAGAGTGACTGATGATCAGTGTGAGAGTGACTGATGATCAGTGCGAGAGTGACTGATGATCAGTGTGAGAGTGACTGATCATCGGTGTGAGAGTGACTCATGATCAGTGTGAGAGTGACTGATGATCAGTGTGAGAGTGACTGATGATCAGTGTGAGAGTGACTGATGATCAGTGTGAGAGTGACTGATATGATCAGTGTGAGAGTGACTGATGATCAGTGGGAGAGTGACTGATGAGTGGGAGAGTGACTGATGATCAGTGTGAGAGTGACTGATGAGTGTGAGAGTGACTGATGATCAGTGTGAGAGTGACTGATGATGAGTGTGAGAGTGACTGATGATCAGTGTGAGAGTGACTGATGATCAGCGTGAGAGTGACTGATGATGAGTGTGAGAGTGAGTGATGATCAGTGTGAGAGTGACTGATGATGAGTGTGAGAGTGACTGATGATCAGTGTGAGAGTGACTGATGATGAGTGTGAGAGTGACTGATGATTAGTGTGAGAGTGACTGATGATGAGTGTGAGAGTGACTCATGATCAGTGTGAGAGTGACTCATGATCAGTGTGAGAGTGACTGATGATCGGTGTGAGAGTGACTCATGATCAGTGTGAGAGTGACTCATGATCAGTGTGAGAGTGACTGATGATCGGTGTGAGAGTGACTGATGATCAGTGTGAGAGTGACTGATGATCAGTGTGAGAGTGACCGATGATCAGTGTGAGAGTGACCGATGATCGGTGTGAGAGTGAGTGATGATCAGTGTGAGAGTGACTGATGAGCAGTGTGAGAGTGACTGATGATCAGTGTGAGAGTGACTGATGATCAGTGTGAGAGTGACCGATGATCAGTGTGAGAGTGACCAATGATCAGTGTGAGAGTGACCGATGATCGGTGTGAGAGTGAGTGATGATCAGTGTGAGAGTGACTGATGATCAGTGTGAGAGTGACCGATGATCAGTGTGAGAGTGACCAATGATCAGTGTGAGAGTGACCGATGATCGGTGTAAGAGTGACTGATAGATCAGTGTGAGAGTGACTGATGAGTGTGAGAGTGAGTGATGATCAGTGTGAGAGTGACTGATGATCAGTGTGAGAGTGACCGATGATCAGTGTGAGAGTGACTGATGATGAGTGTGAGAGTGACCGATGATCGGTGTGAGAGTGACTGATGATCAGTGTGAGAGTGACTGATCATCGGTGTGAGAGTGACTCATGATCAGTGTGAGAGTGACTGATGATGAGTGTGAGAGTGACTGATAGGATCAGTGTGAGAGTGACTGATGAGTGTGAGAGTGACCGATGATCGGTGTGAGAGTGACTGATGATCAGTGTGAGAGTGACTGATCATCGGTGTGAGAGTGACTGATGATCAGTGTGAGAGTGACTGATGATGAGTGTGAGAGTGACTGATGATCGGTGTGAGAGTGACTGATGCTCAGTGTGAGAGTGACTGATGATCAGTGTGAGAGTGACTGATGATCAGTGTGAGAGTGAGTGATGATGAGTGTGAGAGTGACTGATGATCAGTATCAGAGTGAGACCTTGTTGCAGCTGCGCTGCTGGAGCCGCGTTTTTAATGAATGAATAGAATCTCTTTATTGTAGGATGACTTAAAATCCTTTAGAAAAACTGAGCAAGAAGATACAAATGAGAAAAAGTAAAAGTAAAAAGATAAAACTTCAAAAGGGGGGTTAAAATGCAGCGGGGCTACAATGTGCAGGACGTAAGTAACTGGTGCAAAAACACAAAGTGTGTTTAGAAAAACCCATGAAGGATTTGACATGCAGGGGGTTTGCAAAGATGCGTCATCAGGGTGGGTCAGTCATTGGATCTCCTGCTGTTAATGAAGGTTGGTGCGGAGTGACACGTGCAGAGCTGAGCTGAGCGTTGGTGATCGATGAGTCCTAATGTATTTAACTGTCTGTTCTGGGCCGATGGTAAAGTCCTTCCAGGCGCCATCAAACTTCCAACACGTGCAGCTCCACGGGGCCTGAAGCGCTGGGGCCACGTGCCCTCCCCCCCTCCCCCCCCCCCCCGAGCGCGGGGGGAGTCCCTGAAGCCCCGCCCTCCCCAGGCCCTGGAACACCCCAGAACATTCTGGAACCTCTCAGATATAAAGGGCCCCGCCCTGGGGGCCACACCCTGCTCCATCCGTGCGCACGAGGAGAAGAGAGCGAGAGAGAGACCCCCTGGCCGGCCTCTGATGGTAACCCCCGTGACCCCCGCTGCTTCCAGCCTCACCCACCCCCGGAGAGAGGCCAGGCCGGAGGATGAGCAGACAGAGTGAGTGCGGGGCCCCGTCCAGGAGATGCGCACAGAGATGGTGGACCACGGCTTGGAGACTGCGCGGATGGATCCTAGAGGTGAGTGACCGCAGACACTGGTGTCACTTATTGGTGCAGAAAAATAACCGAGCATCACTGAGCAGGGCAGGTATTTCATCTTCACCGATAATGCCAGGCTACATTTCTGTTTCCTGTTCACCCACACATGGGCACAGACCCCCCCCCCCACCCTCCCCCCACCCCCACACCCGCAGCCGTTTTAGAAACACAAGTTAACGTCGGAGCTTTTGATGAGACGAACATGGACACATGTTGGTGAAAACTTTCAAGACGCTCCAGACGGAGGGATCGTGACACCGGTCATCGCTGTTCGATGTTCATTCACAATTATGGTGCGTTCAGTGCCGGTCACCGAAGGGATGAGTTGTTTGCACCGACTCGGCATCTTCACACTCAAGGGAAAGCTGCCCGTGCAGTGACTCCAGGGCACTCACTGCAGGTGCATGGACCCACCGAGCGCAGTGGGAGCTGCAGAGGCACGTGCAGTGACTCCAGGGCACTCACTGCAGGTGCAGGGACCCACCGAGCGCACTCGGAGCCGCAGAGGCACGTGCAGCTCGCGGGAGGGGCCCGAGGGCTCTGTATCGATTTATATTCTGTTTTCTATCACATGAACCAGACCCGCCGGGGTATCCGAGCCATTTACAACTCATAACTTGAACAAGCATTGGCATAGCCAATAGGTCTCGCTTCCGCAGTGTCTTATAGAATGATAGGGCGGCCCTATTATGTTTTGTGTTGGAAGATGACAGTCTAAAGGGAATCGTTTAATCCCAAGACTGATGTGGTCTCTGTCTTTCAGATGGGTTTTCTGGAGTGCAGTGATGATGTCATTTCCTTTCATTAATGAATGCCAAACCTTAACCCTTTCAGCATTGGTTTCAGGGAAAAAACAAATTGTGAAAGGTTGTGGCCCTTTTTCCATCTTGGCTGAGGGCCCTGTGGACACCTGCCCAGGAGAGGGGTCTGGGGATGGGGTTTTCTTGTTGGGAGAGCAGAGCATGGTTTGGAGGGGTTGAGGCTGAGGCAGCTCCAGGTCATCAGCTGATGAGCCTGAACTGCTCTTCGAGCTGTCTAAGGTGAGTTAAGAAGGTGCATTAAGGTTAAAACTAGCCTTGGCACTTTACTCCTCGTGCTACGTCACTTCTGATTGGTGCTCGTTGCACAGATGTAAAGGTACCTTGTGTTTCTCTTTGTCATCTTTCTTATTAAAATTAGATATTGTGCTATGAAGAAAAACATTGCCACTTCTCTACCCCATCACCGAATGCTTGTATTAAATCCATTTGTAATGTCATGGTGTGTTCAACCTTGTGCTATGTTACAAAGTCACACTATGAAATGTACTCAGTCTTTGTCTCTTAAACTGTGTTTCATAGCTAGAGTGTCAAACTGCTCAAATGCATTTTGATGTCTGAGTCACGTTAGAAGTGTTAAAATAAGAACATTCTTTGGCTTATTTCATGAAGTATTGATGCGCACAAATTGCACAAATGAAGATTAAAAAATAGTTGCATGTGTAATTTTCACCTTCGCTTTTTCCGAACAGGAGGAAAGTAAAAGGTGTTGATCTTGAAGCACCAGGAAGTATTAATGGGGTTCCACTACTGGAGATGGACTTGGATTCTTTTGAGGACAAGCCCTGGAGAAAAACAGGTAATTTGTTTCCCCTAGCAAAATATCACAAACCCTTCATCAGTTTGCGAGTTTTTTTCCAATTATTTCTTGCCTCACTTAATATTTTGATCATAACTTTGTTCCTGGCCTGTTAATCGGCAAAATAATTTGACAATTTCTTTAATTCGAAAAGTAAACGAAGTGCTGTCAGTTTAGGGAGTCAAGAAAAAGTTAACCTATAACAAAAAACAGGTACGCTTTAAGAGATGATGGTGTAAGAGGTTGCATGATTTAGTTTTACTGGAAAGAAGAAAAAAAACATATTTAAGGGAGCTTGGTTAGCTGAAAGGGTCAGGAGAGAGGGAAGTGGCGACATTGAGAGATTAAGAAGCTGACGTGAAACATCATAAGGACTAGGAAACTGCTATACATGAAATGTTGTGTTTAATAAAAAGATTTATATGTAGCTGGATAACAAGCTGTGAAGAATTAGCAATATTTGACAGTGTGGTCCTAGTCTAGATTCACCTGCTGTGCATCATTACACCCGCTAGTGAGTGTGTGAGGGAACAGCTTTTTAAAAATGTATCATTTGCTTTTGTGCATTCACCACAGGTGCAGTATGTGGTGGGAAGCGCTACAAAGAGGACAAGTAAATATTCAAACTGAATTCTGGGCGTTCCAAGTATCAGCCGAGCGGCTCAGATCTGAACGCCTTGGAGTTTCCTTATCGTTGAGTTAGGAGCTCCCAAATAGAGGGAGTTCCCTTTGTCCAGTCGAGAGAGGACCAGGGCCTGGACCATGATTCTTCTTGCTCTTTTAGGAATCAGAGGAAGGATTTTCCGCAGGAGTCTGAGAATGCCATAGCGGGCCCCGGCCAGCATCACTGCTTGGTGGTCGAATTTAAAGGATTTGTCCGGAAAGACACCGGGGCTTTTGATTTTAGTATTAGGGTTGGGGGCAGCGCCAAGGCAGGGTGGCCAAGCTAACTAAGGCTCCATACTGGGAGAGGTGTGGCGCCGCGGCAATGGTGACTGACGCTGGAATCTGGGGATCACGGTTCGATTCCCGGCACCGGCGGAAGATTAGCCCAGCACCATGTGACTCTGGGTAATAGCTTCCTTAATCTTCCCGACGGCTCCCAGCGACTGGAGACCTTTACGGGTGATTGTTCGCGATTTACAAATATGGATTATTATTATTACTCAGAGATGCCCAGGAGCATTAGCTCTGTTTTTCGTCCAGTTGGTTTAAGACAGGAGTGGTCCATCCATGAGGCCACTTTCTCTAAGCAAGCTTCCAGGTCGGATGGGGTGCTCTGGTGGTGGTTGAGAACAACCACCAACTGTGTATCGTCGGCATATGTGACAATTTTGATCCCGTATGGCAAAATTATCTGCGAGCTGTTTCATGTATACATTAAATAGTGTGGGGTTCAGGGAAGAACTCTGAGGCACTCCGCAGCTGAGCGGCAAGCTCTTAGAAACAGAGTCTCCTGCAAATACCTGGAATTATCCACCATCTAAATAGGACCCGAACCAGGTGATGGCACCACCAGAGACTCCAACCCTACTAAGTCTGTTTAAAAGAATTTCAAAGTTAACCGTGTCAAATGCAGGGCTTACGTCGAGGATCATGATGGCTCCTGCTCCTCCCTGATCAAGAATTCTCTTGGATTCTTCAACCACGGCCAGCGGAACAGTTTCTGTGAGTAGTGTAGGAGTTGATGAGTTTCCAGGAAGTCAGAGAGGATCGTGTTGACATATTTCTCTAGGATCTTACAGATCCCGGGGATCAAAGAGTGGTGTGGCTCACTGGTTAGAGGAGGCAGACCCGGGAGCAGAGGACGGCCTGGAACCAGGGTTCAATTCCCGACGCAGCAGGGTCGTGGACCAGGGTCAGCGGACTCGACAATTCTCTCCTTGGCGCCTACTCTAACCAGGGATCACACTCGGCTACTCTGGGCATTAGCTTGCCTCATCTCCACAACGGCCCCCCACATACGCCGGGGATGCCTGGTTTCACCTTGGAGATACCCAGTAGGGACCATCTCACAGGGAAAGCCATGACGGATTCCCCAGCGGTCTATTGCGCAGAGATACTCCTTCGGGAGTCGATTCTAGCGCGTTAGAAACCCGCAATTAAATTAAATTAAGGAGATAGGGCGGTAGTTACCCAGAGCAGCAGGGTTTAGGCTAGTTCTTTTAAGCAAAGCCTTCACCATGGCATGTTTCTAGGGAGCTGGGACTAAGCCAGAAGAAATGGATAGTTGTATCACCTCTAATATAACTGGAAGCACTACTTCTTTGACTTTGCATAGGAAGTGTAGGGATGCTGGGTCGAGAGGGGAGCCTGAGTATTTGGGAAAGAATTCCTGATGGCATATCCAAATTCACAAATTCATAGCGGGGAATTCCTCCAGTACCTGCTTAGTAGAGAGAGGGGATTTCTCACTGCTAGAGGGTCAATGGGGCATATGAGACCAGGAAATGTATTATAGATGTCTTTCCGTGGAAAAATTCAGAAAGTTCTTTGCAGCGGGCAGACGAGACAATTTGTTCTGTGTCTGAGGGTGGAAGCTCTAGAAGGTTCTTTGTGATGTGGAAGATTTCGGGGGGGGTGTTGGCTGCTGAGTTAATTTTTCCTTCATAATAAACGGCTTGTGCTTTCTTTATTTCCTGCTGGTAGTTTTATAGATTCTCTGTATTTTAGTTTACTTTTAGTGAACAGAGTTTAGGTTGGGTACCATGATGACCTTCTCTCTCTCACTTTTTTGTAGCTAGAAGTAACAGGGATGACTGTGTCGAGTGAAGACTTTATCCAGTGAGTAAAGTTTTTATTTTTTTTAAATATTTATTAAAACATGTTTTTATTTAGCAACATTGCATCATATCACAACTTAGACTTTTATCATAAACATTTTATGTGAAAAGCCCTTCACACTTTTTTGTTCGTGTTTTCCTGGTTAACCCACTGTCAACCAGTGAGTAAAGTTTTCTACGGCTAAGACAGGGCTGAGGTCTGATTTAGGCTTAGAGTTTTCAAGAGCCGTGATCCAGGATTCAACAGAAAGCTTGGACCTAGGACGGTCTCTCCTTATAATGGGATCAGTGATAGCGGGTGGAGATAGTGGCTTCAGTGAGATGGGAATTAAAAAGTGATCCGACCAAGGCACGGGCAGAGGATCGCCCACTGACAGCTCAGCATTGTTGGAAAAAACAGGGTCTAAGGTATGGCCTTTCTTGTGTGTGGGGCCTTTCACTTTTTGTGACCGCTGAATAGCAGATAGATCTAGGCAAAGATTAGAGGCGTCTGCACTATTTGGATCATCAAAGTGTAGATTAAAATCCCCCAGAAGAGTGATATTAGAGGAAGAGCTGACTAGGGTAGCTGATATTTTAGGGAGGGAGTTAAGTCTGACACCTGGCGTGGTTTGCTCCCGGTGCACACCTGTACCTAGTGCCTGGGAACGGGAAACTGACTGGGAATGTCCCACCTGTGGAGCAGAAGAAGAAACTGAGAGACACACTCTTTTCTTATGTCCAGTTTATAAAAGGGAAAGACAAATGTGGACAGTGCAGGTTTGTAGGAACATCGGGATGTCTAACCATCTCGAGGCGCCTAGAATTCGGAAATATGGTTCCCATCATGCGATGGTATTCAAGGTCTCCAGGTTTCTTTTCTCTGTATGGTGTGTGAGGAAAAGGCTCCTGGGATGAGGGGTAGAGCTCTCGTATGAACCCTGGAAGTCGGAATGGAAAGCCAGGCCTTATGCAGCTATGGCTATCGATTTTGATATTAGGTCGTGGGTAATACATTACGTTTTATGACTCTGGCTTTTCATTATCAAATGTTTTTAAATTCTAAAAGGATCTTAACTTGCAAATAATTGGTTTATGTCTTCTTAATGTTTCAATGAACTCTTAGGATCTTTAAAAACTGAAATAAGGTCCAGTAGTAGAAATGAACATAGTAAAGTAGCCAATAATAGGGAAAGGACGGCTGGGAGAAATCCACAAGCAAAATGATATTCAGGTTTTACATTTTACTAATTATACTTAATCCATTATAATAGAACACAGTTTTATCTCTTCTCTCTCATTGAGTATATCGGCTCCCCACACTGGGCAACAACTCCGATAATTCGGGTGACAGAGTGGACCTTTAATGAGCCCATTTTTAGGGACTATCTTTGATGTTTTGTTCCATGATCTTTTGTCTGAGAATTGTGGTAACATTCTGACAATTGATGTAGTATGGTTGTTTGTATTATAATGCTCTTATTATATTCATTATCTTGTATTATGCACTTTTTTATGGTACAGTAAACCAAAATAAAGTTAATTGATGATGATTCAGATCAATTCAAATACAAAAATACCTGGATGCCATGTACCATAGATAGAGCAAATTAAGAAAAACATTATAATTGTAACCCGTAATATTAAAAACAAGATGTGTTATATTGGCAATCACATTTCATACCCCTATTTATGAAAGGAAACTATCTCAATAAATATATAGATAAAATCGTAGACAATGATTATAGTGGAGGCCATTTTGGTCCTAGCGCTTGTATAAATCCAAAGGGGCGGTACAATAATCCTAATAAAAGAACTATCCATTTTAATCATTCTAAAGCCTTACTTCTGATATTCCAACTCCAGTGGAGATGCTTGGATACCGCACACAGTACTGTTTGCGACGAATCTATGCAGAGTAGGCGTAAAGCTACCTCAAGTTGGCAGCAGCCTGATTTTTTGCAATGTAGGATAATCCATGTTTTCCTGGGATTGATATAGCCCGGGCTAAAAAAGTAAAACTGCGCCTGTATTCTCTTTGATTTCAGGCACACAGGGCATTCAGTATTTAGTGTCTTTTGTGGATTCCAATTTGCTGTAAAAACACATTATCAGTAAAGTGCCAAAGCGAAATTTAAGAAAAAAGGGCCCTTGTTGTCAATGAGATAATACTATCCAGAGACGGTTCAAATATTCTAAAAGGTTTAAAATCTAAAACACGGAAGGTAAGTGACCCCTCAGTCATCCTCTGAAATTCACGGTCATAAACATGAGTCCAGTGTGCACCTTTCAGTGTGGCTTTGGCTAGGTGAGGCACGGAGTATGTAGAAGACCAATATTTACCTAGATCCATTTGTGTCAACAATATTTTTATGCAGAGCAGCCATTTCAAAACATCTATCTAGTAAAGCCCCCTCCTCCATGGCTCCATGGCAGTCCTCCAACTCTATGGTGGGCTCCAGCTCAGCAATGGTCTTCACTGAGCTATATGTTTTATTGAGTTGAGACCCAGATCTCTTCTTATTGGTATTAGAGGAGTTTTAATGGGGAGATTGGTTTTAGCTCTTAAAAAGTTGTTCTCTGCAGATCCCAGTTTATTAACGTCAGAGATGCCCCATAATTTGGCTCCATAGAGCGCCCTACTCTCACTACTCTCGGCTCCCACTTATGATGGCAAATTTGTTTGTTCCGGATCAGCATAAATGCTATTATAAATTGTCAAATCCTGTAATATAATGCTCAGACACAGTGAATACTGTTGATAAATATGACTATATATTTGCTTGTGTAGGTGGACTCCAGCCTTTTGATGCGGTTGAAATAGCCAGCTTTAGTGATCCTCCAGCAGAAGGTAAGTGGGTGTAACTCTTGTCTCACAGCTTTAAAGCAAACATTTGCCCATATTCAGCACTGGGGGATTGTTGTGGGTGATACAAAGGGCAAAGGGACAGGGTTGCCCACTGACTGTCACTGTTTGCATTTGGAATAGAGGTCTTGCCGCTCCACCTCCATGATGTCTTACCAGAACTGGGGGATACGCGTGTGTGGAACTGCACATATAATGTAAATGTACGCCGACTTTGCAATAAGTTAGTTGGAGACCCTGCATGTGTCTGTTCATCACCTGTTCTAGACCCTGGAGAGATTTTGCGCGGCCTTCAAATTGTATATTGATAAAGTTTAAATGGTGCTGGTCCCACGTGCAACCTTGATGGGATGTGAGGCAGCTCTCTGAGTTAGGATTGCCCTGGCAGGCGTAGAATTTCACCTCTTGTGGGTTTGATGGACTCACACCCCGAAGAAACATTATTGGCAAAACATGGCCAGAGTTGAGATTGTGCAAATTGGACTACAATCCTCCTCGCTCGTGGTTATGGTCCGGGTACCCTTAGCAAGATGGCTCCTGTCAAGTAAATGTGACTGAAAACGACATCTGCCTTTTTAGAGTCTAAAAACTATCCTGACCTCCCTGGTCTGGGCCGATCACAGAAGTATGGTTAGGCTTAAAACTATGAAATATGATAATGAGTAGGGTGACTGGTCCACACAACCTACTGCTGCCCAATATGGCTGCCTCTTTGCGCCATGCTGCATTGTGGTGTGCAAGCGTCATGCCCTGGTTGTATTAGACCCTCCGAGTGTCCTAGTTGAGGTCACTGGTCCTCTCGGGTGCCTTCTGAGGGGCTCCTGAGGCACAGCAGCGCTGCATTTCATAGCACAACTGGGTGCAGGGTACTGGGAAGGGGGAGTATGACACATCTCGCAGCAGACACCATACGTCCAATTCTTTAGTATATGGTGCCTTAGACACCTTCAATAATTACAAGAGTTGATGACCATGCACATATGGACTGACAGGATCTGCCAGACCCTGGGTGATCTGTGTGATATGGGAAATTTCCTACTTTTGACAAAGGTCAGCCTCTTAACTGTTTATACCAGTTCCAGTTCCTGAAATATGGAAAAATGTGCAGGATGTAAAGTGAGGTTTGCTACAACTAATAGGAATCTGTGTCTCCCCAAACTTTAAATCTTGATAGTGGAGTAATAGCACATCTGTGCACCCCTAAAATATAATATTACATGCACATCCCTCAAGCTTCAAACATTGTGGGAAGGTGATGTTGCCGAACCACTGAAGGTGATCGAGTGGAATGGGACAGGGTGTGGTAGTAATTGGTACCTTGCAGTTGGCCCTTCTAAAAAACCTACCTGTATCTATCTTACACCTCAGAGGCATCACACTGTGCTCTATTTTAGATCTTAGTGATACCCAAGATGTGAGGATAGACTAGTGTCCTTCATCCATATGACGTGGTCCTGGCCTTGATTATTCAACTACTGGACCACAGTGTTGGTATTTTTTTCAGATGTGAAATCTCTGTCCTTAGTGGTCAGCATTAAACACTGTTTGCTGGGGCTCAGACCTTTGCATAAGCAGACCAAAAGGAGAGGTATAAAATGACAAAGCTGGGGCTACTCTGTCGAAGCAACATATAGGTATTCATTGTCTCACCTCCAGTACCCCACAACACCCCTCCTGGGAGGCAGATGTGCACAAATGAACTTTGGATGAGATACGGAAGCTTTGCAAGGTGAGACTGGATAAGAATAAGAAGCAGTGCCCTTCTGGTCTTGTGTTGCAGACACTTTAGGGGCATCCATGCCACTTCACCTTCCCCTCACTCCCCCCATTATTCTACTTCACCACACCAGAGTCCTTCCAGACATCTCCCGCCCACAACGCCGCCTTCTTCATACTGCTCTGGCCACAGCTAAAATCTGCATTCTTGGTCAGTGGAGGTCGACCGTGCCTCCCTCACAGGAGGACTGGATGGTGGCGATGATACAGACTGATTCACGTGAACTTGTTATTTACTTCATGCAGTACCAGACAGGTGTTTACACACACATGGAGACCCTTCTTACGGGACACCTCTGAAGTGAGGGCTCTCCCAGCTCTCCTCCCCCTCCTCCGACCACTCGTCTGCAAACCCGTGGTGGGCCTGCCAGGGAGGTAGATGGGTGGACCCTCACTACTCTCCTGGTGGACTCTCGCTCAAACCTTCTGGACAGGATACCCGCTCACTGCCCTGTTCCACTGCTGGCTGCGACAACTGCCTCCCCCTCCACCCACCCATACTTCCCTCCCTTACCCCTCCCCCTCCACCCACCCATATTTCCCTGCCTTACCCCTCCCCCTCCTCCCACCCATATTTCCCTCCCTTACCCCTCCCCCTCCCCCACCCATATTTCCCTCCCTTACCCCTCCCCCTCCACCCACCCATACCTCCCTCCCTCACCCCTCCACCCACCCATGCCTCCCTCCCTCCCTTACCCCTCCCCCTAAACCCATTCATACCTCCCTCCCTTACCCCTCCCCCTCACCCCACCCATATTTCCCTCCCTTACCCCATCCCCTCCACCCACACATACCTCTCTCCCTTACCCCTCCCCCTCCCCCTCCCGCCACCCATATTTCCCTCCCTTACCCCTCCCCCTCCCCCCCACCCATATTTCCCTCCCTTACCCCTCCCCCTCCACCCACACATACCTCCCTCCCTTACCCCTCCCCCCACCCATATTTCCCTCCCTTACCCCTCTCCCTCCACCCATATTTCCCTCCCTTACCCCTCCCCCTCCACCCACACATACCTCCCTCACCCCTCCCCCCACCCATATTTCCCTCCCTTACCCCTCCCCGCCCACACATACCTCCCTCACCTCTCCCCCTCCCCCACCCATATTTCCCTCCCTTACCCCTCTCCCTCCACCCACCCATATTTCCCTCCCTTACCCCCCTCCACCCACACATACCTCCCTCCCTTACCCCTCCCCCTCCACCCACCCATATTTCCCTCCCTTACCCCTCCCCCTCCACCCACACATACCTCCCTCCCTTACCCCTCCCCCTCCCCCACCCATATTTCCCTCCCTTACCCCTCTCCCTCCACCCACCCATATTTCCCTCCCTTACCCCTCCCACTCCACCCACACATACCTCCCTCACCCCTCCCCCACCCATATTTCCCTCCCTTACCCCTCCCCCTCCACCCACACATACCTCCCTCCCTTACCCCTCCCCCTCCCTCCACCCATATTTCCCTCCCTTACCCCTCTCCCTCCACCCACCCATATTTCCCTCCCTTACCCCGCCCCCTCCACCCACACATACCTCCCTCACCCTCCCCCCACCCATATTTCCCTCCCTTACCCCTCTCCCTCCACCCATATTTCCCTCCCTTACCCCTCCACCCACACATACCTCCCTCCCTTACCCCTTACCCCTCCCCCTCCACCCACCCATATTTCCCTCCCTTACCCCTCTCCCTCCGCCTGACGTAAATATATAATTTACTCTCTTAATTTCTATGCAGGTAAGTACTTAATCAATAATAACTCAAATCGGAAAGAAAGAACCAGAGTCCGTGGTGTTAGAGTTCTTAGGGGTTTTATTCCTCAAAAAGGAATGGTCAGGACCATAATATCATGTTCTTCCCACCGCAGGGGTGGAAGAAGGGATAGAGCGCTCCATTTTATTGACAGTACATAGCTTATATACTTAACTCATGTCATAGGAAACAGTATAGTAGGCGTAACAGCTGAGAGAAGACAAGATAACAGTATACACGTGTTACTAGTACGTAATCAGAAGGCGTGGACTAGGCGTGAACTGGAGGTGTGTGCTAGAAACGTCACAGATGGGTGTCACAAAGGGGTGGCACTAACAGAAATGTTGCAATGTCAGCAGAAATTGGAAGCTTGGATGCGCGCGCGCAGCTGCATGACGTGTGATTGACGTGAAACTGGAGGGGTGCAGGGGACTTGACATTTACACTGACGGAAAGAGACAGAAGTCTGGCATGTCAGATCAACTTGTACTTCTATCATATCTGATATCTGATGTTTAGGAACCATATTATCTGGACGGAAAGGTCTCTAGGGCAGAAGCTATTCTATACCAACTGTGGATGCGTGTATAAGCGCCTAAGTGTCTGCATGAGAAGCGTGGGGGCACGGGGCCTTCCATGGAAGCATGACAACAGAAGCTATGAATTACTTGCACTGAGACAGGTCGGCCCTTTGGCCCTGTAGCAGAGGGGGGTGTTTACTGAAGCTAGTAGGCAGGAATGCATTTTTCGAGGAGCGGAACAGATAACTCGAAGGTTATAGTCAGTCTTGGCAGGCAGCAGGCTGAGCTGAGCGCGATGGGCCGCGCTGGAAGTAAGTCAGAGTTCACGGATACAGAGGCAGCCTGGGCTGAGGCTGTCAGAGTCAGAAGCCAGAAAAGAGGCTCGATGGCAGAAATTCAGGGCCTACTTTGCCAGAGCAGGAAAACATGTAAAGTACACTACAAAAAGACGGTGGCATAGCATACTTAGGAACGGGTTATTTAATCCATTCAGGGTGGATCTGAAAGAGGACAAGTTAATGTTGGACGCAAATTTATTTGCGTCTTCATAGCTGACACAGGAGGGAAGTTACATGCACTTTTAGCTGGTACATGGAGTCGGTGGGGTACGCGCTAGGGAACACAACTTGACCATAAAATTTATATTTCCTCATTCCCTCCTTGTTCCCTACGGACCCTTCATGATATATCGATCCTCATGAATCGATCAGTTTGTTCTTGTAACATCATTTGTTCTTCTTTCTTTCTTTTACGTTCTGAGAGAAAACTAGAATGTTCAATACAAGATGTGGCACACAGTCCACAAATCGCTGGCCCGCACTGCAGGCACAGGCAGCAACTGAATACTAGGACTAGGCCAATGCCTAGGAAGGATAGGATCTTCCATCCCCAAGCGGTTAACGTTGTCCAGAACCAACCGGACCAAGTCCAGGTGCCTGGATTCTGATGTATCTGATTTGCAATTTTATGGAGACGTGTAATAGCTTGATATACAGATGGTGCGTTTTGTGGTATGAAAACACAGCAACTTGACCCGATGACCTTACAAGCTCCACCTCTATCTGCCAAGATGACGTCAATAACAAGACGATTCTGAAGGACAACAACCCGCATGGCGGACTGCTCTTCTGTTAAGTTACCTAGGGCGGAGGCAGTTTCATTCACTACTGCTTCAAGTGTTCTAGTTAATCTGCGTATTAATTTACTATTTTGAACTGGTCCTAAGAAGAAAAAGAATCCTTTATTAAAATCGGTGTACTGTTCCCATGCCGTTTCTGTGTAGTCGACAAGTGGGATATCTCTTCTGGGTCTATTCTTTACTAGATTTGTATTTCTGTGGTAATCAGGAGGAGCTAGGAAAACAGGTGGCAGAAGGAATGCTATATAACAGGTACCATCCCAATCTGGAGGTAGACGTATGTATGCGGTATGACCACAAACAAAATAGGAATGACTGATAGCTTTAAAGGACGATTTTCCATGATCACTGAATTCGATCACAGTAGTGCATTTACTATGACCTAAGTGTACTGAACCTTTCTTCCTGATACATAATTCGCCAGTGACTGGCAATACTGACATAGTGGGTATAACAGGTGCGGCTTCGGATTCAACAGTAAGAATCATAAGGCTAATTGTATAATTACCTAATCCATACACTTCATTTTCTAGATCAGTTCCTATTCTAGTGGGGAGTCCCTCCTTATCAGGGTAACAGACGTCGAGCAGGACCAAGTTCAGGTTTCCCCAAACCCAGCCCCCGTCGAAAACAGCAATATCAGGATCTAAGGAATTAATTATTTTAAACCATGCACCACAGGAGCCATTGTGAGTGAACGGGTACGGAAAGAGGGGCAGAGCTCCCTTGTAATTCTGGTAGGGAGGGAGTCGGCCACATATCCAGCAGTCTGTAGCATTGTTAGTTTGATGGGAATGGTGTAGCATACTAATGAATGTGTTGTTGCGCAGCGCAAGTCTGTAGGAGAGTTCGTGTGGAGGTAACTCACTAAAAGTGTGTTCAGCAGAGACATTGTAAACAGATTGTTCACGCCTGAAAATAGGGTAGTAGATAGGGAGAAGTATACTGGCAACTATGATCAGAAGACTTAGAAAAAACATTATTAACAATGTCACTATACAGTGACTACGCAGTGATTTACAGTATGTACGTTTCTTGAATTCTCTCTCTCTATCTCGATCTAGGGGATACATGTCAGAAACTATTTAACCGATTCACCTAGGGGAGGACTTAAACAATTAAACTGTCTGACTTGCTAGATCGGAGTTTCGATCGGTACTCCTCTTGGG
The DNA here is from genome assembly GCF_964263255.1 of Lissotriton vulgaris. NCBI lineage: Eukaryota > Metazoa > Chordata > Amphibia > Caudata > Salamandridae > Lissotriton > Lissotriton vulgaris. The sequence continues at coordinate 307,928 of NW_028247661.1, read as the reverse complement.
GAGTTTTTTCTCGTTCAGATACTGTAAAGTCTTTTGGCTCAACACAGTCTTTGGTGGGGGTGGACGAGTCTCGGTCTGGTTTCAGTTCATGGAATTTTTTCACATGACTCGTATGGACCCACCCCTTTCTCCCTTCGATCTTCACGGCGGTCCTCGTGGTGAGAAGGACGGTCTTCGGCGATTTCCAGCGGGGCTCCAGCGGGCTCTTCCTATCAAAGTTTCGCACCAATACTAGGTCCCCAGGACGGACATCATGTGGCTTTACATCAGTGTTGTCAGGGAAGGCTGCGGCAACCTGTGAACGACATGATTGGAGTGCAGACATCAAGGAGGCAAGGTAATCTGTCAACATATTGCAATCAACATCAGTAATTTTTTTTGGAATGGGCGTCCCCCACATATTCGGTGGTCTGCCAAAAACCACTTCGTACGGGGATAGCCCTGATCTCGAATGGGCAACCATTCTCATATAGAATAGTGCCACTGGCAGGGCGACTATCCAGTCGACCCCTTTCTCTTTACATATTTTAGCAAGTCGTGTTTTTAATGTCTGATTATGCCTCTCTACAAGGCCTGCGGCTTCGGGGTGTCGGACACAATGGAATTTCCACTGGTATCCTAGCAATAAAGAAACTTCTTTCATTAATGCGGATGAGAATGGCTGACCGTTATCTGAGTACACGACACGAGGCAAGCCGTACCGTGGGAAGAATTCACAAACCAACTGCCTGGCAGTGGTCGGAGCAGTGTAATCTGGGACTGGGTATGCTTCGGTCCAGCGGGACAGAGCACAAACAACTACGAGAACATATTTAAATCCTCGACAACAGTCCATCTGGATATAATCCATCTGGAGGACTTCAAAAGGGTGATCGGGAGGATGAAATCCACCTTGCTCTACAGGGACGCTTTTACCTGGATTGAACTGACAACAGATCATGCAAGTACGCACTTTCTGTTTCGCTGCTGCTCGTAAGTGTTTATTGTTCCAAAGATTTTGTAAACTGTCTAACATCGCTTTCTCTCCTAGATGTGCTGGACTATGTGCTGTATTAATCATGACTTGAACCATAGAGTCAGGGAGAAACCATGTAGATTTTCCCTTCGTCATCCAACCTTGATCTGTCTGGATCCCTCCTAGTTCAATCCATTTCTTTATTTCTTCTGGGGTAGCATGTGTCTGAATATCGATAACATCTAGTGTGGGATCTCTGACTGTCATACAATGTGTCGGTCCGGTTGTCTTTGTCATGTCAATTGTCTGAGTGTGAGTCAATGCTGTATGTTTTGCTGTCTGATCTGCCAGGTCGTTACCCTGGGAAACAGAATCTGCGACTTTAGTATGTGCTTTACACTTCATGACGGATATTCCTGAAGGCAGATGTATTGCTTCTAGCAGTGCTTGAATGAGGGGACCATGTTGGATCTTGGCACCGTGAGAGGTCAGAAAACCTCGTTCTTGCCATAACATGCCGAAGTCGTGTACAACTCCGAACGCATAACGGGAATCAGTGTATATGTTGACATTTCTGTTCTTGGCTAGTATACAGGCTCGGGTCAGAGCAATAAGCTCTGCCGCTTGAGCGGACAGTGTGTCAATACGATGTGTTTCTTTTACTTCGGTTTCAGTGGTCACGGCATATGCGGCCACTAATTCTCCTGTACTTGTTCGCATGCATGAACCATCCACATAAAGTGTCAGGTCTGGATTTGTCAATGGAACATCTGTTAAGTCTCGTCGGGGCTTTGTTACTGCATTAATGATCTCTATGCAATCATGCGGGGCTGGATCTGTCATAATTGTAGGTAACAGTGTTGCGGGGTTCAGAATGCTGCAGCGTCTGATTTCTATGTGTGGCTGGAATAGTGTTAATTCGTAACCTGTCAGTCGTGCTATGGTCAAGTGCTGAGTCTGGGTTCTATTTAAAAGAACCTCTACAGAGTGTGGAACTTGTACTATTAACTGATGGCCTAAAACAATTGAATCGCTCTGTCTTATTGCTAACGCTGTTGCTGCTACTGACTTTAAGCATGCAGGGAGTGCCTGGGCTACTGAATCCAATGTACTTGAAAAATAAGCGCAAGGCTTATGTGAACCTGCTTGATCTTGAGTGAGGACAGACAATGCTGTACCATCACGTTCTGTAACAAAAAGTGTAAACGGTTTGCTGTAACATGGTGTCGCTAAAACTGGTGCTTGGCATAATGCTTTCTTTAATTCCTCAAAGGCTTGTGTATGTTCCTGAGTCCAAGGGAGGACAGTCGAGGTTGCTGCCTCCTGCGTCGTTAACTGGATGAGTGGTTTAGCTAGAAATGCATATTGAGGAATCCATTGTCTTCAGTACGAGGTGAGGCCTATGAAGGCCCGCACTTCCTTTTGTGTCTGGGGTCGTGGCATATTTACAATTAACTGAATGCGATCGGGAGTGAGCTGTCTCCCCACTTTGGACAGCAAGTGACCCAAGTACACAACTTGCTGAACACAGAATTGCAGCTTCGAAGGAGACACCTTGTGTCCCTTGTCTGCCAGAAAATGTAGAACTGTCAGTGATGCTTGTTCACATTCGGGCTCACTTCGTGCGGTGATCAACAGATCATCGACGTATTGCAGTAAAGCTGTGTTAACTGGCATTTGAATACAATCTAGTTGCCTTTTCAGTGCTTGACTATAGATGCTGGGGCTTTCTGTGAATCCTTGAGGTGCGCGGGAAAATTTGAAACTTCGTCCATTTAAACTGAATCCGAAGAGATATTGGCTCTCCGGATCAATAGGTACACTGAAGAAAGCGTTCTTGAGATCAATTACAGTAAAGAACGTTGCTTCTGAATCAATAGCAGTCAATAGGGAAGAGATATCGGGGACCACAGGGTACTGTGGTACAATACATTTGTTCAGTTCTCGAAGATCAATCACCAGCCGATATACTGGCGGTGCATTGGGGTCAGTACGTTTAAGAATTGGGATGATAGGTGAGTTACAGATATTGGAGTCAGTCTCGACGACCACTCCTTGTGCTATAAGCTCTTCAATGATTTCCAGTAAAGCCACTACAGCATCGGGTGGTAACTTGTATTGTCTGATTCGTGGTAGAACAACTCCTGTCTTGAGTGTAACACGGTATGGTGTGATATGCATACAACCTACATCAGTTGGGCCTTTTGCCCATAGATGATCTGGTACATTTTTCAATCTGACATCGAATTCTCGCAACACATAGTGACCCTTGAAATCCCGTAGAAAGAGTCTAACTCCCTCCGGGGAACAGCAGATTATAGCTCCTAGAGCCTTCAATGTTTTAATTCCTAACAGATTTTCTGGGCATGAGTTCGTAAGTAACAAATCTGTAACTCGTGATAATGGACCCACAGCCAAGGGTACTGGTTCCGATACTTCATTTACAATAGGCTGTCCTGAAAAACCAAGGGAAACATTCTGTGAGCCTGAGAGGGGTGCCCCTGGGACTTCATTATGGCTGATTGTAGTGCGGCTTGCCCCTGTGTCAATTAAAAACTTTCTGTCTTTTCCCAATACGTGACTGTGTACATAAGGACCTTCTTGATCTACAGGAATTTCAATAAGAGGCAAGCCACCTTCCCTCTCTAGGCTGTTTCATGTATATCGGGGGTAATCTGGATATGCAGATTGGGCATACTGGTACATCTGTTGTGAAACTTGCTGAGTCGCGGCAATGGGCTGTGGTACCGCGGTACATCTGTTGTGAAACTTGCTGAGTCGCGGCAATGGGCTGTGGTACCGCTACTGTCTGTGCTGTGTGTGGTGGAGCATGCATAGGCTGTGTGTTCTGCATTGGCTGTTCGTTCTGTGAGGTCTGTTGATGCCCATGGTCATGTCTAGGCGGATGCGGTCTTTCTTTAGTTTTACCTGTTGCTATATTATGTTTCAGGACGGGGCATTCATGTACGTAGTGACCTGGCTGCTTGCAATAATTGCACGTTCCTTTAACGGGAGCTGTAGTGTGACTTGTCTGGGTCCCACCCTTTCTTTGACCGTCGGCTGGGACCGTCTGAGCTACTAACATTTTCATCTTTGTGTCTTTCATGCGCTTCTGTTCTTGATCCTGTTCTTCTCTAATTCTATTCTGATGGTATTGTAACATTTGTAACATCTGGGATGGCGTATTTGCCTGCCAAGTACTTTCCACTTTGTACACTCGGTTTTTAACTAATGGTAGGGAGTTCTCAACTAATTTTGATACAAAAAGGTGTGGATATGATTCGCTACTTGGTTTTAGGCCACTATTAATAATGAAACATTTCTCGAATCTTGAATAGAAGTCACTAGTATCTTCATCATGTTTCTGTTTACAGGACGAGATGGCGTCCCAATCTTCCTTTCTAGTTGTCAATAATCTTGGCAGGACCTGTACTATTAAACCGGGTAATGCTTTAGTCTTATCCCCAAGGCCTACCCCTGGGACACGTTTGCTTTCTTCGTCTTCTATTTCTGCCCATACAATCTTTTTGTCCCCCACCTCCCATTCTTTTTCCTTTAATTTCTCGTAGATGCCAGTGGGCAGCAGTACCTTTAACATTTTCATGATATCCTCATACGTGTAATCCCCCATCAGTAACATGTCTTTAAGCTCTCTGTGAAAACCTGCAGGGTCTTTATCATGGCTCGGGACTAGTTTCTTCATTTCTAACAGTTCTAACTTAGTCAGTGGCGTGTGTACATATACACGTTTCAAGAGGTGATCCGCACCCATAACTGGGTGTACTTCTCGTAAGGGGTTCTGGCTTTCAATGCCACTCCCGCATTGCATGTGGTACATTTTCCTTTCTGGAGGCGGGGCGGGAACATATTCAGAGCTTACGAAAGTGTTATATTTATGTCGTTGTTCTAGAATTATTTGTATTAACTTGGTACTGAAACCTCTCCATCTATCCATGAGTAGTGCTTCTAATGTTTCGTGTAAGGGACCTGGATCAGAATGTTGGTTTCTGTATTTCGTGAGGAGGTGCTGCATCATGTATACACCTGCTAATTTCTGTTCGTCTGGGGAAAGGTTCAGAAACGTCTGTGCTACGGTGTCATCATTATATATGTCTGGATTTTCGGCCCATAATATGGCTGACCGGGCTAGTTCTTGTTCATCCATCGAATTGAGTACATGGTACCCCATTCTTTCTCGTAGTCTTTTATCAGTCTCCTGGAACTGATGTTCAGAAGAATTCGGGTTTGTTAAAGCAGAGAGAAAAACTCTCTTGTTTTCCGGACGGATGCCCTTCCTAAGGTAAGTTCCCTTACCTACATACGCTATAGTATCTGTAGTCCTTTCTGGTTCTTCCTGTTCCTCTTCCTCCTCGGAGGAAGCCTTTTCTTTCTCTTTTTGGTGTACTGCTATCACTGCTTTTCTAATTTTCTTGTACATACTGGCTATGCAAGTCCCCTTGTCATGTTTTCCTTCAGCTATATTTTGACCCCACTTGTTTAGTGCATCCAATTCACTTTGATCTGTTCCGGGCCTGTCTCGTTCTCTTATTAGGCAATTTATGAAAAAACGTAGTATCTGTGCTTGAACGTCAACTTTCTGTTTCTCCATGGCCTCCTGAATACTGTCAGGGTCTTTCCCTGTCTGAACAAACTCATATATTCTATCTAGACGGTCCTTCATTCCTACATAGCACAGCAAGATATCAGTAGCAGATCTTAACCGTAGTGATGCCAATATCATTAGATCGTCTTTTCCGGGTACTGGATCATATCTGCAAACTGAAAGGTTTTCTTTTAATGCGTCATGGCGGGGTGACCTGAACGTGAGAGGACTCTGCATATCCCTGAGATTGAATCTGTGTGTTAATGGCGGGGTCCGAAGACCCGCGGTCGCACCTCCTGAAGCGGATGCTTGGGCATTATCTCCCTGTGGAGTCTGTATCTGAACTTGAATTTGTCGTTTAGTAGGATCAGGTAGACGTGGTTTCGGTAGGTCAATTTTGGGTGCGGGAAGTGGCGGGGCTGGTGGAACGGGGGAGGTCTGTCGCGGTACCGGCGGGACATGATCTGGGGGCGGGGTGCCACCCCCGTCCCTGTCAGTAGGCAAGGCACGAACAGGCAGATAGGTGTAAGCCGGTGCTACATCCTCTAGATAGGAATTCAGGAATATGTCTTTAGTAGTCTTATGCATTACTTTAGTTGGAACTAGTGGTGGCGGTAGGTTTTTCGGTATTTCAGAAATGGCCTCAGGCGAACCCTCAGCCGCGAGATACATACCGTTCACGAGGTTATTTCGTGCGCGGTCTACTTGCTCTGTTTTTACTCGGATCCCCTCGTTAACTAACTCGCTTTCTTGGGCCTTGTCTGATTCTTTAAGTCTGTCTTCTCTATGTAGTGCTTTTTCAGCACGCTTGTGTGATTCCTTACGCCAAAACTCTATGGCGTCTTTCTGAGATTGTCTGGCTTTCTTTTTCCATAGCACTTCCTCTACCTTCATGATGCACTCGGCATCCCATGTTCCGGTAACAGGCCATCTGTGTCTTTCGTCTAGATGCTTGGTATAGTCGGCCCATAACTCTAGATACAATATGGCATCTATGCCATGTTTGTGATACATAAAGTTACCTGGAGTGTCCCTAGGGGGAATAGGAATTTCTTCCTCCAGTATCCCTTTCCTAGTTCCTATCTGCTTTAACTTGTTGAAAAACGGCATCTTGTTTACTTATTACTGAATACTCAATCCTTACTACTTAATACTGGATACAGCTAGTTTATACCAAAACACAATAATGCACATTAAAACGGTCACATTCATACCACGACATTAATCACATGAAAAGACATTTGAGACATAGATGACTACCCCCTATACTGTATGTACTGCTAAACAGTACAGATACACTGGTGTAACAGTGCAGGAATTCAGAAATTCAGAATACTAGATATACTGCTAAACAGTACAGATACACTGCCTAAAAACAGTGCAGACCGGACTTGTGTACCCAAACCCGTCTAGATACGTCCCAGCAATGGTACTCACCGGGAAGCACGGAAACAGAAGGCCTCGGAAAACTCGGCTGGACTGGACTCGACTCGGCTCGACTTAGGAAAACTTCGGAAAACTTCGGAAAACTTCGGAAAACTGGTGGGCCTCTTGACACCTCGGACCTTGCTTCTTTCGGCTAGGCTCTGGTCGGGATCCTCCGCACTCCTCACCGCCTCGTCTGGGTACTGATCGCAGTCTTCGTCACCTCCGTGGGTCAGAGGGAGATGCAGGAAATCCTGCCGGTACGCGTAGTTTCCATCTAACTGATGGCAGTGGACAGAGCTTGCAACGCACCAACCGGCGCGTGAGGTGGGGGAGGGGTCCCTGTTCGGGCGCCAAAATGACGTAAATATATAATTTACTCTCTTAATTTCTATGCAGGTAAGTACTTAATCAATAATAACTCAAATCGGAAAGAAAGAACCAGAGTCCGTGGTGTTAGAGTTCTTAGGGGTTTTATTCCTCAAAAAGGAATGGTCAGGACCATAATATCATGTTCTTCCCACCGCAGGGGTGGAAGAAGGGATAGAGCGCTCCATTTTATTGACAGTACATAGCTTATATACTTAACTCATGTCATAGGAAACAGTATAGTAGGCGTAACAGCTGAGAGAAGACAAGATAACAGTATACACGTGTTACTAGTACGTAATCAGAAGGCGTGGACTAGGCGTGAACTGGAGGTGTGTGCTAGAAACGTCACAGATGGGTGTCACAAAGGGGTGGCACTAACAGAAATGTTGCAATGTCAGCAGAAATCGGAAGCTTGGATGCGCGCGCGCAGCTGCATGACGTGTGATTGACGTGAAACTGGAGGGGTGCAGGGGACTTGACATTTACACTGACGGAAAGAGACAGAAGTCTGGCATGTCAGATCAACTTGTACTTCTATCATATCTGATATCTGATGTTTAGGAACCATATTATCTGGACGGAAAGGTCTCTAGGGCAGAAGCTATTCTATACCAACTGTGGATGCGTGTATAAGCGCCTAAGTGTCTGCATGAGAAGCGTGGGGGCACGGGGCCTTCCATGGAAGCATGACAACAGAAGCTATGAATTACTTGCACTGAGACAGGTCGGCCCTTTGGCCCTGTAGCAGAGGGGGGTGTTTACTGAAGCTAGTAGGCAGGAATGCATTTTTCGAGGAGCGGAACAGATAACTCGAAGGTTATAGTCAGTCTTGGCAGGCAGCAGGCTGAGCTGAGCGCGATGGGCCGCGCTGGAAGTAAGTCAGAGTTCACGGATACAGAGGCAGCCTGGGCTGAGGCTGTCAGAGTCAGAAGCCAGAAAAGAGGCTCGATGGCAGAAATTCAGGGCCTACTTTGCCAGAGCAGGAAAACATGTAAAGTACACTACAAAAAGACGGTGGCATAGCATACTTAGGAACGGGTTATTTAATCCATTCAGGGTGGATCTGAAAGAGGACAAGTTAACGTTGGACGCAAATGTATTTGCGTCTTCATAGCTGACACAGGAGGGAAGTTACATGCACTTTTAGCTGGTACATGGAGTCGGTGGGGTACGCGCTAGGGAACACAACTTGACCATAAAATTTATATTTCCTCACGCCCACCCATATTTCCCTCCCTTACCCCTCCCCCTCCACCCACACATACCTCCCTCACCCCTCCCCCTCCCCCCACCCATATTTCCCTCCCTTACCCCTCTCCCTCCACCCATATTTCCTATTTCCCTCCCTTACCCCTCCACCCACACATACCTCCCTCCCTTACCCCTTACCCCTCCACCCACCCATACTTCCCTCCCTTACCCCTCCCCCTCCACCCACCCATACTTCCCTCCCTTACCCCTTATCCCTCTCCCTCCCATTCCCCACCCTTCTCCTCCACTCTCTTTCTTTTTCTCTTTCCCAGAGCCAGGGAGGCACCATTGAGTCCCATGAGGAGCCCTGGTATTCACTCATGAGGGACCCTGGGGAGAGTCTGCTCGAGGAGGGACATAGAGCATGGTGACAATGTGCGGACTTTGGGCCGCGTTCATATTGCCGACACACATTTCACAGCCTGCACTGTAGAGCCTAATTAAATAGCACTGCAGCTGTAGGTGGGGAAATTCCTCTCAACTGGTTAGAAGGAGAGAGTTCATAAAAAAAAAAAAAAGGAACGCGGTGAAATATCGCAAATCCATCATGAGAGTGAGAACTGCCCGGATGGATGCAAGACTCGGCCTTACTGCTCTGAGAGGGAATCATCAGGAAATAAAGGTGTGAGCCCCATTGTGGATGTGACTTATCTTGGAGCCCTTTGCAATGACACTTTGACTTGAATTTACTCACTGCCTCGTGCTGTTTCCGCTTGGCTGGCCTCATAACATGTGCAATGGGCAGTATTTATGACAATCACTCATGCTGTGTTGTGGTGCTAGTCCTATATCTTTGGTAATTATTCTTTCCTGCTGGCTGAATTTACCATCATCTTTTATAATCATGTCTAGATTGTCACAACTTCCCCAACTTACATATGATCAGTGGTAACTAATGTACATTTCTGCTTCACGCAGCTAATATCAATGCTGATGCCAAGAAGATCTACCGCCACGAAGGCATAATATGAGCGCATAGAAAAATTGCAGCAGGATTTTAGAATGTGGGCAAAATCGATGATATTCAAAAGTGAAAGACCTAAAGACAGTGGAAGATCCGACAACCAGCCAGGCAGCCACCTCACTGGATCAACACTTCACCCGGTGCACAAAAGTAAGTAAAGTGAAAGAGGACAGGCCAAACCAAAGCAAAAGATTCTGACCCATCTCAAATTGAGAAAACAAAATATCACTTTGTTAAAATACATAAACAAGCAAATGGATACATTTTGCTAACTTTTCCTGGTCAGCAACAATTTACTGTATTGATGTCAGCAGGCACTGTATCAAATGGTGTTTGCAATTCATGTTTAGTTTTATTTTGTAATACTTTATTGAAATTATGTTTGGTAATATTTCATTATGTTCAGTTTTTTAGCTAAATAATCTGCTAGATTAGAGTAAGGGTTGCATTCGTTTTATAATGTTAAGAAAAGATGGGGAACATCAATTACGACGCGGTGTTTACACCACGCTACCATTACAACGCAGGAATGACAACGCAAGTTGTTACAACGACTTGCGCTGGATGGCGCTAGAGATTAAGGAATAGTACATTTACTATTCCAACACCTTTCCTACTGTTGCGTAGGCTTGAGTTGGAATAGTAAATCGTACTATTCCTAAATCCAGCACCTACAGCGCAAGTCGTTGTAACGACTTGCGTTGTCATACCTGCGTTGTAATGGTAGCGCGGTGTAAGCACCGCGTTATAATGACATACATCCGTAAAGATTAGTTTATCATTAATAAGGCTCCTTGTTTTCCATTTTCACTGATTTTTACAGATAAACACAGACAGAAAACTATTTGGTTTGCTGCATGTATTTATTTTTAAATGTGGATGAAAACATAAAATAGATTATTATTTGAGTGATTCTAAATGCTGTCAGTCATGACAACTAGCCCAATAGCTGTGTGGATTTACAAGTGTGGGGGTTAAAAATACAATTTAGTAATGAGGCTTAAAGAGCAGTAGACATGCATAAAATTGGTAAAATAATCTGCATGTTTTGATGTAAGTGCTGTGATATATCATCTGTCGGTGTTTATATCATTGAAACTTGTCAGGAATTCAAGCAAGGGTGTTCCTTCATCTGAAATATAAATGTGGAAATATACTAGTTTAAGCCTAATATTTTCACCCAAAATAAATATGTAAAAATACAGGTAAAAGTAGCACAATTTAAATATGGATAAATATGGATTAATATAGATGTAAATGTAAAAAAAAAAAGAAATATATATATATATATATATATATATATATATATATATATATATATATATATATATATATAAAACCAGAAGCTCTAATTATGACTGATTTAGATATATTCATTATTGGGAGGGTGTTAATGTTTATATGTAGTTAATCAGTGTTCTTGTACTTGTACTAATTTATACACATAATATTTCTGTGTGTAGTGCAAGTAAATGTTGTGTTATATTGAGATGGAGGGATGAAGTTTAGTTCTGAATTTAAGTAATTTGTTAGTATTAATGTACGTTAGCAGATAGTTGTAGGATTTAGTTATGAGAATTGGTTATGATGAGGTTTTATTGATTTTATTTAATGGAGGTATATTTAATTTCATGTATGTACACTATATATGTTTGTATGGTGTGTCATAACAGATTGAGTTATCATTAGATGAATCATCTACAATGTTCCTCTTACATATACAACTTAGTGTGTTTTATGTCTGTAGTGTACTATGTACAAAAGGGGGAAAACATTGATACTGATGTATGTGCACGAAATGTGATAGAGCACAAATGCGTCATGGTGACAAGCATATCCCGAGATTTATGTTAATTGTCAGTCAAATGAGCTTTATTCGACAATTAAGTGATCAAAGCACAAATACAAATACATGACCCAAAAATATTAATCATAAAAGTTTTCAAGCTAAAAATAATAAGAACATGTTAAAAGATTTTAAAAACAGCTTCATATCTATCATCACACGATTCTAAAGCCATATAATCATCCTTCACCGAAAGTCTTAAAGTTAGGATTTTTCTCTGTTTAGGAGTAGTAAAGTTAGGACTCACTTTACTACTCCTAAACTGAGAAAAATCCTAACTTTAAGACTTTAGGTATTCACAGGAGAGTCCTAAAGTTAGGACTCCTAACTTCTGTGAATACCGAAATGAGTAAGTGTCTTCAGCGAATACCAAAATGGTAGTAAGTTTAGGATTTTGTCTTAAGTTAGTTCTGGGAATCGGGCCCTTTGTTATTCATCTAGAGGACCGTGTTACAAATACATGTATATTCAATTTTACAAAACCTAGGTAATTTGATTTAGAATGAATTTCCAATACCAATAATGATACCTTTTCTTAATATGCACAGGTTGTCTACATACCACAGAACATGCACCTTCATGTGACCCAAGCCAGTCCCAATGCTGCTCTCTGTAGACGCCAGAGACTAGGGAGCCCTGGCGCTGTCCTGCTGCACTGCACAGACGGTGGTGCATCTCCACGTCACTCATGGCAGCTCCACCTGCAGGACCAGGGGCCAGGTACTGTCTACCTTCAAGTGATCCCTGGCGTTCTCCGGCACTTCACAGATGGTGCATCTTCACGTCTTTCATCGCAGATCCCACCAATTGGAACTAGGGACGGAGACGGTGCCTTCAAGTGAACCATTCCACTAGTGACATCAGTGACCCACTAAACCTCCTTTCTGAAGTCTCAAGCGGACATTAGTAGCGCCCAGGTGCATCCTGAAGGTATAAGTGACTGTATGGTCAAGTGAATGGTGCACCTCGTAGATTGGACATCTTAACGTCATTCATGAGAGGTCCTAACGACAGGTCCAAGGGGCTGGAGACTGTGAACTTTAGAGTGATCCCTGGCGCTGTCCTGCTGCACTGCACAGATGGTGCATCTTCCCGTCACTCATGGCAACTCCCACCTGCAGGCCCATGGTGTCAGACCCGTGCCCCTTCAAGTGAACCCTGGCGCTATCCTGCTGCATCTTCACGTCATTCATGGCAGCTCCCACCTCCTGGCCCCAGGGACAAAAGACGTTGTACCTTCAAGTGAGCCCTGGCGCTCGGCACTTCACAGATGGTGCATCTTCACGTCTTTCATGGCAGCTCCCACCTGCTGGCACAAGGGACAGAGACGGTGCCTTCAAGTGAACCCAGGCGCTATCCTGCTGCATCTTCACGTCATTCATGGCAGCTCCCACCTCCTGGCCCCAGGGACAAGAGACTTTGTACCTTCAAGTGAGCCCTGGCGTTCTCCGGCACTTCACAGATGGTGCATCTTCATGTCTTTCATGGCAGCTCCCACCTCCTGGCACAAGGGACAGAGACGGTGCCTTCAAGTGAACCCTTACACTAGTGACATCAGTGACCCACGGAACCTCCTTTCTGAAGTCTCAAGCGGCCAATGGTAGCTCCCAGGTGCATCCTGAAGGTATAAGTGACTGTATGGTCAAGTGAATGGTGCACCTCGTAGATTGGACATCTTAACGTCATTCATGGGAGCTCCTAACGACAGGTACAAGGTGCCGGAGACTGTGAACCTTCAAGTGAACGCTGGCGCTATCCTGCTGCATCTTTACGTCATTCATGGCAGCTCCCACCTCCTGGCCCCAGGGACAAGAGACTTTGTACCTTCAAGTGATCCCTGGCGCTATCATGCAGCACCTCAGTTATGGCGCATCTTCACGTCATTCATTGCAGCTCCCACCTGCAGATCTAAGGGGCAGAGACTGTGTGCCTTGAAGTGAACCCTTACCCTACTGACCCACTGAACCTCCTTTGTGTAGTCTCTAGTGGCCTGAGACGTCACATTCTGAAGCGGCCAATGGTAGATCCCGGTACATCATGAAGATGTAAGTGACTCTGAATATTCCAGTGATTGCACTATGCTGGGGCACCTGATAGATGGAGCATCTTTGTCATTCATGGCAACATCTACCGACAGGACCAAGGGGCAGAGATTGTACCTACATGTGAACGCTGGTGCTATGCTGCTGCACTGCACAGATGGTGCATCGACACGTCACTCATGGCACCTCCCACCTGCAGGTGCAAAGGGCCAGAGACTGTGTGCCTTCAAGTGAACCCAGGCGCTATCCTGCTGCCCTGCACAGATGGTGCATCTACACGTCACTCATGGCAGCTCCCACCTGCAGGTGCAAAGGGCCAGAGACTGTGTGCCTTGAAGTGAACCTTGGCGCTATCCTGCTGCACTGCACAGATGGTGCATCTACACGTCACTCATGGCAGCTCCCACCTGCAGGTGCAAAGGGTCAGAGACTGTGTGCCTTCAAGTGAATCCTGGTGCTATCCTGCTGCACTGCACAGATGGTGCATCTACACGTCACTCATGGCAGCTCCCACCTGCAGGTGCAAAGGACTGTGTGCCTTCAAGTGAATCCAGGCGCTATCCTGCTGCCCTGCACAGATGGTGCATCTACACGTCACTCATGGCAGCTCCCACCTGCAGGTGCAAAGGGCCAGAGACTGTGTGCCTTCAAGTGAACCCAGGCGCTATCCTGCTGCACTGCACAGATGGTGCATCTACACGTCACTCATGGCAGCTCCCACCTGCAGGTGCAAAGGGCCAGAGACTGTGTGCCTTGAAGTGAACCGTGGCGCTATCCTGCTGCACTGCACAGATGGAGAATCTTCAATTCATTCATTGCAGCCCCCACCTGCAGGCCCAGGAGGCCAAAGGTTGTACAATAATTCATATTTGTAAAGCGCAAACATATCACCCCTTCGGGTTTCAAGGCACTGGGAGCTGTCGGGGACATTAAATGAGCTATTGACCAGAGTCACATGATGATGAGCTGAGATGGCGCCAGGGCTCGAACCGTGAGCCCCGTGCTCCAGAGTCAGCCACCCTGACCACTGCGCCACACCTCTCACATGAACCCTGCCGCTATCCTGCTATGCTTTACAGATGGTGCATCTTTACATCATTCATGGCACCTCCAACATGCAGACCGAAGGGGAAGAGCCTGTACCATCCTTACCCTGTGGAATGTAAGACTGGGGACAGCAGAAAGAAGGAATACATGCACCAATAACTGGAACACCCTACAGGTGACAGATGTTTTTGGATTGTAAACTCTATGTTCCCCCATGTCAGGTTCTTGGGAAATTCTCCTTTTGCCCCCACGGATGTTTGGGGACTTCCACCCTTCCATCCTGAATATGTAAACAAGGTCGTGATGAAACTTGCTGCTGACAGTAACACACTGAACCTCATTGTCTTTGCTGTAAAGTAAACTTCTGAAATGACAGAAGGGGGCAACACAGCAGCAGCAAAGACTCCAATAGGTAAGAGAACAGTCTGGGTTTGTAGCTGCCACAAGGCACTGCCCACAGTATACACATTGCTTTGTACATGCTCTCAGGGTCCTGCTATCACACCTCCGAGACTGGTATACACAGTGCTTTGTATCTTCTCTCAGGGCCCTGCTATCACACCTCCGAGCATGGGATACACAGTGCTTTGTATCTTCTCTCATGGTCCTGCTATCACACCTCCGAGCATGGTATACACAGTGCTTTGTACATTCTCTCAGGGTCCTGCTATCACACCTCCGAGCATGGGATACACAGTGCTTTGTACATTCTCTCAGGGCCCTGCTATCACACCTCCGAGCTTGATATACACAGTGCTTTGTATCTTCTCTCGGGGTCCTGCTATCACACCTCCGAGACTGGTATACACAGTGCTTTGTATCTTCTCTCAGGGCCCTGCTATCACACCTCCGAGCATGGGATACACAGTGCTTTGTATCTTCTCTCAGGGTCCTGCTATCACACCTCCGAGCATGGTATACACAGTGCTTTGTACATTCTCTCAGGGTCCTGCTATCACACCTCCGAGCATGGGATACACAGTGCTTTGTACATTCTCTCAGGGCCCTGCTATCACCCCTCCGAGCTTGGTATACACAGTGCTTTGTATCTTCTCTCGGGGTCCTGCTATCACACCTCCAAGCATGGTATACACAGTGCTTTGTATCTTCTCTCAGGCCCCTCCATCCCACTTCAGCCAGCAATATATACAGTGCTTTGTACCTTCTCCCAGAGCCCTATTATCGTAACTCATCCTGCAGTATACAAAGTGCTTTGAACCTTCCCTCAGGGCACTGCTATCGTACCCCACTAGACGGTACACACAGTGCTTTGTATCTTCTTTCAGGGCCCTGCTATCACATCTCAGCCCACAGTGTACACAGTGCTTTGTATCTTCTCTCGGGGCCCTGCTATCGTACCTCAGGACCCTGCTACCCCCCTCAGCCGGCAGTATATACAGTGCTTTGTACCTTCTCTCAGGGCCTTGCTATCGTACCCCACCCGACGGTATACACAGTGCTTTGTGCCTTCTTTAGGGCCCTGCCATCACATCTGAGCCCACAGTATACACAGTACTTAGTACTTTCTCCCAGGGCCCTGCTATTGTACCTCACCCGACGGTATACACAGTGCCTTGTATCTTCTCTCAGGCCCCTCTATCCCACCTCAGCCCGCAATATATACAGTGCTTTGTACCTTCTCCCAGAGCCCTATTATCGTAACTCATCCTGCAGTATACAAAGTGCTTTGAACCTTCCCTCAGGGCACTGCTATCGTACCCCACTAGACGGTACACACAGTGCTTTGTATCTTCTCTCGGGGCCCTGCTATCACACCTCAGCCCACAGTGTACACAGTGCTTTGTATCTTCTCTCGGGGCCCTGCTATCGTACCTCAGGACCCTGCCATCCCCCCTCATCCTGCAGTATATACAGTGCTTTGTACCTTCTCTCAGGGCCCTGCTATCGTACCCCACCCGACGGTATACACAGTGCTTTGTACCTTCTCCCAGAGCCCTTTTATCACACCTCCGAGCATGGTATACACAGTGCTTTGTATCTTCTCTCAGGGTCCTGCTATCACACCTCCGATCATGGTATACACAGTGCATTGTATCTTCTCTCAGGGCCCTGCTACCACACCTCCGAGCATGGTATACACAGTGCTTTGTATCTTCTCTCAGGCCCCTCTATCCCACCTCAGCCCGCAATATATACAGTGTTGTGTACCTTCTCTCAGAGCCCTGTTATCGTAACTCATCCTGCAGTATACAAAGTGCTTTGAACCTTCCCTCGGGGCACTGCTATCGTACCCGACTAGCCCACAATATACACATGATTTTGTACATTCTTTAGGGCCCTGCTATCACACCTGCGAGCATGGTATACACAGTGCTTTGTATCTTCTCTCAGGGCCCTGCTAACACACCTCAGCCCACAGTGTACACAGTGCTTTGTATCTTCTCTCGGGGCCCTGCTATCGTACCTCAGGACCCTGCTACCCCCCTCAGCCCGCAGTATATACAGTGCTTTGTACCTTCTCTCAGGGCCCTGCTATCGTACCCCACCCGACGGTATACACAGTCCTTTGTACCTTCTCCCAGAGCCCTGTTATCGTAACTCATCCTGCAGTATACAAAGTGCTTTGTACCTTCTCTCAGGGCCCTGCTATCGTACCCCACCCGACGGTATACACAGTGCTTTGTATCTTCTTTCAGGGCCCTGCTATCACATCTCAGCCCACAGTATACACATTACTTTGTATCTACTCTCGGGCCCTGCTATCACACCTCAGCCCACAGTGTACACAGTGCTTTGTATCTTTTCTCTCGGGACCCTGCTATCGTACCTCAGGACCCTGCCATCCCCCCTCAGCCCGCAGTATATACAGTGCTTTGTACCTTCTCTCAGGGCCCTGCTATCGTACCCCACCCGACGGTATACACAGTGCTTTGTACCTTCTTTAGGGCCCTGCCATCACATCTGAGCCCACAGTATACACAGTACTTAGTACTTTCTCTCTGGGCCCTGCTATTGTACCTCACCCGACGGTATACACAGTGCTTTGTAGCATTCCGCAAGTCACTGCTATCACACCTCAGCCGACAGTATACTCCATGCTTTGTAGCTTATCAAAAAGCACTTCAGTGACACCTCAGCCCACTAAAAACAGTGCTTTGTAGCCGTCCTCAGGGAACTGTTCCGACACTACAACCCATGATAAACTCCGTGCTTTGTATCCTCTCCATGTACGCTGCTATCACACCTCAGTCCAGTGCAATTAATTAAGGGGCACAGGTGTGATATCTCGGCAAGAGATGTACACTGTGTGTGTAGCCTTCCACGGGTTATGTCCATCACACCTCAGCTCAAGGTATAGTCAGTACTTAGCAGCCTCTCCAAGGGCATTGCTATCATTCTTCGGCATACGGTATACTTGTCGCTTTTTAGTCTTCCTCAGGATAAGGCTTTTGTACCTCGCCCACAGTATTCACAGTGTAGACTTCCTCAGGGTGCTGCTATTGCTTCGGGCGTGCAAGACAGCTTCTGTGGGAGCAGGAAGTACTTGTAACATCCTTGTCGGCCGCCATGAACCTTACTCAGGTAGAAGTAATTTCCCTCCACTTCTGTCTCTACGAGAGTGGGAAATGCTGACGATGCTGCAGATCCTGAGGTCACTCCAGTCTGCACTGACCTCGGATATCAAACCTCTCCATTTCACAGAATGACTCGAGGTTTTTGCAAGTTTAAAAATGCTGATCTGTATCCCATCAATATGTAAAAGTGAACAGTTACTTGCCCATTTAATGCACTGATATCTCCATTACACCCCCCATGAGAGAACATCGAAGGGAAATTGATACACTATATAATTTTTCAAATATTGTATAAAGATACAGAATGTTCTACTCTCTCACCTGTTTCATGTTATGAACCCTCGTTCCAATCCTGACATAAATGGGACGCGGATGGCACATCCAGTCCTATCACTCCTTCAATGCCGAGTGCCAGATCCACGTTGGATTTTCGGGCTATCGGCATAAACACCTTTGCAGTTTGCCCTGTCAAATGTTGGTCGGTAAAATCTGCAGAAGCTTACCAGGGGGGGAAACACTGATACCTTCTGTTTGTGTAATTCCTCTTTTCCTTCTGGAAAAAATCCAACAAGGATATCCAGTCAGTAGTGATTCTGAAATTTTGGCACAGACTCCGTGGCATCTACACAGGACAAGCCATACTTGGAGGGCCCATAGTTTAAAAAAAGGAATATGGAAACCGCCACTGCCTACAACATGGAACAATTGAATCGCCCAATTGTTTGGTAAAGCATATCTGGTTTAAGTTGTCCCATTAAGTGACCTGGCTGGTGTTGTCTGTGCCCTCTTTGTACACCAGTGTGCAGAAGCACACAGGAGCGGCTCGTATTGGGTAAAAGAGGGGGCAGGGGACTGGGGAAGACTGAGACAAAAAATAAAACGTACCTGCTGCCCTCCAGCATTGCGTCGCACTCTGATGCCGCCAGCCAATCCTGAAGCTGCTCTCATGCATCAGAGCAGATTCAGGATTGGCCTAAGCGCTCCAGGAGAGACTGGGAGTCTGTGCCTGCTCTCTCCCGACCCCAGCAATGCAGTTCTAAACCTGTTTTAATATTGTTTTATTTTTAAAAAATGTCAAGGAGCCACTATGTACTTCACTAAATGAACAGAGGATTTAAACATCAGAAATATTTGGGTCTTAAACACAGGAGTGTGGGAGGGGCGCAACCAGGAGTTAATAAAGATTTAATTGATCCTCTGTGCTCCCCAGTTTCCAGCAAGTCAAATTGAAAACGCACTCGTCCCATAAATCTTGAGTAGTAGAAAAATACTTTATTTTATTTTACAATATGATGGTTAATACGGCCAGCGTGTATCATCCCGTAAAACAATGGAACTTCTTCAGGGCTGTCACAAAAAAAAAACATACAATTAGGGGTACAAATAATGAAACACATTTCAAAAGCTAAAATATTTACACTAAGTAACATGAAAGATCAATCCACGTAACTCAGTGGAGTGAGGTAATTGCCAAAGCTTGTGAGTCGCCCAATTTTGCCGTATACATTTGTCCAGCGACATCATATTACATTTATACGTGTTATACAGCGTTCACCGTTTTTATCAGGAACAGATTAATTATTTCTTAGCATAAAGTCAGATGGTTTATTCATACCAGAGGAGTGGCAGAAGAAAAAAAAGTACAATAAATAAATTAAATTAGAACATTTATGGTATTATGGGAATCACAACATGGCCTGTGGGGATGTGGAGAAATGATGTACCTAAATTACCGGAAATGACTTATGACCATCTTTCAAAGATGCGGTCTTACCTAAAGTACCTTTCATTGATTTGATAAATATTATTCATTTCAGAAATAGTGATATATCTCAAATTTAATGGTTTCATGTGCGTAGGACGCATTGTATGATACTTCAAATAATACGCTTTTTGTATTAGGCCAAATTTAATACAGTCTGAAGCGTGAACATGCATGCTAAAAAGCCATTATTGTCTGGCATTGGAGAAGCCATTTTCTTATGTGTAAGTTGAAAAAAATACCCTATTGATAATGAAGTAGAGGTAGCCAACTAGAAACAAAGTGACGATCAGACACGTTCTATAACTTTTGTGTTATTGGGACAAGTTTCCCAAAGGAAACCTCGTATAAACAACCCAACATAATGAAGGTTGAAGGCATGCCCATCTGGCTTATATTTGTGATTGAAGACAACACACTGCTTGTGTTCTTTCCACACAGTGATCTACACATTTAGAATAATATTCAGCCAGTGTAAGTACTTCACTTTTTTAACTCCTTTGGACCTGGTGCTATTTCTATCACTTCAAGTAATTCAATCTTTATTAGATTTTCATCACCAGATTTGGAATATCCCAGACATTCTACTTTTTTCACAACACATTTTCCAACGTCACCAGCATCTCACCGATGTTAGTTGAAGGATGAGGATCTAACCATGTGCACTTGGTCAAGTCCTTCATACACAAGCTGACCTTATCTTTTGACTTGTGCACCGAGGCTCTGGGCCTTGACCTGCCAATAGCCTCCGTCTGGTCAATCTTACTTCCGTACAGCGTATTCTGTTCTACCCCTAATTACTGCCTAATGCACTCCTCATTATACACCTTACCACATATACTGCACTACGTTTCCTTACTACTTTCATTAGTAACCAACACCTGTTCTGTGTGATTTGGATTTTATACAGTTCCCAAACACCTTTGGTCTTTCCACCCCAACACGACCTTTGCTTTCTTCTCCACACACACTTTTCCTATTAGCTCCTTTATCTCAAAAACAGTCTAGCATCAAATTAAGCTACCACAGGTATTATCATGTCACAATATCCCTATGTTTTTTTAAAAACCTTTGCTTTATACTTCTTAATATGTCAGCATCATTGACTATATATGGCGTACATGAGCGCATACACATATATACGTACTTGCCCAGCAGCTCTGCAACGCACCTTGGTGGACCATAGGATTCATTCACACTTTGAACGGTTTTACTTTCTTCCATTCATTCTGATACCACGAACAGCTCGTCTTTCCCTTCATCATCACAGCTCGAATCATGATCTTGCCCTCGATTCATTCTCTTATTTGCGCCTCCCAATTCATTTTTGCACATTTAAAAACTGTCGCACCTTAATCCATTCATAACATTTTACTTTAAAACGGTAGATTTGGAAGACACAGCCACATACCTCATACTACTGAAGTAGTAACAATGCAGTTTTCCCCTCCATGTCCTTTTGCTTTACCTTTGGCCTCTGCAACACCAACTTCTTACTTTCCTTCATGTTCATCGATACACCATTAACTCTGCTTTCTTCCCTTTGAGCTTGCCACCACCCTCTCTTTGTCTCGTTAGCCACTTTTCTATGCTAAAGGTCTTCTAAATGGATGGTTCCTTCACAATCCGTAATTTCTTCTGAATTTTGATTGTGTTGATACAATTAATCAACTGGTCCCTAATTATTTCCTCATGGAGATCTTTACATTTACAAATGGCAGCAAAGGTATGTATTAACAGTATTTAGTGTTTCATACTTTCTCCCACTCTTTTCCTTTAGAAAATAACTTTTTTCTTTCTCCTCAAGAGCTCTAATTGCTCTTTCGTACGATCTTTCTTAAGATCTAATGGTCTTCATCCAGACCTATATTGTGGTTCTCAGTTTCCTTCCTCTTAGATAGGCACTAGCAAAGTGTTCAATAATTCTTCTCCTCTCAACACCTAAGTTATGTTTTAATGTTTAATGTGGCTAATGTGTGGACACACATGCTTCTCTCATCACAGTCCCTCATACTTCTCAAAAACATTGCTCCAAGCCTCCAGTTTCATTCCTCGTTCACTGGGACACTGCAGAAAAACATGAGGAGGTACATCAGCCCCCTAATACTTACAAGAAACAGGGAACAATGCACTACAATATCACAGCTATATATTGATGCTTTTCTTTACATAAACGACACCAGGCCTGGCTACATTTACATACAGTCGTACAGAAGTCCACTTGTACTGAACTGTCACACTCTTTCATTTTTTTCTTTCTCTATTCCTCATTCCTTGTGCGGCTGAGTCCTTTCTTTCTTGCTGTGGATTCACTGAACACTAGTACCACCCGCAGCAGTATGTGTAAAGCCTTAAGGACGCTGTTGCACATGTATGTTAAACTGCCCAGCTTCTCCTCATGACAAAAGACGCTACTTCCAAAACGCTAATATCAAACTGTATGCATGCATTTCCGGTGGTCTTCACACCTTACAGAAATGAAGCAGAGGTGGCATGAGAATACACTGCACGTGTCACACTCACCAAGTGGTGCCTGAGATGAGTATTTGCTGCAGCTCCATACGCTGTATATCTGTGACATACAGATTTAAGTATAGGAAATGAATATGGACAAGTTATTACCAAGACATTACACACCTCTGCTCCTTTGTAGTTGGGCACCTCTCGCCTCTGGTGTCCTGCCGTTGCCCAACCCCCACCTCTCCTCTCCAGATTGTCCTCTCCACACTTCAAGTATTTTTTGGATACTCGATGCATGTCTCCTCCACGTAGGCCTTCCATCCAGACCTGGCACCAGAACTTTTTACTTGGGTAGGCCAAGGCTGCATTTGGGTGGGCCACTATAGGCCCAATTTGTTACTTCTGGAGGTAGCCTACAAGCCCCAGATTACATTATATCTACTCGCAAGCAATCACCATGATACAACGGATCGATTCTGAGTGTATACAGAGCATGTGGAGAGTTATTTGAAAGTTAAAGCAATGTCCGTACCTACGTGCAAACCCTCAAATTCCAGCAGGCCAGGCTTCAAAATAAGTACTTGAATACCAAGCATATGGTAATAGAAGTTCAAGTTTAAGGAGGTCCTTATTACCGCATGAAAGCCTTGACATCATTGCACTAGAAAAGCTGGCTATTTATTCGTTGCGATTTGTCCAACACTTATTTCTCTGCACAAAATGAACTTAATAATTTTTCTTTTCTTGCCATTCTTTTGTGACATACTTAAATAGATACAAGTTTTTGAAAAACTTAACTTTTGAAAATCGAGAAAGGAATATTTTTTAAAACTGCCAGCAGTTTTCACGCCTGACAGTTGCAAAACTAGTAGCTGCAGTCATAGAGCTAACCTTCTGTTACTCTTTAAAAACTCTCTGACCGACTCATCCATACTTGGGTTTGGTGTGAGCTCCTTTTATGTGCTAAAATAGTCAAATTCAGTGTTTGACCATGAATCGTGCGTGGGAAAGGTGTTAGGACACAGGACAGGGTTGACACCCCTATAACCAGTGCAGATACATACATTTCATGAAGTGCTGGGAAAGCTTCAGCATAATCGTGCACCAGTTCACAAATGTTGGCAGCATCTGCACCATCTGGGACTTTTTAGCCACGAAAATGAGGCCATGAGGAAACCTAAATAGAAACGGTATTGATAAGTTCTATGTTCTTCTGGGAGAATCTGGTCTCCATTTCAACTATTGCTCGGTCCAGAGTGTTCAAGAGCGGCAGCCTGAGCACTTGCTGTTGAGAAAAGGAAGTCTCAGTTGCCGATTGTCCAACTGTGGAAAGCACCACTGAATCTGCAAATCGGCAGTTGAGGTCCTCCTCCTTTTTAGTCCATTATTAACACTTGTGGTTTCGTCTGACACATCAACAGAAGCGCAGTACTTGGTAGAAAACATTAGATTTGCATGCTTGGCTATCATGTCACGAAGGGGCATATTTACAATAATGTAGCGGAGTGCGGGTTAGATCCAAAATAGCTAACGTCATGCTTGGTCCCTTTAGAAATGCAGGGATGCGCCATATTTACAATAATAAGGTGCACCCCTGCACTGGTGCTAAATTAAGCTGCCTAGCACCAACGCAGGCGCCCCTGCACCAGAGTACAAGGATGCTTGCGTTGAGGGAATGATTGTTTATGTGCAGGAAGGTGCCCCTTCCTCTACATAAACAATCCAGAATGGCGATTTGTAACTTCTATGTGTGCTGCATTGTGGAGCACACAGAAGTTGCAAATCGTCATTTTTTTAATGATTGTTTATGTGCAGGAGGAGACGCCTTCCTGCACATAAACAACCATTCATGGCAGTTTGCTGTTTCTATGTGTGCTGCATAATTCAGTCCACATAGAAACAGCAAAAACGAGGAGAGAAAAAGCATTTCTCCTCGCTTCTCCATGTTAAGACAAGATTTTCCCTAGTCTTAATTTTGGCACTGCCTCCGATTTACACCACCCTTGCAAATAGGGGGCAGCATCAAAATCAATGGGTGTTGTGGCGGAACGCCCACAGCAACACCCACTGCCCCCCCTTTCATGCGTGAAAGGAGGCTTTATTTACAAGGTGGCATGAAGGCACTTTAACTGACATAATGCCGCCTTGTGAATAAGGTGAAGCCCTTATTGCCACAGGAACATCGCAAAAAAGTGATGTTCCTGTTGCGGTGGGTGCTTTAAATATGCCTCTAAGTGTAGAATGTAATATTAGCACTACAAGATAGACGTTTTATTGCTGTGTCTGAAACACAACATTTGCAGGTTTTAAAGCTAAAAGTAGATCTTGTAAACATTTCTCAATAACATGAACATTTTCCTTTTGAATATGGGACAATAAACCACAAACCTCTGCCTTCAACTCAGATGTAGCATTGTCATCATGACATGTGGCTGATATAAGCTCAGAAATGCTGTTGATGTTTTCAACCACCCATTGTGCAACCTCATAATGGCTAGTCCATTGAATTTCAAGAAGACTTTTGAGTTGGTCCATTATATTGTTGACTCAGATAATGACGAAGAAAGAAATTGTACAGCATATTGGAGAGTTTGCTTTGCTTTTGATTTACTCTGGATAGCATGTATTACAAGATGAAGCTGATGATTGTAACAGCGTATGTAAGGAATATACTTATTTAATCTTCTCTGTATCACAGCCTGAACACCCCCATTGCATCTACTCATCACCGATGCTCCATCGTAGCACTGACTTGAAATGTCTTCTGGCTTGAAAGCCCAGACAACCAAGCGGCTTTAAATGCCTTTAAAAGCAGGGATATAATCTGATGTACCATGGTGAATCACTCCTGCATGTTAAAGTAAAGCATTTTTTTAAGTTGAAGAGATTTCACATGCAATATGTTGTACAATTTACAATGCAAATATATGCAGGGCACGGCTTGTTGCCAGGGTTTTTGAACCAAGCCAAACATTTGACTCAACTGTCTAAGCTCTTCCTGTTAATTTGTCATATCACCCTACCCTATAGATGGGCCCGTATGTCTAGCCAGGCCTGCTTAAGGGCCTTCCTTTATCTCTCCTTAGTCTTACAAGGCCCAGTAAAACACATTGTTTTTCAAGTCTCTTTCTAATGGTTAGCAATCTCAGTTGCGAAGAGGAGGTTTCTATGGTGGGAGTATCAGGCAAGTGACACTACTCGGGTTCCTTCTTTGCCAGCCTTCAGAGAGAATGTCTCATCATCACTGCCTCCACCTGACACTAGTCTCTGCAGTGCACTTTATTACCGGCCCTCTCCTGCGTGCCTTATCTCACAGCTGACCTTGGGCCCCAGCCCCATATCAACCACCATCCGCCTCCACTTTCATTATTCCCAATAAAAAACATTAGTAAAATTATCAGCTTCATTCTTTTTTTTTAAATG
Source organism: Lissotriton vulgaris (assembly GCF_964263255.1). Taxonomy (NCBI): domain Eukaryota; kingdom Metazoa; phylum Chordata; class Amphibia; order Caudata; family Salamandridae; genus Lissotriton; species Lissotriton vulgaris. Next base: position 282,242 of record NW_028247661.1, on the reverse strand, counting down.
TTTTCATAAAAAAAAAAAAAAATTACAACGTTTTTTCCCTTAACTCCTCCCCCCCCCACCCCCTCCCCCCACCCCTGCACAGGACATGAAAAATAGCAAAAGAATACAATCAAGTTTCGTTTTTTTCCATGACATTACTATATCTCAAGTTACAATTTACAATAATTCAGACTGGCAAATTATACTGGGTAAGCTAGAGCATTATTTAAAAACAACTGGTAGAAACCCCTTGAAGGGCGAATAACCAAACATAACCCCATGTATACAGCTAGAATAATATTCCTGATTGCATTATACACCCGCCCTGAGGCCCTATGGAAGTTCTAAGTTTCCTGCCACCCTATTCTTCCAATCTGTTATTGGTTTCCAGATCTGCAGACCTAGGGATCTAGCATTCTTCCCTTTTCTGGCGTATAGCGCTTTTTCCATGTTGTATATATACAAAAGCCTGGCCAACCATTGCTGCATAGTGGGGGGGAGCTTGTCTCGCCATGCTGAAGCTATGCATAGACGAAATACTGCCATAGCTACGAACAGAAAGTTCTCCAACTGTGGTTGTTCTCCAGTCCCGTTCAATCCCATTAATATTACTTGGGGTGTCATTGTTAACTTACAATTCAGTGATCTATCTAAAAACCCTTCGATTTCTTTTATCAGAGGAACTAGGTTGGGGCATTCGCCAAACATGTGAGCTATGTCTGCCTCCTGGCTGTCGCATCTTGGGCATGTTATGCCTTGTGTGCCCCCCCACTGTGCAATTCTGGCTGGGGTGTAGTATAGCTTGTACAAGGTCTTGTAGTGCTGGGTTTGCAATGAAGAAGAGCGGAGAACCTCCTGTCCCATCCACAATGACTTCTCAAAGATCCCCTCCCGAATCCCTAGCGCATTCATCCATTTTGCTTCAAATTTACCCAAGTCATCTCCCCTGTGTGCTATAAGTTCGGCATAGAACCTTTTTATCGTGCAGCTGTGTCCCCCTTCTATTATTTGTAATATTGTATTGTCCCCAAATCCTAGAGGTCCTCCTCTCTTTCCAGCCAATAAGCTTCTTGTCTGCAAATACTTAAAAAACGTCCTTGTACTGACCCCAAATTTTCTCTGTATCTCTGAGAATTGGCCCTAGCGGGCCTATCAAATCCCCCATTCTTTTCACTCCTAACCGTCCCCATTCCTTGAAAACAGTATCAGCAAAGATCTCTGGGGGTAATGTGGGATCATTCCCTAACCTAGTGTATGCATGGTATCTACCCAGTCCAAAGCTCTTTTTAAATGCCTTCCACACCTTATAGGCTGCCTCCAGGGTCTTGAATCTGGTTCTCTTGAAGTAACTCGGTTCAGTATATCTCAGGAACACATTCTGTGCCTCCTCGCCTAAAATCAAACCGAAGATCTCTAACGAGCCGGTATAGAATTCTTCTTCCATCTCGGCCCGCCAATAAGGCCCGTTATTTGCTGCAACACTGATGCCCAGTAATAGAGTCTCAGATCGGGTAGTGCCCACCCCCCCCTCTCTCTTGGTAATGCCATATATTTTAGTGCCCTTCTTGTTTTGCCCTGTGACCAAATAAACCGGTTTATTATGAGCTCTATTCTACCAAACAAAAGTGGGCTAAAAAATAGAGATATAGTTCTAAATATATATACAAATTTCGGGAGGAGATTTATTTTAATATAATTTACCCTGCCAACTATAGACATGTGCAGATTATGTACCCTATCCAAATCCTTCTTCGCTTTCGCGATGATAGGAGAAGTGTTTAAGTCCACTAGATTGCCCAGGTCAGCCGTGATTGTTATTCCTAGATAAACCCCCTCAGCCACCACCCGTGAATCTGTGCATGTGGCATATATGTTCTTTATGATTTGTGTCTTAGTTTTATTTAGTGCGTACCCCGCGACCCGCCCAAATTGCTCCGCCTCCTGTTCTATTTTACTGATGGCCTCTGATGGTGAGGGTGTGATAATCGCAATATCATCTGCGTATGCTAGTACCTTAATCAGCCCCATCTTAGTGTCTAGCGGCCTAATTCCATCATTTAGCTCCAATTTCTTAATTAATGGGTCTATGTAAAGTGCAAAGAGTAGGGGTGAGCACGGGCACCCCTGTCGTGTGCCCAGTGTAATTCTAAATGGGGTAGTGCGGCTTGCTTTCACCCTTACACACGCCGTTGGTCCTACATACCATGATTGTATTGATTTTATGAATCCTTCTCCGATTCTCCCTTTCCTTAACACTGCCCACAGGAATTCCCACGCCACGCGATCGAAGGCCTTTTCGGCATCTAGTAACATAGCTGCCATAGGTTTCTCCTCCGCCCCTTTTACATCAAATAGCGTGATCATTTTTCTAACATGGAGTGCAGTTCCTCTGTGTGGAATAAAGCCATGCTGATTAATACTTACTAGTTGCTCTATTACCCTAGCAACTCTGTTCGCTAATGTTTTAGAGAAGATTTTTAGGTCAGCATTAATCAGTGTAATCGGGCGGTATGATCCGGGCTCTGCGGGGGGTTTCCCTTTTTTAAGGATTATAACGATATCAGCCCCTGCCCAGCTGGCTGGTATAGAATGCCCCGCCTGTGCCTCCCTAAGTGTCCTGACTAGATCTGAGATAATTGATGCAGAAAACACTTTGTAAAATTCCCCGGGTATCAAATCCGGCCCAGCAGCCTTACCGGAGGGTAGGCTGAGCATAGCCTCCTTAATCTCTTCTGCCTCTAAGCAGATCTCGAGAGAGTCCGTATCTATCTCCTGTAGGGTTTTAATTGGTAGGTCTTGCAGGTACCTCTGAATATCGGCAGGGTCCCTGTCCTGCTCCTCCTCATAAAGGTTACTATAGAACTCCCTAAAGACCTCGAGGATGCCTTCCCTATCTGAAACCATATTGCCCCCGCTGTCTTTTATCTCTTTAATTTCACCTTTTGCCATCCTCTGTCTCGTGCGTGTTGCAAGTGTTCGCCCTACCCTTTCGCTGTATTCATAGCATTGCTCTCTCTTAGCATTGTAAATCTTAGCTGATTTTATTGCTATAGTCTCTTCTGCTTCGGTTTTAGCCATCATGGTCTCCATTAAATATTGTTCCAGCTCCCACCCCTCAGTAATAGCCTGTTCCAGTCTCTGCTTTGCTTTCAACAGATCGCTGTTTACTTGATCTACCTTGGCTTTCTCCTTTTTCTGTTTGGCTAGGCTGAAACTCAGTGTTTCACCTCACACCCCTGCTTTAAAGGTATCCCAATCATTTCCTGGATTAGTACTCCCTCTGTAAAATTATCAGCTTCAAACTTAAAACATTGAATATAACAGACAATATAATTAGTAAGCACTTTTAAAATGGCATGTTTTTTCAAAAACCACCATGTGGTGCCTAATTTGAAAATATAAAAGTTTTTTTCTCAAGCTAAATGGATAAAATGCTAGCAAATTAGTTGAAATGGTTTTGTACATCACACTTGGCACTTAAAGAAAAAAAGTCACATCTCAGGTGTAGAATGCTGTAATTCGCCATTAAAAAGTTGCCGATAGTGAGTAAGCACCAGCTTTTGATGGGCATGGGATAGGGATTTTGTCTGCAGCAGGAAAAATATAAGTTGCTAAAATGTAATTAAAACAATGCAAATAGCTTTGCTTCAGTAGTTCTTTTAAAACTTATTTTTATTAGTTTTACAAAAAACACAAATATTTATCCGTCAAGGTGTATCATGGACATTGCATTCTTATTTGAACAAAAATTCAAAAAACATTATCCCTCCGCGCACCCCCCGGTACAGGCTCAAGCTATCATTTGTCTACATGATCCGCATTTATCACTCGTGCGGGCTCAGTGATGCCTAGCCAAGCAGGTACAGTTAGTATATAAGCAACACATACATGGATTATATTGTCTTACCTAGTACAGTGTCTACATCTTCTGACAACACTTACAGTCCTGGAATATACATTCTTTCACTATTCTTGTAAGTCTTTGTTTACATTGCATTCCAGTCCAGTGAGATTGGTATCTTCCGCATCCCTTCCGTTCTTCTCTTTGTAGTTCTGCTCCCTCTGCCCTTCCCCATCGCACCACCTCATTATACTAGTCTAACAAACTGGGCAGCCTGGTAGCTTTTATCTATTTATTTATTCATTTGTAGAGCGCATAGTTACACCACCGGTGTGTCCCCGCTGTGATATGCATGCTCTGAGGGGGGGTAGCTGTCATCCACCTGTAATGGTACGCTGTGCAGCACTAACTGACCTGTAACCCTATCCGATTTGCCTAAACAGCCATGTTTTTAGCTGTCTTCGAAACTACTTTCGCATGGTTCTATTCTTAGATTTAACGGTAGGCCGTTCCACATTTTGACTGCACGGTACCTGAATGAGCGTGCTCCCATTCTTGCTCTGAATATTGTCGGTACAGTAACCAGCGGTATACACATAGATCTTAAATTCTGTCCTGGGATGTATTGGGTTATTAACTGTTGCAGGCATTTAGGGCCTTTCTTTGATAGAATACGGTGGCAGTGGCACATTGCCTTAAGAGCGACTCTCCTTTCTACTGGGAGCCTGTGTAAGGCTGTCAGTGCCTTCTTCGTATTCGCTCTTCTCGGAATGCCCAGTACCATTCGCGCCGGCGGATTCTGTACTCTTTGTAATTTGGCGAGTCTCATTTTAGTAGCACCAAGGTATAGTACATTCCCATAGTCTCATTGGGAAGTAATTACCGCATGTACTATAGTTTTCCGTGCTTTTGGTGGTTATAGATCCAGTACCTTCCTCAAAATTTTCATGTTTCCGTAGCATTTGCCAGCTACCTTCCGAATCTGACTTTCAAAAGTCAGCTCGGAGTCAAGCCATATACCAAGGTTTTTAACTTCTGATTCTGGGGGGAGGCAGTTGGCCTGGAGTTTCAGGCCACCACGCAGATGACGATATGGATGGCGTTCTGCCTGCCACCAGGACTTCCGTTTTGCTCTTGTTTAGCTTGAGGCAGTGATTAGACATCCAGTCTGCCACCCCTTCTAAACATTCGGAGAACCGGGTAGCTGCTTGGCCCTTGTCTTGTGCTAACATCACAATTAGCTGCATGTCGTCTGCGTAGGGGACAATCAACACCCCACACTTCTCCACACACTGCGCCAATGGCCCCACATAAATGTTAAACAAGGTAGGGCTCAATATTGAGCCTTGCGGGTCCCCTTGAGCCTAGGGAATCTTCTTCGATAGATATGTTTGTTATGCAACTTGAAAGCTTCGTGTGGAGAGAAATGATGTCTACCAACTCAATGCCCTACGCCTTATTCCACACGCCTCTATTCTTTGAACGAGTAGCTTTTGGAAAATAGTGTCAAATGCCGCCCTGAGATCTAGTAAAATCAGTGCCGCTGTATGTCCCTCATCTGCATGTTTCCTCAGTATTTCTGTGGCTTTGAGAAGTGCTGACTCAGTGGAGTGGGCCACTCTGAAGCCTGATTGGGAGGGATGCAATAGGTCGTTGTTGTTCATGTGGTCTATAAGTTGTTTATTTGTAGCTTTTTCTACGACTTTCACCACAAATGGCAGCAGTGAAATTGGCCGTAGATTTTCCAGTACTGTATGCTCCAGTGATGGCTTCTTTTTGAGTGGTTTCACAATGGCCTGTTTCCATTTTATGGGGACCACGCCATTTTGGAAGGAGCATGAGATAAGCTCAGAGATATATGGCATGATTACATTTGCTCCCTGCATTATTATCCGAGGTTGGACTGGGTCCAAAGGGGATCCCGATTTTATCCCTTTTGCTATGGTGGTAATTTCTTCAAGTTCCTGTATCATGAATTCGTACAGAATTACCCCAGCAAAATTTGTCTATCACTTGCCATCCTAGTTCCGTCCCGTACTTCTATCGGGAAGGTGTCATAGATTTTTTCCACTTAATCTGCGAAAAATTCTGCCACCTTATTACAGCTCTCCTCAGAGGCATCTATGTCACTCCTGTTGTCCTGTGTTCTTTTTTTTAATTTTATTTTATTTAGCAACACAAATAGAGATTGTACAAAAAACAAAAAAGACATATTCATATTCATTTTCATAAGCGAAGGTTGTATATGTATCAACAGTAACAACTCTTATTATTAATACAGATCATGTAATCCTATAAGAAAATAAACTTAACATGCTAACTACATCAAAGAGTAAGTGGAAGTATAGAGTTTGTTGGTATCTTATAGTAATTACCTAGTCCTATTATTCCAACCCTCAATTGGCTCCCAAATTCTTTCCCCTCGCATCCTGGCTTTTTTCCCTCTACATGCGTAAATTGCCTTTTCTTGATTATAAATCCCCAAGTATTGTGTCAGCCATATTTGAAAATTAGGGGGATCTGCCTCCTTCCATCGTGCTGCTAAGATTATTCTATACACCACCGTTCCTAGAAAGAGGCACGTTTCCTCCTCCTTGCTGTGCATAAGAGTATTATCATATCCTAGTATATATAACGTTAGTGATTCCGCTACGGCATGACCGAATACTTCCTGCCAAAATTCCGCTATTATTTGTCTGAAAGATGTTAATTTATCGCATTCATAGAACATGTGTATCAAATGTGCTTGGCCAGTACCACAGCGAGGACATTCGGAATTTGCTCTCTTCCCACAGGAAAAGAGTTTGGCAGGTGTATAATATAAATTACATATTGTCTTATACAACTGAGCCTTTAAGTTTGAAGAAATAAATAATTCAGATAAGAGCTGGAGTGACATGTCTATGTCGACGTTAGGATTGTTAGGTTCAGTTTCCCATGTAGATTCAATTCGCTCTACGTCATCCTTCTTACTTTCCAATAACATATCATAAAATGTACCAATCCTGGATGCTGATTTCCCCATACAATGCAATAAGGGGATGTTTAACAAAGAGATATTAGGTAGTTTTCTATTGAGGATAGTATTGATTTGAATATACTTAAACATATCTGTACTCTGAATTGAAAACTTATCTTGTAGATACTGAAACCTGGTTTCTGAGACGCCCTGAAGGAAATCTCCTACTGTAAATACCCCCATGTTTTCCCAACGTCTGGAGATATCGTCGGTAGCCTGTCTTGGTAGCACAGAAGAGTTCCATAATGGTGTGTACTTATTGAATTTTGGGATTTCAAGTTGCCTCGTTGTTTTCCTCCATATTCTCCAAGCACTCTTGATAATTTTGAACTTAACCTTTTTATAATATGAGGGTTCTAATTGTTTTAACAACAAGCCTTTTGCCTTTTTTCCTAAGGCTAATTCGTATATTGATGGTATAACACTTTCTACAAGAGTTGAATCTACTGTATAAATATTAAACAGGGGCGACATTTGTTGGAGCATAGTGGCCCATAAGTAGAGCATTATATTGGGAATTGCTAGCCCACCTCTGTGTACCGGGAGGGATAGGTAATTTATGGACCTTCTGATTTTGCCGTAGTTCCAAATAAATTTGCTCATTTGATATTCTATCGCTTTAATAGTTTTATCTTCGAGTATAAGACGAATTTCCCGAAACATATATATCAGCCTCGGTAGAATGTTCATTTTCAAAAAATTTCCTCTTCCGACAATTGAGAGGTAGAGACTGTCAACCCTTTTTAGATCTTTCTTAATATTTTTAGGTCTCGGCAGCGAGACCTATTGTTGTTAAAATGCCTCCCAAGGGAGACAGACAGGTGCACGAGCCGATTAGGGTATGTGGACGCGCTTTGCGCGCGTGCGCACACACAGTGTTACTGAAGGCCGAAGGCACGCACAAACGCGCATACACACAGCATACACACACGGACGTGCGCACACACACACACGCCGCCGCCCCCCCACGCACGCACACACACACACACACGCCGCCGCTTCCCCCCCACAATTAAGCCCCACTTACCGCATCAGCGGCCTCAGCCGCCACTCCTGACGTCTGCTGCCACAGCGGGGGCTTCTCGCATAAGAATGCAGAACTGGATAAGATCCCTTGACTCTGGGGGCACCCTGCAGATCCGAAGCGTCCACCATCCATGAGGTCGCTGCAACTGCGGCCTGCATCGGGCCTCTGGCCAGTCCACACCACGGGGGCTCCTCGTCCTCTCAGGCAGGGGCTGCGCACTGCTGTGCACGTGTGCACCCCCCGGCGACGTGCGCGCCCCTGGCGACCCTCACGCCCAACCCCAGGTCTGCCCAGTAGAACGGCGCTCACTTCATCCCTCTGTGAGGCAGAAGGTTGAGCTGGTTATGTTAGGGTTTGAAGTGTGTCCTGCAAGTTACACAGGGCCTGTGCTGTTGGCGCCTAACCCATTGAGCTGCTTTACCTCTGCCAACCACCGTGAACGCTTTTGAACCAGGTGTGCACACATTTTATAATAAGGATTCCACTCTTCGCCGCTTCCCACGGGGCATTGTGAATGTCAGAGCCTGGAGCAGAATTGGTTATTGTTGTATTCAAGTAGAAGCGCTGCCGTGTGGGCCTGCTTCGGCCGCTACTCTGCAGCAGACCTGACACTGTGCCGTGACGTGTTAGCACTGAAAACAGGAGAGAGTTTTCCCAAAGGGACCCAGAAAGGACTGGGAAACAGTGACAATCAAAGAAGGGGGGATTCCTTTCTGTGGTTATTTTATAAGTCTCATATAATAGATCCAACCAATAGTGCCAGACACCTGTCGTGAAACAGTTTTACTTGTAAGTGTATTACAATATCCTCAAAATTATATATGCATATAAACACAAAGTTATATCAAAAAGTCTTATTTATTTAAAAAAAGTAGACACAAATATATATGCTAAGAAGCATTTTCATACAATATCAACATCAATACATACACATACTTTTCTTCCAAATTTTACACTATAAAAACATTAGAGAACATAATAAAAGAACACTGTTGTCGACGCGTTTCGGTGCTTAGTTGGATAAGACACCTTCTTCAGGACTATTGATTAAAACTTCATAAATCTAAAAGAAACATATTTAACATAAATTAGTACAAAGTGTTTGAGGATTTGTTTTTTTCACACAAAAACATATTTATCTCACTACGTACAGGGTCATGGCTATTAGTAGTCAAAATCTCTTACTTTTCAAGCTTTTTAAATTGCTATACCAGTCTTGATCCTGGAGCGAAAATATCCTTTAGTTTGTGTAGTCTCCTCCGTTTGTTCAATCTAGAGGATCTAAGGTAACAATAATGTTCCATGTTACATACCTCTCTTTATGTAGTGTGTTTAGTAATAGTTTGAGTACGACAGTGCTTACTTGGTGACAACGTGGGATACCAGAAGTATAGATGGACATTCCTCAAGGCGCCTACTTTTTGGATAGGTCGGCTTGGGTCGTTCGAGAGCCTTCTTATAAGTCAATTGCTTGTTTTGGCAGACTTCGCATCTATAAATAGAGAGTCGCAACAGAATTTTGCTATGTTGAATATATAGTCAGTCTACATGCTGTAGTCTCATACTGTACAGTCTTTGTTGTAAATAGGCGCCTATCTATAGGGAAGTAGTTATACTTGACTTAGGACCTGGTTATAAGCAGCCTTAAATTTAACTGGAAATCTTTTTCTGCAAAAACACAATTGTATCTGGGTGCAGTAATAATCTTGACAAACAGTAAGGGGCAGACAGTTGAATGTTACTTTGTGCAAGACACGGAGATGTAATTTAGTGTTAATAGGTACCATCTTACCTAAGTTAAAAATCCCGCACACAATCTGCCTGGTCTCCCTGGTCTCCAGAGTCAGTATGGAGCACGGGCACGTGTACAATGCACTGCTGTTAGGGCTCTGTTGGAGCAATGTTAACAAGGCTTTAGATCAAGTTGTCAGTCCCTCTATGCTCGCCCCCCAGCCGAATTTGGTGAATAGCGGCGGAATGCTGCTCTAGTGACTACATTAGTGTGGTATTTTTGGCACAACTGTCTATAAAAACTAGAAAAATGTGGCTCAGCTTGAATGTAGTCACATGGTTTTAAAGCCATAATTTTTGTTAAAGTTAAGTTAAGGAGGGGTTAGGGGTCCCTTCTAGCTGGGTCGCTAGCGTGAGAGGTCCATTCCATATGGACAGGTTATGTCTCACCTCAGTTTGGTCTTGTGTGCGCGATCTGCCTGGTCTCCCCGGTCTTCCAGCGTCAGTGTGGATGGTGGAGCACGGGGGCAGGATTTATACCCGTGAAAGTTAAACTTAACAGGTTGATAGATTGCACCTGTGTCCTGTTTGGTTACGGGCGTATTCCGCGCCATTTTGGTAGTTTTTCTCTGGCCGGTGTTCCTGCCTCGACATAAATGTAGGACTGTGTTAACGCTCCGTTGCCACGGAAACGTCTATGGATACAATACTGTTATCCAGTCGGAGCGTGTGTTTAGTTTGGCCAATGCACCTGGACTTTGTTCTTTACCGAGTGCATAAAAATTAAAACGGCCAATACCGTCGGATTGTTGCAACATTTATATGTTGGCGAGTGACTTTTTCAAAACACTTTTTACTTTCAGTTATTTGCGGTCGCGCCATTTTTGTAGTTTGTGACTATTTTCAATAGATTACCCCGCTAATATTAAGCTAAACAGGTTGATAGATCGCACCTGTCTCCTAGTTGGTTACGAGCGTATTCCGCGCCATTTTGATAGTTTTTATTTGGCCGGTGTTTCTGCCTCGACATAAGAGTAGGACTTTGTTGACGCTCCGTTGCCATGGAAACGTCTCTGGATACAATATTGTTATCCGGTCGGAGCGTATGTTTAGTTTTGCCATTACACCAGGATTATGTTCTTTACCGAGTGCATAAAGATTAAAACGGCCAATACCGTCGGATTGTAGCGTTGCAACATTTATATGTTAGCGAGTGACTTTTTCAATACACTTTTTACTTTCAGTTATTTACGGTCGCGCCATTCTTGTTCGCAAACCTTACTTCATGACTGGAATTCCATGCATATTTAGTTTGAAGCAACTACCATCTTTTTACTTTACCTCATGAAATTCCGAATAAGACATACATATCAACATGTTAAGAACGCTCCTATTATGTAGCTCTTTTTGTGGCGAAGCCATTATTGTTAGATATAGGCCAAATTCGTTGATGGATAAGAATTATATTAATATGATATTATATTAATATATATATATGGACAATCCCATATATAGGGCCATGAGTAATGGAGCGTTCTTGTACAGCGATGTGAGCCAAGTCATATGGCAAATAATTCATTTTATGTCGTTAACAGCTAGGTATTTTTTGATTGCCTTAGTATATGGTTTAGCATTTAGTAATATTTTAATATTTTCTCCAATACATTATTATAAGACATGGTCATTTTGCAACAGTTAAGGCGAATATATGTATTCATTCTACTAAGCGCGTCAATTGTGTATGAGATGGAACAGTGTACACATATTGCAAAAATCAAAGCGAGTTCATATGAGATGAAACAGTGTACACATGGTTATATTCTTAATTATGACATCACTTTTGTAGTACATGGGCCGAAGTTGGTCTAATGGTGCTAGTGGGATCAATGCTATCTAACCAGTCTTTCCCACTCTTCCCTACTATTCAGCCCAAAATGATATGTGCGAAATTTAGACATGAAGAATTGCTCCCTTTGTTTGCGTTTGAGGTCTGTATTCCCTCCTCTGGCTGATGTCTTAATTCTTTCTATTATAAACCATTTGAGTTCATCTTCTCTGTGATTTACGCTTGACCAGGCAGATTGTGTGCGGGATTTTTAACTTAGGTAAGATGGTACCTATTAACACTAAATTACATCTCCGTGTCTTGCACAAAGTAACATTCAACTGTCTGCCCCTTACTGTTTGTCAAGATTATTACTGCACCCAGATACAATTGTGTTTTTGCAGAAAAAGATTTCCAGTTAAATTTAAGGCTGCTTATAACCAGGTCCTAAGTCAAGTATAACTACTTCCCTATAGATAGGCGCCTATTTACAACAAAGACTGTACAGTATGAGACTACAGCATGTAGACTGACTATATATTCAACATAGCAAAATTCTGTTGCGACTCTCTATTTATAGATGCGAAGTCTGCCAAAACAAGCAATTGACTTATAAGAAGGCTCTCGAACGACCCAAGCCGACCTATCCAAAAAGTAGGCGCCTTGAGGAATGTCCATCTATACTTCTGGTATCCCACGTTGTCACCAAGTAAGCACTGTCGTACTCAAACTATTACTAAACACACTACATAAAGAGAGGTATGTAACATGGAACATTATTGTTACCTTAGATCCTCTAGATTGAACAAACGGAGGAGACTACACAAACTAAAGGATATTTTCGCTCCAGGATCAAGACTGGTATAGCAATTTAAAAAGCTTGAAAAGTAAGAGATTTTGACTACTAATAGCCATGACCCTGTACGTAGTGAGATAAATATGTTTTTGTGTGAAAAAAACAAATCCTCAAACACTTTGTACTAATTTATGTTAAATATGTTTCTTTTAGATTTATGAAGTTTTAATCAATAGTCCTGAAGAAGGTGTCTTATCCAACTAAGCACCGAAACGCGTCGACAACAGTGTTCTTTTATTATGTTCTCTAATGTTTTTATAGTGTAAAATTTGGAAGAAAAGTATGTGTATGTATTGATGTTGATATTGTATGAAAATGCTTCTTAGCATATATATTTGTGTCTACTTTTTTTAAATAAATAAGACTTTTTGATATAACTTTGTGTTTATATGCATATATAATTTTGAGGATATTGTAATACACTTACAAGTAAAACTGTTTCACGACAGGTGTCTGGCACTATTGGTTGGATCTATTATATGAGACTTATAAAATAACCACAGAAAGGAATCCCCCCTTCTTTGATTGTGACGTGTTAGCACACCACTGTCCGCAGCATGTCAGAAAGTGACCCCAGTGTGGTTATGAAGCCTGGAAATTCGGTCCAAAAGCTGCACAGGGAGATTCGAAGCGCTACGAGGAATGTGGGGATCCTTAGATATGCAAGCTGGATGTAGTGCGCAATATCTACATGTGGCTCTTGTGTAACTGCTCACCGTTTTACCAAGTACTGGGTGAGTTTGATGTATAGTGCAGAGTGTGAGTGCAGAGTGCAGAGTGAGTGTGCAGAGTAGTGAGTGCAGAGTGCAGAGTAGTGAGTGCAGAGTAGTGAGTGCAGAGTAGTGAGTGCAGAGTAGTGAGTGCAGAGTAGTGAGTGCAGTGCAGAGTAGTGAGTGCAGTGCAGAATAGTGAGTGCAGTAGTGAGTGCAGTGCAGAGTAGTGAGTGCAGTGCAGAGTAGTGAGTGCAGTGCAGAGTAGTGAGTGCAGAGTAGTGAGTGCAGTGCAGAGTAGTGAGTGCTGTGCAGAGTAGTGAGTGTAGAGTAGTGAGTGTAGAGTAGTGAGTGCAGAGTAGTGAGTGCAGAGTAGTGAGTGCAGAGTAGTGAGTGCAGTGCAGAGTAGTGAGTGCAGTGCAGAATAGTGAGTGCAGTAGTGAGTGCAGTGCAGAGTAGTGAGTGCAGTGCAGAGTAGTGCGTGCAGTGCAGAGTAGTGAGTGCAGAGTAGTGAGTGCAGAGTAGTGAGTGCTGTGCAGAGTAGTGAGTGCAGAGTGCAGAGTAGTGAGTGCAGAGTAGTGAGTGCAGAGTGCAGAGTAGTGAGTGCAGAGTAGTGAGTGCAGAGTCATGAGTGCAGTGCAGAGTAGTGAGTGCAGAGTGCAGAGTAGTGAGTGCAGAGTAATGAGTGCAGTGCAGAGTAGTGAGTGCAGTGCAGAGTAGTGAGTGCAGTGCAGAGTAGTGAGTGCAGTGCAGAGTAGTGAGTGCAGTGCAGAGTAGTGCGTGCAGTGCAGAGTAGTGAGTGCAGTGCAGAGTAGTGAGTGCAGAGTAGTGAGTGCAGAGTAGTGAGTGCTGTGCAGAGTAGTGAGTGCAGAGTGCAGAGTAGTGAGTGCAGAGTAGTGAGTGCAGAGTAGTGAGTGCAGAGTAGTGAGTGCAGTGCAGAGTAGTGAGTGCAGAGTGCAGAGTAGTGAGTGCAGAGTAGTGAGTGCAGAGTAATGAGTGCAGTGCAGAGTAGTGAGTGCAGTGCAGAGTAGTGAGTGCAGTGCAGAGTAGTGAGTGCAGAGTAGTGAGTGCAGAGTGCAGAGTAGTGAGTGCAGAGTAGTGAGTGCAGAGTAGTGAGTGCAGAGTAGTGAGTGCAGTGCAGAGTAGTGAGTGCAGTGCAGAGTGGTGAGTGCAGAGTGCAGAGTAGTGAGTGCAGAGTTGTGAGTGCAGAGTAGAAAGTGCAGAATAGTGAGTTCAGTGTAGAGTAGTGAGTTCAGTGTAGAGTAGTGAGTGCAGTGCAGAGTAGTGAGTGCAGTGCAGAGTAGTGAGTGCAGAGTAGAGAGTGCAGAGTAGAGAGTGCAGAGTAGTGAGTGCAGAGTAGAGAATGCAGTGCAGAGTAGAGTGCAGAGTAGTGAGTGCAGAGTGCAGACTAGTGAGTGCAGAGTAGTGAGTGCAGTGCAGAGTAGTGAGTGCAGTGCAGAGTAGTGAGTGCAGAGTAGAGAGTGCAGAGTAGAGAGTGCAGAGTAGTGAGTGCAGAATAGTGAGTGCAGTGCAGAATAGTGAGTGCAGTGCAGAGTAGTGAGTGCAGAGTGCAGAGTAGTGAGTGAAGAGTGCAGAGTAGTGAGTGCAATGCAGAGTAGTGAGTGCAGAGTAGTGAGTGCAGTGCAGAGTAGTGAGTGCAGTGCAGAGTAGTGAGTGCAGAGTAGTGAGTGCAGAGTAGTGAGGGCAGAGTAGTGAGGGCAGAGTAGTGAAGGCAGAGTAGTGAGTGCAGAGTAGTGAGTGCAGAGTAGTGAGTGCAGTGCAGAGTAGTGAGTGCAGAGTAGTGAGTGCAGAGTGCAGAGTAGTGAGTGTAGAGTAGTGAGGGCAGAGAAGTGAGTGCAGAGAAGTGAGTGCAGAGAAGTGAGTGCAGAGTAGTGAGTGCAGAGTAGTGAGTGCAGTGCAGAGTAGTGAGTGCAGTGCAGAGTAGTGATTGCAGAGTGCAGAGTAGTGAGTGCAGAGTAGTGAGTGCAGAGTAGTGAGTGCAGTGCAGAGTAGTGAGTGCAGAGTCAGAGTAGTGAGTGCAGAGTAGTGAGTGCAGAGTAGTGAGTGCAGTGCAGAGTAGTGAGTGCAGAGTAGTGAGTGCAGTGCAGAGTAGTGAGTGCAGTGCAGAGTAGTGAGTGCAGTGCAGAGTAGTGAGTGCAGTGCAGAGTAGTGAGTGCAGAGTAGTGAGTGCAGTGCAGAGTAGTGAGTGCAGTGCAGAGTAGTGAGTGCAGAGTAGTGAGTGCAGAGTAGTGAGTGCAGAGTCGTGAGTGCAGAGTAGTGATTGCAGTGCAGAGTAGTGAGTGCAGTGCAGAGTAGTGAGTGCAGTGCAGAGTAGTGAGTGCAGTGCAGAGTAGTGTGTGCAGTGCAGAGTAGTGTGTGCAGCGCAGAGTAGTGAGTGCAGAGTAGTGAGTGCAGAGTAGTGAGTGCAGAGTTCAGAGTAGTGAGTGCAGAGTAGTGAGTGCAGAGTTCAGAGTAGTGAGTGCAGAGTAGTGAGTGCAGTGCAGAGTAGTGAGTGCAGTGCAGAGTAGTGAGTGCAGTGCAGAGTAGTGAGTGCAGAGTAGTGAGTGCAGAGTAGTGAGTGCAGAGTAGTGAGTGCAGAGTAGTGAGTGCAGTGCAGAGTAGTGAGTGCAGTGCAGAGTAGTGTGTGCAGTGCAGAGTAGTGAGTGCAGAGTGCAGAGTAGTGAGTGCAGAGTGCAGAGTAGTGAGTGCAGAGTAGTGAGTGCAGAGTAGTGAGTGCAGAGTAGTGAATGCAGAGTAGTGAGTGCAGTGCAGAGTAGTGAGTGCAGTGCAGAGTGGTGTGTGCTGTTGAGTGCAGAGTGCTGTTGAGTGCAGAGTGCTGTGTATTGGCAATGTAAATGACAATGCCATTTATTTATGATTTAAAGAACAAAAAAGAAATGTCATGAGCAATGCCAATAGCTCTACCTTTAATGATGCCGAGACCATTGCATTGTAAATGCTTGTTTAGTAGGTGTTCAAAATTTAGATCATTAATGTTCTCTATATTAGGTGATATACATATACCTAGATATACTGCGTTATCTACCTTCTTTGGGTCGTCAAACTGGACATTATCCGTGCATATTACCATGGTTTTATCCCGCTTAAGAGAATATCCTGAGATCTGCCCGAAGGCTTGTGTAATAATCTCCATTTCAGCTATAGCCTCGGAGGGGTCGGGTGTTAATACCGCCACCAGCATATGCCAGAACCTTAGTATCGTAAGGGCCTACTGTGACAGGTATAATTAAATTGCTTGCTATTAGTTTGAGGATTAATGGATTGATGCACATAGTGAATAGGATCGGAGAACATGGACATCCCTGCCTTGTTCCTCTCAATATTTCAAACAGCCTAGATTCCTGTCCCATCACCAGAACCCTGGCCTTTGGTTTGTGGTACATTGCCCTAATTGATTTAGAGAGGCAAGGCCCAAAGTTATTCTTCTCGAGCACCGCCCATAAAAAACCCCAGGAGACACGATCGAACGCCTTCTCGGCATTCAGCAGAATCATCGACATTCTGCCCCCGTTGCATTCATAATATCGAATAGCGATATAGCCTTACGAGTATGGTCTGTGGTGGACTTACCGGGGATAAAACCGTGTTGCCACGGGGAGACAAGATTTTTGATGACCCTCTTTAGCCGATTAGCCAAGATTTTAGAGTATAGCTTGGAGTCCGAATTTATTAGGGAGATTGGCCGGTAAGATGAAGGTAAGTTTGACGGCTTTCCCTTTTTAGGGAAGATAATTATATTTGTTACCTTCCACAAGTCAGGAGGGATGCCGCTTACCTGAATCCCTATAAATAGATCTAATAAATATGGTGTTATACAATCACCAAGAATTTTGTAGAGTTCCACTGGGATTTTATCGGGGCCCGCCGCTTTTCCCGAAGATAGTTCTGCCAGGGCAAACACCACCTCTGTGTGCGTGATATCTTTTTCGAAGTATTCCCTACTGTCTTCATCTAAAGTTTTATTTGGTCCAATCTCGGCGAGCCATGTATTAAGAGTATCCCTTACTGCTTCTTGATCTGCCTTGTCCTCAGTCTGGTATAATTTCTGATAATATTGCCTGAAAATGTCTAATATGTCTTCTGGTGTTGTATATTCCTTTCCATCTACTTCTATACTAGAAATTTTGTTTTGAGATTGTTTCTGGCGGGTGTGTAGAGCTAGCTGCTTCCCCACTCTCTCCCCATCTTCATAGATTTTGTTACGATTTGCCTGGTAAATCTCAGCTGCTTTCTAGGTAAGTTTATCATTTAGTGTGGTTTAACACCTTGGCTGCTATGGGCTTTCCCCTCCTGTGCTGCTTTCTAAGCTTTCCCATTGTTCATGACGAGCTCAGCTCGTCATAAGCACAGCTCAACCGTGCCTCATGACGAGCTGAGCTCGTCATGAGCATTGAAGGGGTTAAAATCAACATTTTCCTCAAGGTCGGTCCCCCATCCTCTCCCCTCCCTATTAAATTGGTGTGTTCCTCCTCAATATTAGCTAGCTCTTGCAACTGTCGTTTGTTGTCGTTGTCAGCCTCCTTCCTACGTTTAGCTACAAAGCTAATTGTTTCTCCCCTTAAGACCGCCTTAAAGCAATCCCAATCTGTTGCAGTCAAAAAAGCCAGTCCATATTTTTATATATTCAACATAATCTTTATTTACCAGGAGTTTTCTGTCAAAAGTCCAGCTTGAGCGTGGTCTATTGAGATTCACTATATCAAGTATTAAGGCCAATGGATTGTGATCTGAGATAATTTTAGGGAGTTTAATTATTTGTACTTTATCAGAGCAGTCTCTGGTTATCCACATGTAATCAATCCGGACATACTTGGTGTGCGAGTGTGAAAAGTAAATGTAGCCAGGATCAGCTTGGTGTTTTAATTCCCAGATATCAATTAGGTCTAAACTTTCCTTGAGTTGGGAGATGGCTTTAAACACTTTTGGTTTTCGTCCGATATAAGTGCAAAAATCCTGGTTTTGTCGCAATGCATTATGTCCCAAAGAGATATTAAAATCTCCACAAAATATTAACATTCCGGGCCAAGAAGCTAATTCCAATTCAAATTCCTCAAATATGGAGGGATCATCTTAATTAGGTGCATAAACTGCACAGATTGTAATACCTACTTTTAGTTCTAAGATAACCCATCTGCCTGAGGAATCTACTGATTTGCGTTTTGCCTGTCCAAGAAATGATCTAGCTGAATAGCAACACTCGGGTTCTAGATGTCTGAGTTGTGGTTACCAATATATTGTATCCAGGGATCCTAAGTGTGTCTCTTTTGCCCCAGGGAATATGGGTCTCCTGGAGACACAATACATCAAATGAGTTTTGATTAATTATCCCACAAAGCCGGTCCCTTTTGTTCCTATCGTTAAGTCCCGCCACATTCCATGAACATATTTTTTGTTTATCCATGATCTAATTCTTTTGTTTTAATTTGGCTTTGATGAGAGCATGCTATTAGATATTTTTTCTGGGTTTTACCTTCGCTGGTCTTATGCTGAGCATTGAGTTGCTTCTTTCTATTTGTTTTATCAGTTTGGTTGCCTATTTTAGTGATTTTACCCCACCCATTCCCTCCCCTCACCCTCTCCTCCTGCCGCCCCCCTCCCCGTCCCCCAATGTAAGGCGCATAGACTCCTTTAGAGTCCGGTTTGTGATGGTGCCTGGTTCTTGTGGAACCAGGTTGTGGGCACCCAAATAATCGGTCGCTCCAAGCGGTTGAGAGCCCCGACCTCTGTGCCTGCCTGTGGAAGTGAAGTTTCCCCCCCCCCCCCCCGCTTTTTAGGTTTCGCCTGGCCGTAAGCTGCGCTCTGCGCAGATTTTTGGCGCAGGCGAAATCTTATGTTACAACAGAGTGGGCTTGGGATTACGCCCTCTGTTCCATTGGCTAGCTCCATAAATGGAGGCTAGCCATTGGAACAGAGATCTGCCCATCATGGCCGGACCAGATTCCCGAGATTTTTTTCCCTCTCCGCCTCAGCGATGTCGTCATCGTGGCTGTGGGCGGGGTTTATTTTTTTTGTGCGTCCATGTTTGTGTTCGTCATTCCGCGGCCGACCGCCGCACGAGGAAGTCCAGGTGAGTGCCTTCCTTGCCCCCTCCCGCTGTCCGTTCCTTTCCCGCCCCCCCTCCCGCTGTCCGTTCCCGCCCCCCTCCCGATGTCCGTAGGTGCTTGTTATCATTATGTTCCCTGTTGCCGGTGTCTGTGTCCTCCTTGTTCCAGTGTCTTCCGATGCCTCCTCGCCACAGTGTCTTGACCTGCCTGCCCGTTTGCATCTCTCTTGCTGCCCTGCAGTGCCGGCCTACTCTTTGTGGTTTATTCTGGCCTCTCCACCTCAACGTCTGTCCTGGTCTCCATTCCCAGTCATCTGCCCGTCCCTTCCCTATTGTACCTCTGTTTCCGGTGCTGGATTCAGTGTGTTTCCTCTGTTGCATCGTATTACATTTCCCAGTATTGGTGTACTCCCTTTAATAACGAACTGGCATCGCTTTCCCAGTGAGGGGTGTTACTATGTCCTAATGGATGTGTCTCTCTTTCGCAGGGCCCACATGTCAATGTCTGTCCCATACTGCATGCCCCAATGTCAATATGTCCCTGACCCAGTTACCATGATGGGTCAAGGGCACCCCAGTATGTGCACTTTCCTATCAGGATATTGATTGTTGCTTTGTTGTTGTGTTTCTTGTCCCTGTATTAAGTGCCTGGCTCTGTCCCTGTTCAGTGTAAGTGCATTCCGCATCCATGGTTTTCTTTCTGTCTTTTTGTGCTCCTAGTCCAAGTGTCTTCAGTGTTGCAATGTCAGAGTTTACTTGTCCCACTGTTTTTATATCTCTTGCAACATTGGCCTTTGATTGTCTCTGTGACAATGTATGTCTCTCTGCCTCATTCTGAATCCAAACATTCCCAAAACAAGTGCTTTTCTGTTCGAGGGACAGTCTGTCTGTTCATGGCCCCAGTTTCAGTGTGCTCGTGGCTTATTGTTAGCGCCTTTTCTATCCTGCTTTCGGTGTACTTATATTTATCTGCAGGGGTTTCCCTGTACCAGTGTAGTCTTATTGGTGGGCCGGTCCCATGTCCTACTGTCAGCGTACCCCCGGATCTGGTGCGAGTAAGGGTATCCACATCCCTGTATATTTGTTTTTACTGTCCCAGGGTGCCTGTCACCCAGTCCCAGTATTTTTCCTGTCCCGGTGAATGAATATCCCTGGCCTAGTTGTAGCTGTAGTGTATTACCAGTATCTTTTAAGAACAAGCCTTTACAATGCAACGGTTTCGTCTTCGGAAAAGTTTGAGCTATTGGCATTGTAAATGACAGAAATTGTATTTATGTGTTGGTTTTGAAAACAGATAAATAAATGGCATTGTCATTTACATTGCCAATAGCTCTAACTTTTCCAAAGGCGAACCCGTTGCATTGTAAATGCTTGTTTAGGTCTTGCACCTGCGATGGGATCGCAAAGCGATCGTTGCTGCGAGACTCTATTGCAATCAGTTCTGCTTACAAGGAGTCAAGGGAGACAGGAGACAAGAGATGGGCACGCGCATAAACGGATCAGGTCGCCCGCACTTCCTGTCTCCCATGGCTCCTTGTAAGCAGACACGCACGCGAGCACACACACACATAGAGACCCCCCCCTGCCGCGTGCACACACACAAACACTCGCACACACACATACATAGAGAACCTCCGCGCGCGCGCACACACACACACACACACACACACACACACACACACACACACACACACATACATAGAGAACACCCCGCCACCGCTGCATGCGTACACACAATCCCCTCCCTCAACCCCCCACTCCCCCCCACTCACTGGGCTCTTCTCGTATGTCCCTCTCCCTCAGCAGCGGGTCAATCTCGGCGGCAGCAGGCTCGACATGTCTTCTTCATCATCCACAGCTTGCACCGGGACAGCCGACGTGCACGCGTACGGCAACGGCGTCTTGTGCCCTCCCTACGCGGTTTCGGTTTCGCGGCCGGGGGTGCACCCTGGGCCGGCCGGCGCGAGTGATGCTGCACATTTACCCTCACCAACCATTGTACGAATTGAAAAAATCAGTGCAGAATCAGAAAAAAAAACATACACAAGACGTTCGATGGATGTTGCAGAACTGATCAAAAAGGTCGATAAGAATAAAAAGTGCCTCAGAGCCATACTATTGATAGAAGGCACTTTTCAAATGTCCCTGACGTGGCACTCGCTTTGAGACACACATTTTCCCACACCCAACACAGATATACAACTCAAGTGTCCCGTGTGCCCGCAGATGTGTGCACATCCTGAGTCTGTGAACCACAACTGGGGTATGTGTGGGGTTCCATCTGGGCTGTTATTGTTAATTCGCTTTTGTGCAGCGCACAATCTGCAGATTCCGTGGCATCGCAGCGCGTTTTTGGTGGCCCGTGGCATGACAAGGTGACACAGCGGTTTTCTTTCCCCAGGAGCACGGGTGACGGTGCGCGTGCTATAACGGGCAGCGAGTGGGGTTGCCATGGCGGTGAGGGATTGTTTGCAGCTGGGGGTATGGCAGGGTAGGAGCGCATCTAGGTAAGGTAAGGGGATGTCCCCGAGGCAGGAGTGCGACCTCTTGGCCAACACACGGCACGCACCGTGTCTGCACTGTGGTGCACCGTCTCGATTTGTCATTTGTAAAGGGGAAGGACGGAGGGGCCCATGGGAGCAAGGCGGCACCGGGCAAAGACAAAAGGAATGGACCAGCGCAGATTGTGAGAAGCGAGTCCCTGCTGCCAGAGCATGAGCTGTCGGGCACAGAAAGAATAGCGGGGACCGCAGGAGACACGGCCCAATAGTGTTTGTAGAGGAGGGGGCAGAGGCAGTGAGGGGGGCCTAATACCAGCAATGCCATAGGCCCAAAATAAGCCGGCCAGCAGGGAAGAAAGTGTCAGAGAAGGGAGTAGAGGACCGGGGAGAGTAAATGGGGCCCCTGCAAGTGAAACAGCATTTGCAATGTAATAGGTCTCGCAGTTACACAAGTTTAAGCTATTGGCATTGTATATAACAATGCCTTTTTTATCTTTTTAAAAAGAAAACAAAAATAAAAGGGATTGTTATTTGCAATGTCAATAGCTCAAACTCGTTCATTTTGTTTAATGTTGTGTAGGGATGTTGAAAAGTTGTCTCACTTATATGCATCAGATTAATCTCCCCATCACTTCACTTCCTGTGCTTTTCATTGACATTCATTACCAGTTGCATATTATCTCATTTTAGATATTTTACTTATGATTCTTGTGATTGTTTCAATTAAATACATTATTTTTTATTCCTGTTTTTGTCTGAGTTTGTGAGTTCGCTTAAGTATCAGGGCTCGACAAATCAGAAAAAAAAGCTCTAGACCTGCAGGTCTAGTAAACTACAAAATCTCCTCGCCCTAACTTAAATGAACTTGACCTCAAACTCTGAAAACCGAGCAAATGTGACAAGTTAACAAGATTTAAAAGCATTTTTATTGCTCATTTACTTCGTGAGCAATAAAGATGCCTTTAAATCTTGCTATCTTGTCACATTTCCTCTGCTTTCAGAGGCAGAGGTCAAGTGTCAAGTTTGTATTCCTACTCGCCAGAAAGGGCAAGTAGGACCTAAAAATAGCTCGTCCTTAATCAATCTCACTCGCAAATGCGAGCGGTGGAGTGAATTTGTCGAGCCCTGAGTATGCTTCTGCTTGTATCTCGCTAGTGAAGCTTCTTGTGGTGCCGTTGATGATGATCTTTAATCGTGCCGTGTTCTGCAAGTAGACGGTGGCTCCAATTTTTTCAAAGGGTGTAAATAACTGTCTCATCCTCCACCTTCTTGCAACTGTTGCATGGGCGAAGTCTGGTCTGCAGAAGAACAAGAAACCTTTATATTCTTTTTTATTTGGTTGGGCGAGTAAGGTCGAAAATCGCTTCACGTAATAGAAAATTACCAACATTTACGAGCGTTGCCCGTGGGTACTGTGTATTTGCCTATGTCCTTTTTGAAAGGGTTGGGGGAAAGCGGTGGGCCCGTTGTATTTCTTTGGCAAAATCCCAGGTATGCAGCTCAGGGAATGTTTCTTTCAATAATGATATTATGTAACCCCTTGGATCATTCCCCCGTTGTCCTGTGTTCTTAAGGATATCAGTATTGCAAACATTTCTTTCTGGGAATTGCTGGCCCCTTCTATTCTTTCAGTGTAAAACTTACATCTGGCTTTCTCAATTAAGGAGTGATATTGTTTTAATTCTTTTTTATAGTGTTCTTTTGCCTCACTACTATATTCCTCCCTCCAGACTCTCTTGAACTTTTTTTTTGGCTATCATTAGCTCTTCCCTAAACCAGGGTGCTGTTGTATTTTGTCTTTTTTGGGGTCCTGGTACTCCACGGTGCGGTCTTATCTAATGCCTCTGTGATCCAGGTTTCCAACTGGTTGTTGGCTAAATTAACATCTATGTCTAGGATGGGCTTTTTCTCCATTAGGACCTGTGTGGAAGAATTGGAGTTGAAATTCTTCCACTTCCTAGTAGTGATTATCCTAGTAGGTTGTACTACCTACCCTCTTCCTGTGTGTAGGCACCGAAAACTGGACTAGATAGTGATCAGACCAGACCAGGGGATAGTCCATCTCATGATTGCATTCCTTTTTGCCAATAACAGTACTAGGTTTACAAATCTGCGGGTGGGATCATCGTTTTGAGGTCTCGCCTAAGCAGCGCTTGCGCTGTCTCGTTGAGACATGCTGTCTACACTATAGTGTATATAAGCTCCACCCTCTCTCCACCCATCATTTTCATTGGCTGGTGTCTTAAATGGTACCTGCCGATTGGTTGTAGGCTTGTTATGCCCTCCTTATGATGGACATGTCTTCATTTGTGTCCTTCCACTGCTATTGGCTCCTTTACTGCACAGACTACTTTTTAGGGCTCGGCCTAGCGTACACTACGCAGCAGTGTCGCGCAGCCGAGCTCTTATGTTTCCCCAGTACTGGGGCTTGAACCCGCCTTCTCTTCCATTGACTAGCTTCATAAATAAAGGCTAGCCATTGGAAGAGATGGGTGTCACTCACTTCTGTCCCCCGGCTTGAGCAGATTCGTGGGCGCTTCTTGCTTTTTTTTAAGCCCCGCCCCTTTTTTCGTCATTCAGAGGTGGGCGTTTACTTTTTTTTTTTTTTTAGGCGGCGCTTTTGTTTTGCTATTTCCCCCGACCGCCGCCGGAAGAAGTCGTCCTCAGGTGAGTGCTTGCTGTCCCCTCTCCCTTGTTTAGTTGTGCTGCCCGCCCCTCCGCGTTCGTTGTGCTTGCTGTCCCTTCTCCCTCGTTTGGTTGTGCTGCCCGCCCCCCGTGTTCGTTGTGCTTCCTGTCCCTTCTCCCTAGTTTGGTTGTGCTGCCCGCCCCCCCCCGCGCGTTCATTGTGCTTGTTCATATTATATGCAATTTTGCATGGCACCTCATGGCCTTAGTTATAATTTTTTGGCTCAATTATGTTTTCATTCACTTTTACGGCGTATTAATTAATTTTTAACAGGGCTCATTTATTTGTGCGAGATTGTCTGCTCATTTACCTTTAACCTTTTAGAGGTACATCACTTCCGCTTTGGGAAACAATACTCTTACTGCCGGTCTAGTTGTGCTGGCTCACCCGGGCTGCCCTAATTTCCGGTCATACTCCTTCCTGTAAGGGGCCGCTCTAGTCTCTACTGGTTGGCTTATAAGCACTTCCGCCCATTCACCGAAGCCTCCGTATGCATTATACGTGAAGCGCTTTCAAAGACACTGTGCTGGGAGAACAGGTAAGCGTTTTTTCCTTCCCTGACTTTACTGTAGAGACGTCTATAGTCGGATTTCCAACCTTGACTCCACTTCCACATATTCTATTCTTCAGGTCTCCTCGTCTTGGATGCACCCGTCCAGACTATAGTTGTAGTGTCTCCTTACCCGAGGCACCAGCAGTATACTTATAATACTTTCACCCGTTTTTCTACCCATCACCGCGATCCAGGTGTACGTGTTGAGTAATCTTTACTAGCATACTTTTAGCACAATTGGCAGGACGTCCCGTTGTTATGTCATGCTCACACGGTCCCTTTGTTTGTTTCACTTCCATCACAGATCGTTCAATTCCCTACTTACCGACAAGTACTATTCACTTTTTTTTTCGTTTTCTATTTATATTTTGGTGCAGCATGCATGCTTTCATATGCTGACTCATTTTTGAGCGTTTTCTCCTGTTTTAGAAATTCCTTTTTTGTGCTCTACCATACTTTTCCCGTGCTATATACTGTTCTGTCTACAACCATACATCTTGCTACTCTTTTTGCAGCTCTCTATAGCAGACTAGACTTTCGCATGATTGACTTTTAAACACATTAGCAATACCAGTTTGTCTAGTTTTACCACATTATGAGAACTGTGTAACAATTTTGCCTCTGAATGAGCTATGGTGTTTTCCATGTATGCTGTAACATGTTTCACTCGCAAGATTTGTTATGGGAATATATATGTTTATCAACGGAAGGCTGAGCACAGTGGTAATTAGCACCCTGATGTTCTTTTATCCATCATTACAGTAACTTGCTTACTACTGTATATAATGCGCCGTTGTACACCAGTGTGCCATGTTCTTAATTTGATGCATTAGTCTGCAACTCAAGTGTGCCATGCGGCATGATTGTGCCGCTTTTCATGCCTTCTGTTCCCTGATTGTGCAGTTTTTTTTGCATTCTGCCCCCTGATTGTGCAGTTTTTCTTGCCTATGACCCCCTGATTGTGCCGATTTTCCTGCCTCTGACCCCTTCATTGTGCTGTTTTTCTTGCCTCTGACCCCCTCATTGTGCTGCTTTTCTTGCCTTCTGCCCCCTGATTGTGCCGTTTTTCTTGCCTTCTGCCCCCCTGATTGTGCCGTTTTTCTTGCCTCTGCCCCCCTGATTGTGCCGTTTTTCTTGCCTCTGCCCCCCTGATTGTGCCGCTTTTCTTGCCTTCTGCTCCCCTGATTGTGCTGTTTTTCTTGCCTTCTTCCCCTGATTGTGCCGTTTTTCTTGCCTCTGACCCCCTGATTGTGCCGTTTTTCTTGCCTCTGACCCCCTGATTGTGCCGTTTTTCTTGCCTCTGACCCCCTGATTGTGCTGTTTTTCTTGCCTTCTGCCCCCTGATTGTGCCGTTTTTCTTGCCTCTGCCCCGTGATTGTGCCGTATGTCTTGCCTTCTGCCCCCTGATTGTGCAGCTTTTCTTGCCTTGTGTGTGTGGCTCTGTGCGTGTGTCTCTGTGTGTGTGGCTCTGTCTGTGTGTGTAGCTGTTTTTGTAGGTGGCTCTATGTGTGGGTGGCTCTGTGTGTGTGTGTGGGTGGCTCTGTGTGTGTGTGGGTGGCTCTGTGTGTGTGTGGGTGGCTGTGTGTGTGGGTGTGGGTGGCTTGGTGTGGGTGGCTCTGTGTGGGTGTGGGTGACTGTGTGTGTGGGTGTCTCTGTGTGTGTGTGTGTGGGTGGCTTGGTGTGGGTGGCTCTGTGTGGGTGTGGGTGACTGTGTGTGTGGTTGTCTCTGTGTGTGTGTGTGGGTGGCTCTGTGTGTGTGGGTGGCTCTATGTGAATGACTGTTTGGGTGGCTCTGTATGTGTGTGTGGGTGGCTTTGTGTGTGTGGCTCTGGGTGGGTGCAAATGCAATAGGTCTTGCATTTGCGAATGATTAAGCTATTGGCATTGTAAATGACAATGCCATTTATTTATGTTTTAAAAACAAAAACATAAATAAAAATAGTGTCATGAGCAATGCCAATAGCTCTAACTTTAACAATGCCGAGACCATTGCATTGTAAATGCTTGTTTCAGATGCCTTCTCACACCCCCATACTTTTGAATTGCCAATGCTTGTTTTATTTGTCGCTCCCCACAATGCTTATGAGACTGTTTATTTATGATTAATACAGCCCAGGCCTCCCTTCAATTATTTTTGATTAATACAGCCCACGAGCAGACCAAGCCGAGGATCGAACTCTGCTCTCGGGTTCTATGTTGCGCCACCTCTCCTCGCTTCAAGACAAGCCCCTTAAAGGGGGTTATCTTTGTTTCCATTGTGTTCACTTTCCAGTGCCCATGGGGCACAAGCAAGGGCCTACTAGAGTGCTTCTCTATCAGAATGCACTTTGCAGTCCCCCTGGGGCACAAGCAGGCATCCACTTCAGCATGCCTAAGCAAGCGTGTGATGAGTGGATGCGTTTGTGTGTGTGTGTGCGTGCGCACGCGAGGCTGCAGGAGTGGACAGATGTCATTGACTGCCATTAAAGCTTGTTTTCGGTTAATTAATATAAGCGCCTTCTATGTAGGAGCAGCATTTAAAATGTCAATTGAAGTGGAAGGAAGAGGGCGTCAGAGGCCGGCCGGCTGCCACTGTTCAGCCATGCGCTTCTTATGCGCTCCTCTGAAGGGAACAATCTCGGTTGGTGGCTCAAAGGAAGCCTGCAAGTTTTGTACTGAATGAAGGTTTACTTGGTGGCTTTAAAAAGTTTCAAGGAAACGGGGCAGTTTACAGTTAAAATGTTTGTATGCCACTGGCACGACCCCCCTCTCCATCCCCCGCCAAACACCCTCAAGAACCGACCATTTGATGGGTACACAAAGCAAAGTGCGCTGTCTGTTTTTTCCTGCCACAAACACTGTGCTTTGATTGAGCTGAAGCCCTCTAACATTTCAAAGTCTTTCTACGTGCCAGCCATGAATGCTTAGATGAAGGGGGGAAAGGGTTGAGGATAGTGCAAATGGCAACGATATTAATGACAGTATTAATATTCCCAACACTAATAATAAACTACCAGGGTTACCACACGCCCCTCTACCTCTGATAGGCCCACCCTGAACACACGTAGTCCAGACTTCTCCGACACCCAGACCCTGTGAAATATACATTCCCTCTCCCAGCTCTTCACTTGCTCCTAACAACCAGAACTGAACTCATGAGTGGGAGTGAGGTTAGTAAACACACTGGCACTGCACAGTGGTTTCTGGGCAAAAATCCTCACTTTACAAAATTCAAAACACACGGGGTGTTATTTATACATGTGCAGATTTGTATGTGACAGCATGACCCACTGAGTCAAACTTCCCGCTCTAGTGCCAGAGCTTAGCCAGAACTAAACTGTATTTTTATTTTTGCTCTCCGTTTATATTTTTTCCTAAGCACCATATTTTCTGTTCTGGCTAACTTCTGTGAAACACGTTGAGATGAATGTCGAATCTTCTCACTTGAGGAGGCGGTCTAGTTGATTCTGAAATGAAATGTCAATTAGAAAAAGAAAAAACAGTGACAAATGTGCCTTCTGTTTCACCACCGTTTTGTTTTCTTGTTTTTCTGATATACCATTACTAGGCATAAAGATTAACCATCGAAGCACACAAAGTCTCAGTTATGTTGATGTAACAGTAGAAAATGAGGTTGCCTGAAAAACACTTTATCATAAGGGCAACTTGTGTGTTGGACTTGGCTCTTCTGGCAGGTTCACCCCTAAACTTTTTGCTTTGTGAATGTGAATTGGTGGTAGTGATTTTTGGTTTCTGCGCACTTTCACTGTGTCCCAGTGGAAAGTGCGTGCGCACTCTGAGTGCGTGGAGTAAGTTTGGCCTACCCTCCCATAGGAATGCATGGGGAATGTCTGTGTCCCTGGTAGTTCCTGATGCGTGAGGTGTGCATGCTCGAATTTCGTATGTGCGAACTCGTGAGAGTGAATGCTTCGCAATGATGTATGTGGCATGAGTGTGTCTTGTGCGGAAGTGCCACTTCTAGACATGGCTGTGTATGTGCTGTAAAGGTGCTGGCGTGTGATTGGCTGGAGCTGGCTGGGATGCCAGGCTCCATGAGTCATGATGGGTCTGCCCGGTGGTGAGTGTGGAGATTAGCATGCTGATGGCTGGGGAGGGGTGTACCTGTGTCCTGAATGAGGCTGGGTTTTCCCCAGACAATGCTGGCTCCGCCCCCTGTGGTGCGACTGATGACCCTAGCCCAGCCAGTGAATAGAGTGAGGTGATGAGCACATCAAGGGTGCTCCAAAACCAGCTGCGACTGGTTTCTCCCCCACCCTGCACCTACAGACAAAGGAATGTGGTGTATAAAAATGGGGCTGTTCTCTTCCAGGATCCTGCCTGAGGAGGCTGCTGCTGTTGCTGGGCCAGAGGACCGCCACTTGGACTGTCTCCCTGCCTGGAGACCCAATGAGCTGGCTCTGGGCCCAGCCTTGCCCTCCTGCCTGCTGTAATTCTTGGAGGACTTTTGCTGGGCTTGTTGGCCCCTAGCGCCTGGGAGCGCTTTACTTGGGCCTCTAGCGCTTGAGAGCGCTTTATTTTGTCCTAGCGCTGGGAGCGCTGTATTTTGTGCCCACAAGCGCCTGTGAGCGCTTTATTTATCCCCTACAGCGCTTGGGAGCGCTTTATTGTCTGTTAGCGTCTGGGGGCGCTTTATCTTCCACAGCCGGTGCCCACCCGGCATTGCCCCGAGAAATTGCTGCATTTTGCCGTGCCAGTATCGCCGCCCGGCCGGAAGTCAGGCAGGCCGGGGGCTGGGCGTTCGGACAGCAGGAAGCACAAGCGAGTGCCTACCTCGCCATATTATTGTAACTGAGGGAGCCTACCCCTCGTGTGTCTCCCCAGAGGTCACCGCCGCAGCCCCGAGCTCTTCCAGGCCACAGAGACAGCCCCGCAGCATCACGAGCTGCGCCGTGCTGGGATTGGACCCAGCGCCAGCGTCGCACTCTGATTGGCCGGTGATTGGCCGGTGGGAAGGAGACCGGAGGAAGCCAGGCAAAACGAGAGGAGACGTGGGCGGGGCCTGGGAGGAGGGGAAGCGTGCTGGTTCCCCCGCCTGCCGCCACTAACAGCCCTGGCCCCCGCTGTCCGAAGTCAGGAGCGGAAGTCCTGCAGCCCCAGCCGCCTCGAGACAGCCGGTGAGTGACTTGTGGAAGAGGGGGGCGTCGGGCACATTGCCGATGCCCACCCACTCCCCCCCCCCTGTGTGCTGAGGCCCACAGGGCCCCAGGGGCACATTTGTTGTTGACGCCCAAGAGGGCCCCGGGGGCATAAGTTGTTTCTGAGCCCCCTGAGAGGGGTCGCTCACGGGATCAGGCCACAGTTCTCTTGAGCCTGCGAGTTCCCAACATCCTGGGGGGCAGAAGTGAGGTGCGAGTCCCCCGAGAGGGACTCCAACGGCGGTGATTATTGAGTGAGAGCCTGAGAGGCTCCCAGGGGCATTTTGTTGTGCAAAGAGCCCAGCGAGGCTCAAAGGGGCCAATCATTTGTTCAGAGCCCTGAGAGGCTCAGGGGGACATTTCACTGTTCTTGGGCCCACGAGGCTCCAACGTTGCCCCATCATTGTCTGCACCAGTTGCCCAGCACTTTGTGGGCAACTGACACGTTTAGGCCCCTGACACTGGGACACAGGGCGGCCTAGCCCCAACAAGGCCAGTTGGCCTAGGGACTGCCACAGGTGGTGGCTTAGGTGATTCTTGCGCAATTGTTCTTTTGCTACACCTCTGAATGTTTTGAGACATCATGTGTTTTCCTTCCCTGCACCTCTGAATGTGTTTTAATGCGTCATGTGCCATGTTCTTACACCTCTGAATGTATGTTATGCATCATGTGTTATGTGCTTATACCCCTACAGGTATTGTGATACTTAGGTGGTTGTTCTCCTAGTGCAGGTAGTGCTAGTGAGGTCCTGGTTACCAGTAGTTACTGGTTGTGTGCTAAAAGTGATTATTATTCCATGTCCTAAGTGCTAATTCTACCTAGTGCTAAGTTCTAAAAGTGCTGATTCCTGACAGTGGTCCAGGTGGCCCTGTCTTGTACATATCCCCTGTAAATTCTGCCCGTGCCTGTTGGCACATTGTAAAGTGTGTGTTTTTATCTAATGTGTTTTGGTGTAATACAAAGGCTATTTTTATATATAACCTTGTGTAGAGTTTCCTTTGTGGTGGGCCTTGGGTGTTGTTGCTGGGGTGCGTGGGCAAATACTTAACTCACATCGCCTCCAAGTTTAGCCTTGCTGCTCGCGCCACGTTACCTAGAGGGTGAGCAGGGGTTATCTTGGCGTGTAACTCCCTTGCCCTGACTTAGGAGTGGTGGTCTCTGACTGACTTTGACGAAAGCCCTGGCCAGCCAGGGATCCCATTTCTAACATTGTGCATATAAATACTTACATTATAATTGTTAATACAATCATAATACGTAAGTGGTCTGTTACAGTGTACTTGAGAAATAATGTTTCAGTGGAACATTGCTCCAGTGACTGGTGATTGTGCAGGGAGTACAGACAGACAGTCTTGCACATAGATGCACACAGGTACATAAGCAAGTTTTAGCTGTTGCTTGTTTGCAATTATTGGGTAGATTATTGTAAATGTTATTATTCAGGAGTAGTGTTTATTTAAGAAAACACAACTCAAACTATATACTGTAAATGTTTAAAGCTCTAGAAAGGTTACTTTCAGGGGTCTTCATCAGGACGGTAATTCAGAGACAATTCAGGGTAACATTCCTCTGATAATACGTATTGGAAAGGAGGCTCAAGGTCTCAGGGAGTGAATCTGGACCAATACTGTCACCAATATGCATTCAGTATAAGAGAGGTGACGAGTGTCCACCTTCTTCAAAGGCAGCAGTAAAATGTCTTCCAGAACAGCACCATCTCCACCAACTTTAGAAGCTGAGCCGAAACTT
Organism: Lissotriton vulgaris; assembly: GCF_964263255.1. Lineage (NCBI taxonomy): Eukaryota > Metazoa > Chordata > Amphibia > Caudata > Salamandridae > Lissotriton > Lissotriton vulgaris. The sequence continues at coordinate 250,565 of NW_028247661.1, read as the reverse complement.
GTTTTGGTGCCTTTGTGTATCTGTGTGCTTGAATGTTTGTCTGTTCTCTGCATAACCACCACTCTCTACAATATAGTTTGCAGCATCCTGTATCAAAACCATTGTGCACTATGGTTGCATTCTTCATTATTCATATACACAAGTTGTAACTAACTGTAACATTTATGTTCATTCATCCACGTTTGCCTTTGAGGAATCACTTCAACTGGCACTTAATGTGTTTTGCTGGCTGATACTAATGCACAATAATATAGTCACTCATTTGTTTTGGTCAAATTGACTATGTTCATAGTTGATTTCGACAGAACTCTTCTCCTATTAGATTTGACATGTTTGAGTCCTATTCGTTGAATTTGTCTAGTACTTATTAGGTTGAGGACCGAAGGCTGTGCTTGCGCAGTCTCCGGATTTAATGATTTGTAGTATGGGGCTTGAACCTGCCTCTCTCTTCCATTGGCTGGCTCCCTAAACGGAGGCCAGCCATTGGATGAGAGGGGCATCTCTCAGGTCAAGCCCCGTCTCTTTCGGATTCAGGGGCGTGTTTTTTTGCGTTCTTTCGACCTGTGACGTCATCTGTCACTCAGAACGCAAAAACACACCACCGATTCCGAAAAGGTCTGAGCTTTGAAGCAGCCATTTCTGCCCGAAGCTCGCCATGATGGTGGACGTGACCAGCAGAACAACTCATAGCATTCACAGCACTCTTCAAGATCCAAAGCTTGCAACTTGAGAGGAAGGCACCGCGACGAGGGACATCGCCTCAACCTGCATTGTCCGCCCCGGACCCCCCCCTACGAAACCTAAGGTACTGTGTAAAGGCGTGTTCTGTGTGTCTCGCACCGGACTGCGGTGTCCGCGAGGCACGCACCCCCATGTGATAGCTTTTGTTCTGCTTAGTTGTCCGCATTGTACGAGGGAGACGTCCCCCTGACCTCCCCCCTTGCTGTACGGGTCTTCCAGCTGCCGTACGCCCCGTATTCCTTGCTGCCTCAGACGCGCCGTACGCTGGTTACGTGAGACGCGTGAGGTTTGGCGAGGCCCGGCTGGCGTTCACAGTACGAGTCGCGTTGAGTTAGGCTCTCACTGCCCTTTGTGCCTCAGGAGCCCCAGGTACGCTCCGCGTCTGTGATTGTGGCCCTGGTACGAGTCGCACACAAGCAGTACGTCAACAATATTGGAGACAAGTGACAGAGGTAGGGGGGGTAGATAGAGAGGTGTGACAGAGGGAAGGACAGAGATTTACTGTTGGCCGGTAATTGCACCGATCTCGCAAGGCTGGGAAGGTGAGCATCGGGCACAGTCCTATGAAGCACCTCCTTTGTCTTCCCCCGTCCGGCGCTCCCATGGCTGCCTCCTTGGCAGTTCATCGTCCTATACACCCCCCCCGCAGAGCCACCAGCCTTCAAGCCTCGGGTCCCTGAGCAGCACCGGACATTTACATGCTCCTAATGTGATTGCACATACCGCGCAGAGCCGCAGACGGTCTCCTCTGCTGCCTTTGTACTGTCAGACTCGGTAAATGATGACAAAGCAATCCAGGCAAAAATCCATTGTGTCATTCAGAGCTGCTCCTCCACCCCCTCACCTAATCCACTGCCCCCCCACAGCCCCCACCCCAGAGTCTGCCATGGCTCACCTTCCCTGCCAGGCTCCCCTCATCCCTGCTCCGTCGGTCCTCACAGACCCACCCCCCGCGCCTCCGCGTCACCTCTCCTCCTCCCCCTTATGCCCCCTCTCGCTCTCGGTACTGTGGCCTGCGGGTGTTAGCCAATGTACTTTTAGTGTCTTTCCCTCTCCGGTGCCGCCTGTGGGTGAGCGGTGGTGCGTGTGTGGCTCTGGGTGTGTGTGTGGCTCTGGGTGTGTTTTTGGCTCTGGGTGTGTGGTTCTGGGTGTGTGTGTGTGGCGATGTGTGTATGTGTGTAAGTGTGTGCCTGAGTGCCGCTGTATGTGTGTGCGCATGGGTGCATGTGTGAATGCATGCTTTCTTACCATGAGGTGAGTCTGCATAAACGCATGGACGGCTGTGTGTGTGTGTGTCCATGGGTGTCTGTGTGAATGTGTGTTTTCGGACCATGGTGTGTGTGTGTGTGCGAGTCTGCATAACTGCATGAACAGCTGTGTGTGTGTGTGTGCATGGGTGTATGTATGAATGCATGCTTCCTTATCATGGTGTGAGTCTGCATAAACGTATGGACGGCTGTGTGTGTGCATGAGTGTATGTGTGAATGCATGCTTTCTTACCATGGTGTGAAGTATGCATAAATGCTTGTTTACTGTCACTCTATGTTTTTCTGTGGTTTTGCAGTACAAGGTACTGGTAGATGCAGTGACTGTCCTTACGGATACATTGATTTTCAATACTGTAAACCAGTGGCTTGCAGGACTCCGTTTTATGTATTACAGCATACTCGGCTTCCTGTCTCTTTGTAGAATCTCGGTACATTAATAAACGTGATTGAGGGTTTGCAGGACTGATAATTTTGGGTGGATGTGGTGTGGGTCAGTACCTTTCCCGGGCCTGAAGAAGTAAAGAATGTGGTAGTCATGTTCTGTTGTGCTGCTAGGAGTGGTGCAGTGTGGATTGAGTGGGATAAATGGTCAGATGTTGCAAACCTACTGGTCATCTCAACTGAGTGTAAGCTGCATTATCTGTTACCAATTCTGGTTGCTACACTGGGGGAGATATAGGGCCTTTTTGTTTTCATCCTAAACGTTTGAGTTGTACCTGCTTTTTTTGTTGTTTTGGAATTCTGATGGATCGCTTAATAGGTGACTGGTCTTGAGATTTTGCTCATGGCATATGTCAAATTCAATCTAATCTGTGTTAGAGACTTGTCTGTTTTTTATTTTGAGTTTTTTGGTTCCTAAGCCAAATTGTGATCCAGTGATTGTGCCTGCCGTTTTCGTGCCTCTGTTTCCCTGCTTGTGATCCGGTGATTGTGCCCGCCATTTTCGTGTCTCTGTTTCCCTGCTCGTGATCCGGTGATTGTGCCCGCCGTTTTCGTGCCTCTGTTTCCCTGCTTGTTGTATGTTGAGCTCTTCCACTGAATAGCTGCGGATTTAGCATCTGTTATGTGCTTGCTCCCCTGGCTGTGCTTGCTCCCCTGCCCCCTGGCTGTGCTTGCTCCCCTGCCCCGTGGCTGTGCTTGCGGGCGAGCAATTAAGCTATTGGCATTGTAAATGACAATGCCATTTATTTAACGATTAAGCTATTGGCAATGTAAATGACAATGCCATTTATTTATGATTTAAAAATAAAAAATGTCATGAGCAATGCCAATAGCTCTACCTTTAATAATGCCGAGACCATTGCATTGTAAATGCTTGTTTTTATAGTTATCATGGGGTCTCAAAACCTACTTTGGTGATGGATAATGACAAGAAGCTCTGTCATCCTTCCAGTATATTACGCCCAAAACACAATTTTTGATTTTTGTGTGTGCCTTTTACAGTATTTATTGTGCTTTTCATGTCCTTTTCAGATCCAAACATTTATGTGTTTTGTGAAGCTGACATTAAAAGTACACCATAGGATGGAATTATCTCGCCTCAACCTTTGGTCACAGGTAGAGCCGGCCAGGGACTTGGGCTGGCTGAAGCACTCCCAATATTTAGGAACTGTGTGATACACACAAACTGTTACTGTTGACTGCATTTATTAGGACGTGTTGCAGCCTCCTCAACATAAAGAGGCTATCCCTTGTGCATGATGTATTATGATTAGGGATCCCAGTTTTATGTCAGTATTAATCCATATTTATTTTTTGGCCATCTTCTTGGAATTTATTTTGTGTTTGGAGAAGAAATAGAGTCACAAAATGGTATATTTCCACACTTAATTAACTCCTGCATTCATACGTGGATTCCTGTCACCTTTTAGCAAATAGAGAAGCCCCATATAACATAACACTACACCCACATGTACATATTTGCACACTATAAATATTTGTTAACATATGTCTTATTTAATGAAATCTCATCCTGTTTTTAACTCCCTATGCTGTCTGTCTATTTAGATTTTGCCTGGAGTTCATGAGAGACAGAATGGAAAGTCTCTCACAAGAAGTACAACTTTCAGTATTTTTCCGCTTTTAACAATAAGTACAGACAGGAAATACATTGTTTTCAGTCTGTATTTATCTATACAAATAAGTAAAAACAGAAAACTGGGAGCCATAATTATGATTAAACCTCATAAGGTGCCTTGGCCATAGAATACTGGACATGCATGTGCTGCCTCTGGGGTACACACTTTTCCATCCAGCTCATGACTTCTGCAGGGAGGCAGGTAGTAACAATGGCAGGAACATAAGAAAAGGCCACAAGTTTGAACTCTGTAGCATATAATGATGACTTACTTACACCAGTGACTGCAACCACTATGTCTAACATATTTGTCATCTTTTACGCTGTCAGATTTCTATTAAATGAATATTTGCGTGAATATCAGCTTTACGTCCAACTAGGTATCTGCTTCTGTAACTTTTCAGACTCAAAGCCTTGTATTGACCCAGCAATGAACTCAAGCTGACTTGCTGATAATTTACCACAACTATTAATGGCCAATTATTTGTGTTGTGAAACTACAGCCTGCTACATCAAGGAGCCCATCACTGACTGATTAAATATTAAAATAATCCTCAATAAAGCCTGGAGTGGAGCACACAAAAAAATGGATACTTGTATAGCGCACTACTCACACGCAAGGGTCTCAAAGCACTTGTACGAATACCGCTGTGGAACCCATCCTGGCTTTCTCTGTGAAGTGCCCACTCCTGGGCATCCTCAAGGTGGTAGCCAGGCATCCTTAACGTTGTGGGGGCCGTTGTGGAGATTAAGCAAGCTATTGCCCAGAGTTGCAGAGTGGGACTCCTTTGGAATAGGCACCGAGGCGAGAATTATCAGGTCCGTGGAATTTTAAGTCCAAGACCCGCCGAGGCGGGGAATTGAACCCTGGTCCCGGGCTAGACCTCTGCATCAGGGTCTGCCGCTCTAACCATTGAGCCACACTTCTCCACAAGACTCTTAGGGCAGGGTAGAGGGAAGAATTTGCACATCTCGGGGAAGCATGTCTCTGTGGCATCTCGTGTCTGATCCTCCGCTTTATGAAGAGCAAGCAAAAGCTTGTCTTGAGGTTCGAATTGAAACCTTTTATGCTAAGTAAGGGCCAGAGTCAGTTCCTTAGCAGCCCCGGTCCATGTAAGCTCAAAATAAAAAAATATAAAATTCAGATTTAATGCTGAATGTTGAAAACACTGCTCTAAAACCCCACAATTCTCCATTGTTTCCCATTTAGCCCTCTTGTTTGCCTAGTTTGAAGGTCAAATTACTGTGTCATTTTTAGGTCAAGCATTCAAGACCTCTTGTATATACTTTAGTATATACTTATATGTGTATGTATTTTGTGGGCTCTGCAGATCAGCCCTATGACTTGTTTGCTACCTCTTGGGGACTTTTTTCCCTGTTCAACTGCCTCTATTTAACTGTCTTGATAGAAAATGACCAGCAGAGGTCAGTAAAATACCAGAATTGCTTTCTGTTGAGGGACTTCCTTTTTTAAAAAATGTTCTGGCAACTGCCTCTATTTAACTTTCTTGATAGAAAACGACCAGCGAGGTCAGTAAAATATCAGAATCACTTTATCATTCTCTAGATTCCAGTCCATAGAAATTGTCTTCCACAAGCACCAGTAGACAATATTGTTTTCAAATCTTGTATTATCAATGATATGATCACCGAAGGCCCTGATTTTATATTAAAAACAGAGCTTTGGACTATACAATTTCCCTCTGAAAGGCAATATTTCTCTCCATGTGTTCCCATACCTGACGTGTCATGCCGTTTGGTGCCTACTTTCCCCCCATTATTAAAGAACAGTAGATGTTTCAGCACCCACCAAGCTAATGTGCTGCATAGCTAAATACATATAAGGTCCCAAAGGCGAGACCAATTGCATTGCAAATGCTTGTTCTTTTTGTGGCCTATTCCTAATATGCAAAGGTCCAGTGACCGAATATTCCTGGTCGGTGCCACACTATTCACCAGTCCTTGCACAATTGACCAATAGCGCAGCAATCTTGGGCAGTCCCACAACATGTGTAATAAACCAGCATTTGGGGAATGGTAATGGGGACAGTCTCCTGATATCTCTGGGAACATTCTGCTGAGCTTGTGGGGGGTCAAATATGCACGGTGCACAATCATGAGCTGAATACATTTAAACTTCGGGTTCCTAGAAATCTTACAAGGGTGTTCTAACACTATCTCCCATTCCTTATCTGTGAGTGTGCAGCCTATGTCCTCATCCCATCTATCACAAATCAAGTGCAGTAAAACAGACGTGTGCGTACGGATACCCCGGTATAGCCATTTTCTTAGGTGACCTCCGATACCCATCAAATATTGCATATGTGTTGGTGCATGGTTCTCTGGTTCTTCCCTTCCAAACCATTTCGACATAGCGCGAGATGTGTGCATGCAGCAGAACCAATCTATCTGTCACCCCCGACTCCCGCACAAATGTGTCATGGTTCATCAATGTGCCATCTGTGAAATAATCGCCTATTGTGGACACTCCCGCCTCTGCCCAGAGCTCTATATGTCTTAAGTGTCACCTTTCCCGATGAAAGTGGAAGGCCACACAGGGGTATATTTGGGGTGTAGGGCGCCGATATCTTAGTATAACGCATGGCCCGGTTTCAATATTACAGGGCTGTCCGCAAGACTGGGGACGTCAATGTCAGGGTTTTGCTTCCTGGTAGCAGTAAGACATGCAGTTCCCCACGTTCCCAAGCTTGGGGTGTCATGGATATTTCTCTCAGGTTACGGCCAGTTATCCAGTATGCCAGCCACTGTAATTGACCTGCATAACAATAAGCTCTCATGTCGGGGACTCCCATACCCCCTTTCTTCGTGGCTAGTTGCAGCTTAGCGAGCCCTATGTGACTACGTCCAAAGCCCGATATTAACTCAACTAGAAAGGTGTCCAGTAATTTGAATGTTTGCAGCGGAATAATAATGGGCAAATTAACGAAATAATATAACAGTCTTGGAAACATCACCATTTTGGCTATGGCCACCCGCCCGGCTACCGATAACGTTAGGGAATTCCAGAACCTTATTTGACGTCGAAGTGATGCTATAGCACGAGTTGGATTACCATCTAAAATATCCTTCACATCTCAATATATCTGAATACCCAGATATTTAAAAGTAACCAATGCAGTCTGGAACTTCCAACCACAAAATTGAATTGGTTCGGTCCTGGCTACGTCATTAAAGAAGAAGATGTAAGAGTTGTTCTCTTTTATTGTTAGTCCCGAGAGTTTTTGAAACACCGAAAAAAGCTGTAGTCATATTAATTCATGTTAACAGGGCAAATAGTGTTCTCAAAGACACTTGACCTCAAGAAGAACCCACAACTCTGTGCATCTCTGTTTAAAGATTGATGGCTTGATTCCTGAGGCCCTTGTAATAAGGCACAAGCATAATAAATGTTTAACAAATAATGCATTCTGTGGGACCAGTGGGAAAAGATGCTTCTAAGGCTTTGTAACAATAGCAAAAAGAGTCCCTAAAGGAATCATTTATACAACAGCTTCAGTATTCGGTCGTGTCATATCTATGAACACTTAATTTTGTGGTAGTCACAGGAGCTTTAAATGATAACAAGGGTTCATCAGAAAAGATCAAGTTCTTTAATAATACATAGATTTTGATCAATTGATTTCTGGCAACATCAACTACCAGTTATTCCAAACAATTGTTGAGTGGTAGAGGGAACACCTTTCGCATTAAACATGGGTTTTGCAAATAGCCATGTTCAAAAGTTCATTGCACATATTCAATAGGTGTACAAAACTAAATTAAATGATTTGAGCAAAAACGGTGTTCATACGTCGACGTTTCGGTCCCTGGTGGCACAGATCCTTGGGACCATCTTCAGAACAAATAGTTGCACAAAAATATAAGTTAGTATTGTCAACTGAATCACACTATGCAAGATGGATCAACCAATCAGCCATGTGTGCTTGAATTATTTAAATGTGACATGCGTTGGTCTCAAATGTGACCTGACATGCGGGAATGAAAACTCTAATCCCGAGGCGCCTGACAGCAAAGTTCTGGCTTTGTGGCCTTAATTTAAGGTCAAATCAAACCGAAGATGAATTATAGAATATACCTGAAATGTACCACATAAAGGAGGTAGTCCATTTAGCATAAGACGTATGTACATGTAAGTTGGTTTTCTGTTGAGTGCAACAATGTGAGCAGTGTACTGGCAGCAGAGATCTACATCAGCAGAGCCCAGTGGTTAAAAAGAGAAAACCTAAAAAATAAATGCAAGCTTTCATTCCTTAATTGCACCAGGTTATCAGGCAAGACTATCGCAAAGTCTGCATCACAGCCTTCCCTTTACTCCCAAGCCAGGGCCCAGTCTCACTGTGCCTTCTGTCAACAACTGTTGCTATGGTGAGTAAATGCAAGCGACTCAGCACTGCCCCCAGTGGTGTTGTCAAATCCTTACTGAAAACCTGGAAAGTAGCTCTTATAAGTGTATGGGTTGCACTCCAGAAAAAAACAATGCTCTTTTGCCAGTACTGCCGAAAATCTATCAATTGTTCCTGACTTAAATACCGGTAATGCTTGGGTATTTGATGCCACTTCATAGAACAACTCCATTGGATAAATTAATAAATGTCTCTCCATGCTGTGAATTTGTTAATTATCCAGAGTTTCATATTTTCAGTGTCTTTACTATTAGTAGTAGCAGTATATAAGGAGAGTCTCAGTGGTTCCCTTTACGTTTGTCTATGCATGAGTCTGGCCCTTGTTATGGTCATAACGTCCGGCCCACTACTCCTTACTTTACAGTCAGTGTTTTGATCTTGGTTCCTTCTTCCACTGCTTTTAGAGCCTACAATCATGCCCCGTTGGAGCTGGCACACCTGACTCGGACCATTCCATGCAGAGCTGCCAGTACAACTCCCCCCAGAATGCTTTTGACCTAGTGCCAAGACTCAAATTTTTTCAAATCAAAATTTCTTTATTCGACTGTCAAGAGTGCAGTCATAAAAGCATGTAAAATACATATATATACAATTCATTCATGAAGAAATACAACAGACAGATAAAAACGGGCAATCACAAAAAGATTAAATGATGATATAGTCCAATATGAGTGTACTTATTTGGGACATGGTTACTTGTATAATACAGTTCAACTTGGGATCAACCTTCCATACTTAGTCTGAACTTCAGGGCTGTTTTTAAAAAGTTACAAGTAAAAAAAGTGCTATTGCCGTGCAACATTTGGAGATATAAAAGTGCTGGCTTAATTTGCATGAAGTTCAATTTTTTAAGCAAGGGTTTTAAAAACATATTTCGTGGTCTCAAGTAAAAAGTGCACAGGATTAAAAAGTGAGCCAGATCTTGCGGAGACTTGTTGTCGCAGCCGCAGGGTGGCAACACTTGACCTCTATGGGCTCCACTCGGTACGGCTAACAACAGGTGGTATAAACCAAAACGGAATCTGCTCAGCAGGAAGCGCTCATGTCTTGATATATTCCAGGATAAATATGGTTCAGAGCGCACACAAGTCTTGGCTAATATATGGCTCCTTACGCTGGCCTTCTTCAAATCAATTTCTTCCCTAGCAAGCTGTCGATTTAGTAGGAAAGTATCCTTTATATAATTAACATCTTTCTTGGCAATGTGCTGAGGTGTTAGGTAAAGATCCAGCCTACCCAGATCTTTAAAACAATTTCTAATGTATTTCAGCCAGGGTATCTTGACTTGCCCTTCCCAAGTGAGGGCTTCAGAAAGGATATTGTGGGTCAGTGATATTGAGACATTGAGCCAACAGTTCAACCAGCAGAGCAGAGGATTTACAGCAATTTTATCTCCTAGGTACGGTGTGCCTAGTTCCTCGTGAACGGGGAAGTTAGCGGTGCTTTTTGGTAAACTCAGGACCTGTTTCAGGAAGTTATTTTCAAGAGTCGCAAGGGCATCCGCTGGTGCGAAGCCCCATAGTTCGCTTCCATAGCAGGCAACCGCAACGCTTTTCGCTTGGTAAAGCTTCATTACGGCGGACACTGGTGTGTTACCCATTTTGCGTGCAAGGTCCATTATTCCAGTGTTGGTCCTTAATATTTCACCTTTCTTTTTGTTTATAGCGGGGACCCATGAAAGTTTGTGATCAAACAGTACTTCTAGGTAAGAGAAGGTTTTTGTAGATGGTATATTTTCCCCGTTAACTGAGAAGGGGTAACGTTTTTTTGAAGCTAAGCCTACCATCATGACAAATGATTTGGAGTTGTTGACATTCAGGCCACGTGCAGTCATAAATTGGAGAAAGGAATCTAATAGTTTTTGAAGTCTGAGTGCAGTTCTGGATATAAGAACGGCATCGTCCGCGTATAGCAGAACCGGCACGCCCTTTTTCCCAATGCGAGGATAATCCGTGTCAGTTTTTAAAAGGTGTTCTTCGAGTCCATTTATATATAAGTTAAAAAGAAAAGGTGCTAAAATACAGCCCTGCCTGACCCCCCGGTTGATTTTAAAGTCTCTCGTTACTTTCATATCTTTTGTGTAACGGACATTGGCACGTGTGTCGTTATGGAGGTCAGCCAAAAAGTTGTTCAAATTATTTTCAACGCCCATGTTCTGCAGGACTTCCCAGAGTTTGCTCCTATCGACACAATCGAAGGCCGAGGAAAGGTCCATAAAGGCCATATATAATGTTCCTTCTCTGGCTTGAGTGTATTTGCCACTGATTAGATATAAGTTCAGACATTGGGTAGTTGTAGCGTGTCCTGGTCTGAATCCATACTGGGCGGGGGACATTATATTATTAAGTTTGGCCCACGCATTCAGCCGGTTTAAAAGGATCCCACCCACTACCTTTGCAACTGAGTTTATCAGAGAAATTGGTCTATAACAGGCCGCTTTTGTTCTGTCACCCTTTTTAGGTCGAGCTCTCGACCTATTGTTACCGAGTTCCTTGTCAAGCGACCTAGATCTGGCCACGAGCGCCGATTTCACCTCGTGGACGCGCCCCCTGGCCCCGCCCCCCAGCCGTGCACATCTTTTGCTCCACCTTCGACATTCACAGCCTCTCACAATCACGCGCGCACACAGCCACACTCACGGAAGCACACACACACACACACACATGCTGGCGCACACACCTCCTCCCCCTTACCTCAGCACATCTCTTGTTGCACATTCACAGCATCAGCCTCTCCCATTCACGCACGCACACAGCCACACTCATGGAAGCATACACATGCAGGCATACACACAAACACCTGCACCACTCCAGAGACAAGCCAAGACATATGCATATTATGTTACTCCTGATGAAATAGGAACCATCTAGGTCGGGGTGGGGAGGCTTGTGACATGTATATTCTTACTTGGCCTACCTAACCTATTTCAGACATGCCAACCCTCCCGATTCAGGCGGGAGACTACCGATTTGAAGGCTAGTCTCCCGCCTCCCGATTCAAGCATCCAGAAACCCGATTCCACAGAATGCAGTTGTTTTTACAGAATGATCTGCTTTGGGTGCCTAAAATAACTCAAAGTTGAGCTAAACCGAGAGCTTAAAATTATGTTGGGTCTCCAGCCTTTGTTTTCCTCCTCATATCCGTTAGTTGTGAATATACTATTGCCTGAGCCAGCCCAAAAGCTATTGGTTTAGAAGTGAGCTTGGGTGGGCCCAGGGTTCAGGACTCCGGAAACAAATGTATTTTCCTGCATTCTCCGAGTCCTAAGAGGCTCGGCGGCGGCCCCTTACTCCCTGTTGTTAATTGATAAGTGTGTGTGTGAAGGTGGCGGCGGAGGTTGCTGTGTTTCCGAATGTTGCACGGGAGGCGAGGGCAGGCCTCTGTGTACCAGCTCTGGTTAACCCCTTGCAGGCTGCGGCCTCCTTTACAAACGAGGGTGCACAGTCAACAAACCAGTCTCCAGGGCTGCGTCACGAGCGCGAGGTCCCAGGGACTGCTTGACTTTATTACAATTGTAACTTTTTTATATCTTTCAAAGTTAAACAAATAATGATAACTAATCAAATGCCTTCATATAACAAAGTGACAATGATACATCATAAGATGTAAGCAAAAATAATAACAGAAATAAAAATACAAAAATTAAGAAAAAATATTACAAATACCATATTTTCAAGAAGAAAATATTACAAGTAGCATTTTTACAGTCCGAGATGAGTATTGTTTCTGTGTTTTGTAGGATTTTACCAGCGGTTGTCTCTCTGACGTCAATTAACGATCGTGTGAACATTGTGTTGACTCATTGGTAGCTCTTCCAGTCTAACACCTCAGAATGTTACCCTGGAGAGATGGGTCACAGCACTTCAGGTGGCTGCTTTTTGCACCAGCCTGGGGAACGCACAAAAAGGACACTCCTGCGCACCCTAAAAAAGTAGCGTCGAGAAGTAGATACTTCTTAAATATGCAGATTGTGCGATAGGGAAGGGCACGTTTGTACCTTACAAAAATAAGCCTCCTTATGTACAAAGGATGCAGCCACATGTGTTTCCTTTCCCTGCCCCAAAACAGTCTGTCGCAACATTCCCTCTCAAACAATCATTGGTGCATGCAGGTGAAACTTTCAATCAAGCAAAATACTGTAAAAGAAAAGTTACTACAGACATTGGCCCTGATTACAGAAAATAACAGTTCTTCAGGACTTGACCGTTTCTTCTTCTGCTAGCGTACTCTACCTGCTTGGAGTGGTATCAACTACAGAAATGCTACTGTGCTGGGGGAGGGGGTTTTATTGGGGCTGTTTCAGCGCAACACTGGTGATGCTTCGACCACCTAGTAGAAGGGCCCTTGGGTTGGTCCCCTCTGAAAAGAGCAGTCCTGGAGCCCCCAGATAATGCCGGGTATCCAGGAGACCTAGCAGTGCGCTTCTACAACCCTATGCAAAGAACTGATGCTTCCCTCATTACTGACTGCTGCATAATGTGTGGGCACCTTTGGCAATGTCTGTCTGCTGCCCATTGTGTTGTAGAAGTGCACCGTGTCAATGTCTGCCTGCTGCTTAATGTGTTGTAAAGCATCTTTGGCAATGTCTGTCTGCTGCATAATGTTTGGTAGTGCACGTTTGGCAATGTCTGCCTGCTGCATAATGTGTTGTAATGCACTCTTGGCAGTGCAAGTCTTCTGTATAACGTGTGATCACACACATTCTGCAGTGCCGGTCTCCTGCGTAATGGATGGTAGTGTACTTTCGGCAGACTTGACATGCATTGATTAAATTAATACGGACTCTCTTCCTGGAAGTGAGCATGCTACATTCTACTTACAGGTGTATGTATGACCTATTTCTATAAAGCAGAAGTTATTTCTTGAAGATGGCAAAAAACATCTCTCCCAGTTACTCCTGATCCATTTTGTGTTACGCCTCATCCGTTTCGTGTTACACGTTATTCAGGTCTTTGCACCCACGCTTATTTCTCCCTCTTATCGAATTTGAAATGTTGGCATGTATGCTATTTACAACATGACACCGGGTGTAAGATGCTGGATGCAAGAATGGTATCACCCCATTGCCCCCCCCCCCCTTAACTAACAAGCAAAGGACGGCTGACAACAGGGGGTGGGGGGGAACGTGATCCAGGTGGTGAAGTTAAGTTGCTAAGTTGGGCATGCTGGACACGTGGGGGGGCAGGTTGCAGGAGAGGTGCGCATCGGTCTACGGGGGCGTGCGAGGGTTGGGGGCTCTGTTTCGGAGGGAGGTCTCGGGAGGGGACAAAAGTTGGTGGGGTCCATGCAAAGGGAAATGAATTGCGAAGAGATCTTGCAGAACTAGGCCTAGGACTGGGTTTGGGCTGGGGACGCAAGAAAGTGTAAAAGGGGTGGGAGACAGAAAGGGCGCCAAAGGGAGTGGTGGGGATGCGTCACAAACTAAATAAAAAGCCGGTCAAAAGAGGTCTCCATTAATTGGACGATGTTTGCAAACATAACTTGAAACGCTGGACCCGGCGCTTTGCTCACCTCTGGTTGTGCACTGAAAGCACGCAGCACGGACACAGATTTTCTCCCGACCCTCAGGCACTGCAGTGCCACGGAGATGCTTCCATGCAACCTTTGCCGTCCTGCGCAGTTCTCGCGTGATAAGATCGTCGGCTTCCGGCGCTCTCCCCGTCATTATTTTAGTAAATGTGGATGCCAGCTATTATTCAATAAATATTAAATTCTCTAAACCTCACAATAACATTTTAAGTTCCCCTTATCTGTATATGTTAATATTAATTTACCGAAAGACAACCCAGGTGTGAAATAAAAGTAGGACCAGCGTGAAGGGGGGAGGAGACAGATAAGTGCACGAGCAGAATCGGCTCTGTAGACGCGCTTCCACGAGCCGATTCTAAGATGGGAACGCGCCTCCCCCCCTACCCCCCCCCCGCGTTCAATTGCAGTTGATTGGTCCTCGCCGGAAGTCCTGCTGGGCGTTAATTATGGCTGAGTGCTCCGTCCCTGAACTCTGGTGAGCAACCTCTCGGGGAGAGTGCTTCGGGGCCTGGCGGCATGCTGTGATAATTGCTATGCTATTTACTTTTCCTTTGTTGTGATGGTGAGCAGGCGTCTTACTGGCGCCACGCGTTCATTAGGAATTAAAGTTGCACAGCTGGTGATAATTAGAGAGGCATGTTTTAAGACTTTTTTTGCACTTAGTGTTGTTTACTCAGTATTTTAAATATTACTAATGCTCTATATAAACGTGCTGCTAACATTTGTTAACACTGGGATTCTGTGACATACATTGGAGCCACTCCCTACGTGAAGAGGCATACTGCGGTAAGTTCTGTTAACTGTTTTCTTTTTTATTTACTATATTATATTTACTTTGATATTTACTGTATTGTTTTATAACTGTTTAGTTTGTTATTTACTGTATACTATTTAATTTGATATTTACGCTGTAGTGTTTGAGCACTGTGACCTAAGGCAGCCTGTCCTCTCTGTGACAGCTGTGTGTTGGTATTCTAAACAGCGCTGTCCCCCCCATCGAGCTCTGTACCCCCTACGTCACGGGGGTGCAGATTTCGATAGGTTCCGCCTATCTGCTGCTGTTTCGCCATCTAGTTTTGTACCCCCTGTTCAGCTACGTTTGCACTGTCATTTCCATTACTTTAAATGGTTGAAATATACTGCATTTTTTGACGCACTTTATATTGAAATGTATTGTGTTCCTTTTAATTGGACGCCATGAAGAAACAGGATATAGTCTACGCTATTTTATAAGACGCCTTAATAAATATAGGTCTCCTATGGGAGGGGGTTTTGGTGTGCAGTGCTAGATGCCAGGCCCCAGGCACATTACGGGTGTCTGGATTGAGTAAGTGAGGGATCCACTGTCTTCGTGTGTTGTTTCTGGTTTCTTTTACTCTGTTTGTGAGGGTTACTTTTATATTTACTGTATTGTGATATTTACTGAATTGGAGTATAACTGTTTAGTTTTATATTTACTGTCTTATATTTACTTTTGATATTTACGCTACTTAATTACGCTGTAGTGTTTGAGCGCCATGACCTAAGGCAGCCTGTCCTCTCTGTGACAGCTGTGTGTTGGTATTCTAAACAGCGCTGTCCCCCCCATCGAGCTCTGTACCCCCTACGTCACGGGGGTGCAGATTTCGATCGAGCTCTGTACCCCCTACGTCACGGGGGTGCAGATTTCGATAGGTTCCGCCTTTCTGCTGCTGTTTCGCCATCTAGTTTTGTACCCCCTGTTCAGCTACGTTTACACTGTTTCCATTCCTTTAAATGGTTGAATTGTACTGCATTTTAGGACGCACTTCATATTGAAATGTATTCTGTTCCTTTTCATTGGACGCCATGAATAAACAGGACACTGTCTACGCTATTTAATAAGACGCCTTATTAAATATAGGTCCCCTACGGGAGGGGGT
Organism: Lissotriton vulgaris; assembly: GCF_964263255.1. Lineage (NCBI taxonomy): Eukaryota > Metazoa > Chordata > Amphibia > Caudata > Salamandridae > Lissotriton > Lissotriton vulgaris. The sequence continues at coordinate 234,625 of NW_028247661.1, read as the reverse complement.
TTTGGTGTGCAGTGCTAGCTGCCAGGCCCCAGGCACATTACAGGTGTCTGGAGTGAGTAAGTGAGGGATCCGCCACTGTCTTCGTGTGTTGTTTCTGGTTTCTTTTACTCTGTGAGGGTTACTTCTATATTTACTGTATTGTGATGCTTACTGTATTGTAGTATAACTGTTTATTTTGTTATTTACTGTATAATATTTACTTTGATATTTACGCTAGATAATTACGCTGTAGTGTTTGAGCGCCATGACCTGAGGCTTCCTGTCCTCTCTGTGACAGCTCTGTGCTAGTATTCTAGGGAGCGCTGTCCCCCCATCGAGCTCTGTATCCCCTACGTCATGGGGGGGTGTCAATTTCGCTATGTTCGCCCTATCTGCAGCTGTTTCTCCAGCGAGCTTCGTACCCCCTGTTGAGCTACGTTTGCACTGTCGTTTCCATTACTTTGAATGGTTGAAATGTTCTGCATTTTAGGACGCACTTCATATTTAACTGTATTCTGTTCCTTTTCATTGGACGCCATGAATAAACAGGACACAGTCTACGCTATTTAATAAGACGCCTTAATAAATATAGGTCCCCTACGGGAGGGGGTTTTGGTGTGCAGTGCTAGCTGCCAGGCCCCAGGCACATTACAGGTGTCTGGATTGAGTACGTGAGGGGTCCGCCACGGTCTTCGGGTGTTGTTTCTGGTTTATTTTACTCTGTTTGTGAGGGTTACTTTTATATTTACTGTATTTTAGTATAAAAAAGGGGATTCTGCGACATACGTTGGAGCCACTCCCTACTTGAAGAGTCATTCTGCGGTAAGTTCTGTGACCTGTTTACTTTGTTTTTTACTATATTATTTTTACTTAGCTCTTTACTGTATTGTAGTAGAACTGTTTAGTTTGATATTTACTGTCTTATATTTACTTTGATATTTACGCAGGATCATTAGGCTGTCGTGTTTGAGCACTGTGACCTAAGGCAGCCTGTCCTCTCTGTGACAGCTGTGTGCCGGTATTCTAAGGAGCGCTGTCCCCGCCCCCCCCATCGAACTCTGTACCCCCTACGTCACGGGGGTGCAGATTTCCATAGGTTCGGCCTATTTGCAGCTGTTTAGTCATCGAGCTTTGTACCCACTATTCATCTACGTTTGCACTTTCCTTTCCATTACTTTAAATGGTTGAAATGTACTGCATTTTAATACGCGCTTCATATTGAAATGTACTCTGTTCCTTTTAATTGGACGCCATTCAGATACAGGATACAGTCTATGCTATTTAATAAGACGCCTTAATAAATATAGGTCCCCTACGGGAGGGGGTTTTGGTGTGCAGTGCTAGCTGCCAGGCCCCAGGCACATTACGGGTGTCTGTATTGAGTAAGTGAGGGATCTGCCACTGTCTTCGTGTGTTGTTTCTGGTTTCTTTTACTCTGTGAGGGTTACTTCTATATTTACTGTATTGTGATGCTTACTGTATTGTAGTATAACTGTTTAGTTTATTTACTGTATAATATTTACTTTGATATTTACGCTAGATAATTACGCTGTAGTGTTTAAGCGCCGTGACCTGAGGCAGCCTGTCCTCTCTGTGACAGCTGTGTGTTGGTATTCTAAGGAGCGTTGTCCCCCCATCCAGTTCTGGAACCCCTACGTCGGGGGGGTGCAGATTTCATTAGGTTCAGCCTTTCTGCAGCTGTTTCTCCATCTAGCTGTGTACCCCTTGTTCAGCTACGTTTGCACTGTCGTTTCCATTACTTTAAATGGTAGAAATGTTCTGCATTTTAGGACGCTCTTCATATTTAAATGTATTCTGTTCCTTTTCATTGGACGCCATGAATAAACAGGACACAGTCTACGCTATTTAATAAGACGCCATAATAAATATAGGTCCCCTACGGGAGGGGGTTTTAGTGTGCAGTGCTAGCTGCCAGGCCCCAGGCACATTACAGGTGTCTGGATTGAGTACGTGAGGGGTCCGCCACGGTCTTCGGGTGTTGTTTCTGGTTTATTTTACTCTGTTTGTGAGGGTTACTTTTATATTTACTGTATTTTAGTATAAAAAAGGGGATTCTGCGACATACGTTGGAGCCACTCCCTACTTGAAGAGTCATACTGCGGTAAGTTCTGTGACCTGTTTACTTTTTTCTTTAATACATTATATTTACTTTGATATTTACTGACTTGTAGTTTAATTGTTTAGTTTGTTATTTAGGGCCAGATGTAGGTGGCCATTTACCGTCCGGTAAATGGGTTTTTGGGATGTCCGGTAAATGGGTTTTTGGGATGTCGGGGGGCCAATTTTGCCGAATCTGTAAATTTACCTAATCAGTAAATTTACTGATTCAGTAAATTACAGATTCGGTATTTTTACCAATTCGGTAACTTCTAGATGCACTCTGCACTCACTACTCTGCACTCACTACTCTGCACTCACTACTCTGCACTCACTACTCTGCACTCACTACTCTGCACTCACTACTCTGTTCTCTGCACTCACTACTCTGTACTCTGCACTCACTACTCTGTACTCACTACTCTGTACTCTGCACTCACTACTCTGTACTCTGCACTCACTACTCTGCACTCTGCACTCACTACTCTGCACTCTGCACTCACTACTCTGCAGTCACTACTCTGTACTCTGCACTCACTACTCTGTACTCTGTACTCTGCACTCACTACTCTGTACTCTGCACTCACTACTCTGCAGTCACTACTCTGCAGTCACTACTCTGCAGTCACTACTCTGTACTCTACACTCTGCACTCACTACTCTGCACTCACTACTCTGCACTCACTACTCTGCACTCACTACTCTGCACTCACTACTCTGCACTCACTACTCTGTACTCTGCACTCTGCACTCACTACTCTGCTCTCTGCAGTCACTACTCTGTACTCTGCACTCACTACTCTGTACTCTGTACTCTGCACTCACTACTCTGTACTCTGCACTCACTACTCTGCACTCACTACTCTGTACTCTGCACTCACTACTCTGTACTCTGCACTCACTACTCTGCACTCTGCACTCACTACTCTGTACTCTGCACTCACTACTCTGTACTCTGCAGTCACTACTCTGTACTCTGCACTCACTAATCTGCACTCACTACTCTGCACTCACTACTCTGTACTCTGCACTCTGCACTCACTACTCTGCACTCTGCAGTCACTACTCTGTACTCTGCACTCACTACTCTGTACTCTGTACTCTGCACTCACTACTCTGTACTCTGCACTCACTACTCTGCACTCACTACTCTGTACTCTGCACTCACTACTCTGCACTCACTACTCTGTACTCTGCACTCACTACTCTGCACTCTGCACTCACTACTCTGCACTCTGCACTCACTACTCTGTACTCTGCACTCACTACTCTGTACTCTGCACTCACTACTCTGTACTCTGCACTCACTACTCTGTACTCTGTACTCTGCACTCACTACTCTGTACTCTGCACTCTGCACTCACTACTCTGTACTCACTACTCTGTACTCTGCACTCACTACTCTGTACTCTGCACTCACTACTCTGTACTCTGCACTCACTACTCTGTACTCTGCACTCACTACTCTGTACTCTGCACTCACTAGTCTGTACTCTGCAGTCACTAGTCTGTACTCTGCACTCACTACTCTGTACTCTGCACTCCCTACTCTGTACTCTGCACTCCCTACTCTGTACTCACTACTCTGTACTCTGCACTCACTACTCTGCACTCACTACTCTGTACTCTGCACTCTGCACTCACTACTCTGTACTCTGCACTCACTACTCTGCACTCACTACTCTGTTCTCTGCACTCACTACTCTGTACTCTGCACTCACTACTCTGTACTCACTACTCTGTACTCTGCACTCACTACTCTGTACTCTGCACTCACTACTCTGCACTCTGCACTCACTACTCTGCACTCTGCACTCACTTCTCTGCAGTCACTACTCTGTACTCTGCACTCACTACTCTGTACTCTGTACTCTGCACTCACTACTCTGTACTCTGCACTCACTACTCTGCAGTCACTACTCTGCAGTCACTACTCTGCAGTCACTACTCTGTACTCTACGCTCTGCACTCACTACTCTGCACTCACTACTCTGCACTCACTACTCTGCACTCACTACTCTGCACTCACTACTCTGCACTCACTACTCTGTACTCTGCACTCTGCACTCACTACTCTGCTCTCTGCAGTCACTACTCTGTACTCTGCACTCACTACTCTGTACTCTGTACTCTGCACTCACTACTCTGCACTCACTACTCTGCACTCACTACTCTGTACTCTGCACTCACTACTCTGTACTCTGCACTCACTACTCTGTACTCTGCACTCACTACTCTGCACTCTGCACTCACTACTCTGTACTCTGCAGTCACTACTCTGTACTCTGCAGTCACTACTCTGTACTCTGCACTCACTAATCTGCACTCACTACTCTGCACTCACTACTCTGTACTCTGCACTCTGCACTCACTACTCTGCACTCTGCAGTCACTACTCTGTACTCTGCACTCACTACTCTGTACTCTGTACTCTGCACTCACTACTCTGTACTCTGCACTCACTACTCTGCACTCACTACTCTGTACTCTGCACTCACTACTCTGTACTCTGCACTCACTACTCTGCACTCTGCACTCACTACTCTGTACTCTGCACTCACTACTCTGTACTCTGCAGTCACTACTCTGTACTCTGCACTCACTAATCTGTACTCTGTACTCTGCACTCACTACTCTGCACTCTGCACTCACTACTCTGTCCTCTGCACTCACTACTCTGCACTCTGCACTCACTACTCTGCACTCTGCACTCACTACTCTGTACTCTGCACTCACTACTTTGTACTCTGCACTCACTACTCTGTACTCTGCACTCACTACTCTGTACTCTGCACTCACTACTCTGTACTCTGCACTCTGCACTCACTACTCTGTACTCACTACTCTGTACTCACTACTCTGTACTCACTACTCTGTACTCACTACTCTGTACTCACTACTCTGTACTCACTACTCTGTACTCTGCACTCACTACTCTGTACTCTGCACTCACTACTCTGTACTCTACAGTCACTAGTCTGTACTCTGCAGTCACTAGTCTGTACTCTGCACTCCCTACTCTGTACTCTGCACTCCCTACTCTGTACTCTGCACTCTGCACTCCCTACTCTGTACTCTGCACTCCCTACTCTGTACTCTGCACTCACTACTCTGTACTCTGCACTCACTACTCTGCACTCACTACTCTGCACTCACTACTCTGTACTCTGCACTCACTACTCTGTACTCTGCACTCACTACTCTGTTCTCTGCACTCACTACTCTGTACTCTGCACTCACTACTCTGTACTCACTACTCTGTACTCTGCACTTACTACTATGTACTCTGCACTCACTACTCTGCACTCTGCACTCACTACTCTGCAGTCACTACTCTGTACTCTGTACTCTGCACTCACTACTCTGTACTCTGCACTCACTACTCTGTACTCTGCACTCACTACTCTGCACTCACTACTCTGCAGTCACTACTCTGCAGTCACCACTCTGCACTCACTACTCTGCACTCTGCACTCACTACTCTGCACTCTGCACTCACTACTCTGCACTCTGCACTCACTACTCTGCACTCGCTACTCTGCACACTCACTCCTCTGCACACTCACTCCTCTGCACACTCACTCCTCTGCACACTCACTCCTCTGCACACTCACTCCTCTGCACATTCACTCCTCTGCACACTCACTCCTCTGCGCTCACTCCTCTGCGCTCACTCCTCTGCACTCACTCCTCTGCACTCACTCCTCTGCACTCTGCACACTCACTCTGCACTCGCACTCTGCAATATACATCAAACTCACCCCAGTACTTGGTAAAACGGTGAGCAGTTACACAAGAGCCACATGCAGATATTGCGCACTACTTCCAACTTGCATATCTAAGGATCCCCACATTCCTCGTAGCGCTTCGAATTTCCCTGTGTAGCTCTTGGACCGAATTTCCAGGCTTCATAACCACACTCGGGTCACTCCCTTACATGCTGCGGACAGTGGAGTGCTAACACGTCACGGCACAGTGTCAGGTCTGCTGCAGAGGAGCGTCCGAAGCAGGCCCACACGGCACCGCTTCTACTCGAATACAACAATAACCAATTCTGCTCCAGGCTCTGACATTTACAACGCCCCGTGGGAAGCGGTGAAGAGTGGAATCCTTATTATAAAATATGTGCACACCTGGTTCAATTGCGTTCACGGTGGTTGGCAGAGGTAAAGCAGCTCAATGGGTTAGGCGCCAACAGCACAGGCCCTGTCGAACTTGCAGGACACGCTTCAAACCCTAACATAACCAGCTCAACCTTCTGCCTCACAAAGGGATGAAGTGAGCGCCGTTCTACTGGGCAGACCTGCGGTCGGGCGTGAGTGTCACCAGGGGGTCACCAGCCTTGCAGATGGTTCAATAGACATGAGGCATACAATTTTGCTTCCACGTCAATCAACGAGATTAGTCTATAGTTCCCTGGCTTGGCGTGGTCTCCCTTTTTGTGTATGGGGTGGATGACAGTCCCCCTCCAGGAAACTGGGATGTTAGAAAATACATAAATCTCATTGAAGACTGGGGTTAGGATTTCAGACCACAACTCTGGGTTGCTCCTGAAAATTGCATTTGGTATGCCATTTGGCCCAGCCGCTCCCTCAGACTTTAATTTCTTTGAGGCTTTTCAATTCTTTCGCATTTGTCAGAGGAGTTTGCTCTTTAAATGTAAAGTTTGAATGGGCTGAGTTGTCTGTTGATGTTACATGACTCGATACGTCTTGAGCCTCCTTCTGGTCATGGTGTTGCACCTGGGCTTGTTGTTCTAGGTCCATCGTGGGTTGGTTGAACAAGGTGTTTATGTGGTCTGTCCAGATTTCTGCATCGATTCCTGCCTGTTGCTGAAGTGTTGGACCAGCTGTTAAAGTATTAATGATCCCCCAGAAATCGCTGCTGTTGGATTTTTTGCTAGCTGTTAATAGTTGCTGCCAGATTGAGTCTTTATATACTGATTTTGCTTTCCCCAACTTCTTTCTATAAGCGCTCCTTAGCGCCTGCAACTTTATTTTTTCTTGTGTTAAGCCCTTTTCTCCTTCTCGGGATAGGAGTCGCACTTCTCTTGCGATCTCTCTTTTGCACATTTTGAGATCTTGAGTGAACCAGGGCTCCCTTCTGGCTGTTTTTGATTAGTTTGTATTAATTACAAGGCTTTTGTGCACACCGGTTGTACACATAATCTATATTGCTCTTAAAGTGTAAATGTTATGCTGTGTCTAGAAACTCAAATTATGAAAATGCCGAAGATGAGTGGATGTGACAACCCCCTTCTACACACACACACACACCACTCGTGCTCTACATCTGAAACTGCTGTTTGCAAGGTGCTTTGTGTTTAAATAACTTCTGCTCTGTCATCTGCCTGCTTGGGTGAAATGGGGCACTTCAGCCAATGAGGGATGTGAAGCAGGCGTTGGTCAGTCGCAGGGCACTCTTGCTTTTGAGAATGCTACATACAACAGTTGTAGGGACAGTTAACCATTCGGTACGTTTATAAAGCGCTCTTTGTTGTCTGTCAGGGTATCCAGGCGCTCTAAGTGTTTTACCTTTCTGGTTTCTCATTTTTGTGAGGCCTGATAACTCGGTCCTGTCTACGGCCCCTCCGCAGCCCGCCCCCTGTGTAAACACGCTTGGATATAAAACAGCATAAGTGTATAACTGTGGTATTAGTGTTGCCTGTTTTACAGAGGGGGGAAATGATTCTATTCTCCGGTCTTTATTGGTTGATTTAGCTCGCAAGAAAGTGTCACTCATATTTTTTAAATGTCACTCATAAATATACTGCAATTATGATAATGTCACACTTAAGCTATCTGAAACATTGGCTGCTATGCTCGGCTCTTGGTTTTGGTAATGATTACCTTGTATTGATTACTAGGCTTTTGTGGACACCGGTTGTACAGATATTCTATAATGCTCTTAAAGTCTTCGATGGTAATGCTGTGTCTAGAAACTTAAATTATGAAAATGCCAAACATGCGTGGATGTGAAAAACCCCTTCTACACACACCCTTTGCTTGCGCTCAACATCTAAATCGGCACTTTCCAAGGTGCACACAGCACTCGTGCTCTACATCTGAAACTGCTGTTTGCAAGGTGCTTTGTGTTTAAATAACTTTTGCTCTGTCGTCTGCCTGCTTTGGTAAAATGGGGCACTTCAGCCACTGAGGGATGTGAAGCAGGCGTTGGTCAGTAGCAGGACACTCTTGGTTTTGAGAATGCTTCATACAACAGTTATAGGGACAGTTAACCAATCAGTAGTTTTATAAAGCACTATTTGTTGTCTGTCAGGGTATCCAGGCGCTCAAAGTGTTTACCCTTTCTGGTTTGACAAATTTGTGAAGCCTGATGACTCTGTCCTGTCCCTGGCCTCTCCGCAGCCCACACCCCGTGTAAACACACTTGGGTATAAAACCGCATAAGTGTATTACTGCGATAGTAGTGATGCCTGTTTTACAGAGTTGGTAAATCATTTAACAAGTATCAGTACCTGCCAATGGACAGTCAGCGGGCGAGCAGCAGTTGTTTTCTGCAATGTAAACTAGCCTGCTGTTAAATATGTTTTGCAGTTTGTAAGTGAGTCTGACCCCGAGGCCCACCGTAGTCTGGCCAGTGGCTGAGTCACGTGTCTACTGTATTGCCACCCTTGTAGTACTGTTCGTTTCCGGCCTCAGAGTATGCCAATCCAGGACCCCTGACAAAAGCTCTGCAGACGGTCACCAGAGCCAAGTGGGGCCCGCAGGCTGCCAAATGGTACTGAGGCTGCTCATTTGCCAGTCGCTGTATAACGTTAGTGTGTGTCCAAGGCAAGCCCTGGTCTCATAAAATAATTAATTATAGACAAATGTTGCAGAAAATGTTTAAAGTTGAAAATGTGTTAATTGATTTGATTTGCTACCTCTATCTGTTAGCAGTTCTTAAAATTAAGCATGCAAATTATTGATGTTCAAGGACTTGAGTCGGAGTGGAGCGTAAGTACTGAACAAATGCTGCTCTTTAACTGTCTGCAAAATCAGCACCGGCCACGGGACGAGTTTGCACAGACTGCAGCTTTTAGTATAGCACAATGACAAAATACTTCTCTTTTTTTATTGCTTTTGTTTAGAACTATACATGTCATGTACCTCTGCCTCACTCTCCATAAGCTTGGCCGTTGCCAGTTTGTGGTGGCTTTGGGACTTGCGTCAGCTGAGTGCTGTTGATTTATTATGTACCTAACCAGATGGGGCCTTTCACATTCTGAAACACTCTTACCTGGATCCACGTGGGACAGGGAGGCCCTGAAATAGACTGATGCTACTTGATTGGTTCCAAAGCACCTGACTTTTACACTATGTGCTTTCTTTTCCTAAGACAGCCAGATACGCACACTGGTGCCTTCACTTTCCTTTTCGGGACCTGTGCTGAGTGTAGACACAAACACATAGTTGTATATACACAGCACACTTGCATTGCAGAGTGCAGGCACGAGGCTGAGACACAATCTCTAAACACTAGGCTATTTTTTGGTCTCGTCTAGGCAACACATGCACTGTCTTGACGAGAGATGCTGTCTATAGAATGTGATGTTGGTAACCGCCTCATGTCTGTGCAGACTTTTGAATCATTTGTTCGCGTGTCACTTATTTTTTATTCCTGCTCGCAAAACTACTGCTATACTTGTTTACGTAACCCTGCTGATGTTTTGGCTAGAAAACTCAACCCAATCAAAACAAACGTTAAAACTATTTCGTTCTCATTGCATGCTTTGTGTTTACTATAATGGACCGTTTACAATCTTGCTCCTATTCAAACCTGCTGAGGAATACAGCAACATAATTCCTTTTTTCTAACCGTAGGATTTACAAAAGCGCCAGTTCATTGCTAGTGACTCTATTTCATTGCCGCCTTTGTGTTTACTCTTTTCGGTTTTTCCAATCCGGTTCCTCTTTAAACCTACATACTACTAAAGCACATTATTTTCTGTTTTTGCCGTTGGGTGAGGTTGGTTTTACAAATGCGACTGTTCATTACTGGTGACTCAGGTAAGAGACTTTTTCGGTGATAACAAAGATGTCATAAATGTTACACTATAATATGTTTAAAATGTATTTGTATACGCAATTTAGATTTTCTTGGTGTACACCGCTGCTCGTCTCTCACACACATGTTCTGCAGTACCTCCTGTTTACTCTGCTTATTAATCTACTACGTCTGTACTTTTCGCTGTAAATAGCTAGTATTTTCCTTGTCTCTCTCACTACCTTATAATTGTTGCTCCATACAAACATGTTTCTTGCCAGCCGCAACGTGTATGCGTCCACTCTGAGCGTTTCACAGGCACTTATCGCCATATACAAATCAGGCTAACCCTGTGCCTCAGGAAAACAGTCCAGCCCATAATGCAATCCTGTAGACTAATTGGCCTTGCAAAAAATGACAACCGATTGTACTGTTGCTAGAATACTTACGAACACACTTTCAATGCAAACAAATAATACAAGCATATACAACTAATGACCAAACAACATTACATCATATATACACAAATGAGAGTATTGCTTGTTATGGGGCAATCGATTCTTATTACAGCAATCACAATTAGCAAATTAGCCAATGCCTATTTACTTTTGACATGATTTTAAATCTTCCATTAACAAACGTGTTTTATCATTTCAGATGATTTCCATTCAAGAAATAAAAGCAACATCAACAGAAGAAAAAAAAACTTATAAAAATTTTATCAAAGCAAACATAATTACTTGCACAAGCAAAACGTATTACAGAACAGCTAACAATGAAGAAAAAGTACTTTATCACATGGCATTAGCTGATACAACTGGCAGCATAAAGGCTACTAGCTACAATGAAGACCACTTTCAATTAACAAAAGAAACCAATGGAATTATCATCCGGAATTTCTTAGTGAAAAATTATTCTATCCTAATCACGAAACAAACAAAAATTACTAGGATACCAAGATTCACAGTACCAAATGCTATAGAACTAGAAGCTAAATGTATCTTGCAACCACCTGCTCCAGCGTCTTCACCAATTAAAGCTGTCAAAGAAGCTAAACTAAAAACAATGATGACAGTTTGTGGCACAGTAATAGAGGTAAGTTAAAGACATATTCAACTGCTATTCGTAACAAAAATGCTTTCATTTCCCAAAAAAAGAAATGCTATCATTATTAAAAAAACTGTTTTTAAAATAATACACATTTTTATCTTTTACAGGAAGAAGAAATTAAAGTAATCTTTATCAGTGGACAAGAAACAAAACTTAAATCCATCACTATAAAGGACAGTACCGGCATTGTAAAAATCACTTTGTGGAGGGAAGCGACTGATTCCAAAATTACAATCGGCGAATATATCAAAATAACACATGTCACTGTGCATGAATTTAATAATGAAAAAATATTAAATACCACCAGACACAGTATATTACAAGTAAGTACATCGACTAACCAATACCCTATATAAGCATGATTAAGAACAACATTTATGTTCTATGTACTATTATACTATAATACTAATGTTTGTTACTTTTATTCACAGCCTACAGAAGCACCACCAGAAACTATTACTTTAACAATTTATGGAATAGAAAAAATGACACAGGAAATAACAACATTGACTACACAAGTACAAGACACAGAAGATTTACAATCAATGATGATTAACAACGACATCTTAATGGAATGGTTCTTTATTACTCCAATGACTGCAGATTTATCAGATGAAATGATGGACCATTTGCCTGCAACATGTGAAGTAATATATAGTAATGGCTTTATTCAAAGAATACTAAAAGAACTAACAAATGATTAAACTGCTTTCAGCTATTACTGTAACAATGCTAAGTAAAGTGCACACAAGTTCATTCAACGACATTTAAAGATTTGTTTTTGTTAACTACTGTACAAATATTGCCGGTATAAAAACATCAGGTACTAGATTCCATTAGCAAACACTTATACACTGTAAAAATGCTCTTTCTTGCTATGCAATTTTATACAACTAACATGTTACCAATACAAAACCAGCATTTACTAGAAAAATCGATTCCTACTGCTTACAATACTAATTGTATAACATTAAACCATATTTAGATTTGCATTTTGTGTAAAAATTCTTTACATGCTTTACTGCCTAACCTAATGTCAGTATTATAACACTACAATGTTCATCGTTACAATTTTAGGATTTATTATGTTTAGAAGCATGCTTTACTACCTTACCTAATGCCAGATTTATATAACTACAATGTTTGTCGTTACAAGTTTAGAATTGTTTATTCTATATTAAATTTGAATTTTTGGCACAAATCTACGTTTTGTTCAAATAAACTATTGCCACGTATTGGATAATACTTAAATGTTGTAATACTGTACCAAAAACATTTTGCTGTGAAAATAAAATTATTTGTTGTATACAATAATGATATCTCTCTTTTATTAACAAATGTAAACATGCTCACTATTCTTTATACATTTCTTTTTACTAAACACTCAATTCTAGCAGGAGCATTTGGCATGGCCAATCCTTGTATAGCACAGACTTTTCCAAAAAGGCATTAAGGCACTTTACAATAGAGCAGGTAGTGATTTCTGCTTAAAATATCATCACAGTAACCTATTAGGACCAGCAAAACAAGGAACGAACAGTTTATATATCAGGTACATTACAGGACAAGATGTTGTTACTAAACTATCATAGTAAATCAGCAGTAAGTAACCACAAGTGCGGAGAAAGCACATATTTCTTACCAGCTAACGCAGGTCAACTCAACAAGCGAGCAACAAGTCACACTTTAATCAAAGGGACTTTCAAATTGGTGGATTTAGAGTTCTCTTTTGAATGGAAGCAAATCAGATAATACGCAAAGGGTTGGTGGGAGAGAGTTCCAAAGCTTTTTCCCACAGCCAGATAATGCCTGTCTCACATAGTGTTCTTGCCTCAAAAGTCAGTAGGTCGCACAGGAGAGGAGAGGAGATTCCCTGCTCCTCATTGAGCGCCACATATTTTCAGTTTTTCTTCCTGGTAGAAGTGGGTGGAATTATGGAATACATTCAGAGTAATGCATGCTATCTGGAATTGGGCTCTTGCATCTGTGAAGAGCCGTTACAGGAATTAATGAGAGGGATGAAAACGAGGGGCCTGCATCTATGATTTTTGCCTCTTAGTTCTGTTAAGCACACACAACTCTGCTTCATTGAACTCTTTTCTAATTTTCCTTTCATAATGCATCAGTTGCCCAGTTACTTGCCTCGCTCTCCATTTGTTGTGCTTGTGTTCAGCTTACATAAGACTTGGGGTTTCCATGGGCAGTTGTTAATTCGTGGGAGGTTGAATGATTCCTATTCTTCATTTTTAGATCTCAACTATTATATCCAGCAGGGATTTATTAGGTGAGTGTATAGTAGTTGAAACAAACTCTTGACCAAGCACAGATTACGTGCAGTTCATGTGATGCACTCGTGTGAGACACGCGTGCACCTCTAACCCATCTGCCTTGCACCGAAAACCATCTGGCTCGTATCCAAATTCAGAGGATTTCGCTCTCAAGCCTCACCTGCCCCATCAGCCTCACACCAGACTTCAATAGATTGCCTCCCAAGCTGCTCCCTCGCCATTCGGACTTCCCTGCCATCATCCGCTCCAGTTTAATGGCCATGCGATATTAGTTTCACTTTCAGTGCCGTGTTATGCTTGTTTTTAATTGGGTCTCGCTCTGGAGGCCTATTGTCATCGCAGTTCCTCTCAAGGGAAACAAACCAGTGCACCAGTGGCAATCTGGGTCTGTGGACGCGCACGTCCAGCCTAAGGACGTGCACATCTCTTGCCGCACATTTACAGCAAGTCAGCCTCTCTCAATTACGCACGCGCACACACAGCCACACTCCAGCAAGCACACACACACGCGCACACAAACACACACACGCGCATACACACACACACACACGCCCCTCCTCCCCCTTACCTTACTGGGTTCTTGTTAGTTTAGTCCTACCACCTCAAACAATTTAGAACTGTTACCCTTATTCACAACAGCCAAGTAAACTGCGAATAAGGTTTGTGTTTGTAGTGTTTCACACTGTTCACTTGATAAAAATGCCAAGTTCATATACATCACAAAGCACGTTGCTCCAAAGCACCTGATCTCCACCCCATCACTCCACACAAAGTGAAGAAAATAGATCAAATTTATGCACTTAAAAACGATTACATTTAGGACCGTGCTGCACTCCTTCCCAGTGCAATGCACAGTATACCTTGCTGACTAGTATTCGCAAACACGAATGGAAACACAATTGGGACCTTCAGGCTAATAGAGACTGTATGCTTTGCTCTAAATCCCCGTCAGAATACCCCTCCAAAAAGGACACTCGCTGGAGGAGGCAGGAGGTAAGATTGAAAGGTAGGCTTCGGGGGTTTCAAGGAAAACATAGTTGTCTCCTGGTGGAACAGAAGGTGAGGATCCGCTTGTACCTCACCGCTGTGGATGCTGGGGGCATGACACCCCTCCAACAGTGGCCACTGGTGACTAGATGTAATGGCCCTCTGCTGCAGTTCACTATAGGATTCCACAGAGCGGCTTTATCCCAGGAGGGTGCACTGCAGGCAGTACTCTCCAGAGACCTGTTAACCAGCTCTGGCAGCCATGGGCTGCGGCAGCTCACACCCTCCGAGACCTAAACAAGGGACTAGCTGTGATGGCTCAAGCGGCTGACACTGAAAAGACATAAAATTAGGACAAGTGTGAAGGGCGGCATTTGCTCACTTGAACAATAGTAGTGTGGGAAATGAAGTATCTGTTACAGGCATACAAATAGGTTATGATTTTTGCTGTATCCGTAGCCTATATTTAAGACTTAAAGCGAAGAGTAAATCCTTAGGAAGTGGTTTTTCAATTACATTTCCTGAGGTAAAAGTGTTAATTGTTGCAGAACACTGCACTTGTAACTATCCATTCAAATAAGATTGTTCTTCTAGTACCAGTGAATGGAGTGGAATAATTAATACTGTTAAGAACATACCAATTATGAGTTTACCTTTTGTTATTTCTCTAGCTGCCAACTTTACTATTGTCCATTGTATACTGCTAATTAGCATCTGCTAGTGTTATCTTGGATTTATGGTGCTGCGGTGGTAATCGGAAATCCCTGCTCTGTGCACTATAACAGTTTGGGGTCTCACCCCAGGTTCTACCGTGCTCCACACAAATATGCAGGCCTCACACGCACACGCTAATTTGGCTCATGTCTCTCAGTCAACTCCTTTGCTATTTCTGCTCCAACATTAAGCCTTCCATATATTGTGTGTGAGTCTAAAAGACCAGGAGCTGTCCTGATTGAAACTGAAATTATTTGCTTAACCTGCCTTGGAAAGCTAGTTGCTGCCATATCAGATGCCAGGATACTGTTGGAGACAAACCCATCTCCTCTATCGTGCCATTTGATAGGAGATTGGGATGAAGAGTGACAAGATCCACTGAAGCCTCATAAACAGACATGCTTCACTGCCCAAGATATGTGCTTCATGTGTGCTATGGGCTGTGATTGTGCAAGGTGGGCTCAAGAAGCCTCCGCCTCACACGTGCGCAGTTTGAAACTGACAACTGAGCCCCTTTTGGTGCTGTCCATTGACAATATTTCCTATAAAAGTTGTATTACAATGCTTTCACAAGAGGCCTGTAAGCAAAACGGTTACCATTTACCGTATACCTTTTTATATTGTATGCTCTAGTAATTGCACATGTAATGTTTTCACTCTATGCTACATTGTAATACTTCTGCTTATGTTGCAGGATACACTGATTTGCAATTTATTCTAATTGCAAACACAGGACTTTCTTGCAAGCATCGTTTTACAGACTGCTACTTCTGCATACTGGTGAGTGTACCATTTGTAATTTCGCCTGCTGCCAACAATGCTTCCTGCCCAATTTACTATTGTCCAACTTGTACTGCTAAATAGCTTCTGCTACTGTTATCTCTTATTTGTCGTGCTGCTGGCAATACTTACTGCTAACATTTCTCATTACAGTCTCACCTACTGCTAGTGTTCACCCTGTATAATTACATTCTGCTTGCCCTGGATACCCACATACTAATATACCAGCATACTCACATACTGCTCACTCTGCATACTCAAACTGCTAACCTTGCACACTCACACTCTGCTCACCCTGCACACCTACTTTCTGTTCGCCCTGCATACTCTCTACTCACACACTGCTTACCCTGCACACTTACATACCCACATACTGATCATCCTGCATACTCACATACTGCTCACCCTGCGTACTCCCACTGCTCACCCTGCATACTCACACTATGCTAACCCTGGATACCCACATATTGATCACCCTGCATAGTCACAAACTGATCACTCTGCATACTTGCACACTGCTGGCTCTGGATACCCACATACTGCTCACCCTGTATACTCAAACTCTGCTCACCCAGCATATTCACACACTGCTAACACTCGCACACTGCCGGTCCTGGATACCCACATACTGATCAGCATGCATACTCACATACTGAACACCCTGCTTACTCACACACTAGTCACCCTTACTGATCACCCTGCTTACTCACACACTAGTCACCCTGCATATTCACACTCTGCTCACCCTGTACACTCATGCACTGCTCACTATGCATACTGACCCTCTGCTCACCCTGCATGCGCACACTCTGCTCACTCTGCATAATCAGACTTAGCTCACTCTGCATACTTACACTCTGCTCACCCTGCACACTTGCGCACTGCCAGACCTGGACGTTCACATACTGCTTACCCTGCATACTCATGCTCTGCTCACCCTTCATATTCACACATTGCTCACTCTACACCACAGGTCTTCAAACTTTTTTATGCCGAGACCCCCTTGTAAAACCTTTTTAGAGGTAAGGACCCCCTTCCGACAAAAGTTTCTATAAACTGGTACTCCTCATCATCAACTTTTCACAACCATAAATGCGCCTGTTAGACCTCATCACATCCATCCATCCTTCATCCACCCACACTTTCACACATCCATCCATCCTTTCATCCTTCCTTTCATCCTTCCATCCATCCTTCATCCATCCACCCTTTCATCTTTCCATCCATCCATCCTTCATCCATCCTTCCATTCATCCACCCATCATTCATCAACCCACCTTTTCACACATCCATCCATCATTCATCCATGCAACCTTTTAACCATCCATACATCCACCCTTTTATCCTCCCATCCTTCTATCCATACATCCATCTTTCATCCATCCTTTCATCCATACATCCATCCACCCACCCACCCTTTCCTACTTCCATCCACCCATCATTCATCCCCCACCTTTTCACACATCCATCCATGCGTAATTCATCCATGCAACCTTTTATCCATCCATACATCCATCCATCCTTCATCCGTCCACCCTTTCATCCATACATCTATCCTTCATCCATCTATCCTTCACCCATCCACCCTTTCATCCATCCACCCATCTTTTCACACATCCATCCATCCATCATTCATTCATCCCTGCAACCTTTCATCCATCCACCCTTTCATCCATCCACCCTTTCATCTACCCATCCTTTCATCCATCCTTTCATCCATCCATCCATCCTTTCATCCATCCTTTCATCCATCCACCCTTCCATCCATCCTTTCATCCATCTATTCATCATTCATCCATCCACCCTTTCACCCATACATCCTTCATCCTTACATCCATCCATCTACTCATCATTCATCCACCCACCTTTTCTGTGCCTTTCTCATGGGGGGGGGGGTCAGTATCTCTCTGAGTCTTCTTCCTTCTTTCCCGATAATAGGAGGGTATCTCTCTGCCTCCCTGCTGGGGGCGGGGGACGTGTCACGGGACCCACAGCTCCAGGCGCGCAATATCCATTGACCTCAAAGGGCTACACTACAGCCTGCTCCCCCAGCCCCCTCCGCCCGCCCCCCACTTCCCCTCCTCCCCCAGCTCGAAAGGGCTTCAGGGACACACACACACAGCCACATCCGAGTACTTGACAGGTCTTTAAAAGACCTTTTACTTGTTAATGAGGCTTTCATGTTTTTCACACCTCGGTGTGAATTAGGCCTCCACCGTGAGCACCCTCGATCAGCCCAAGCCAGGAACTGCACTCTGACAGAATCTGCGACCCCCTTCCAAGGACTCCATGACCCCCCTGGGGGTCGCCCCTCACAGATTGAAGACCTTTGCTCTACACACTAACACACTGCTGACCCTAGGTGTAAATTAATAGCAATGACTATAGTTAGTGTAGATAGTTTATACTATAACTACAATTTATTAGCTCTTTACCTGTAAATCATACAAATTCCAATATTTCAAAAATGTGCTTTGTCAGTAGACTGCCAATAAATTACTCTAATTACATACTTTTCACACACTTGCAACAACTACATCTATCAATTTGAAAGACGCCACTTTACTTGCTAACAAACAGGACACAAAGCATTATAATAAATTCAATTTCAGTTACTTGCTTACATAAACAATATTTTAATATTTGCAACAATTAGCACATATAGCACTCAGCTTTAACTAGTTTGGCAGGTGTTGTCAATCATTAGTACTATTTATAATCATGCTTCATCAACAAGCCTATAAACTCAACTCTTGAAATTACTTTAAAAACTACACAATTCAGAGCACACCACTGTGCTATACGCCATAATAATATATAGTTGCTATATTTTAATTATATGTCTTTAACATATACACTATTTGTATGCAAATATCTTACATGTGCTATCTTTTTATGTTTTTTTTCTTTTTTAGATATCTTCAAAAGTAAGAAATACCTGCAAGGTAAGAATTATATTGTACAAAAATCAAGTGTTATCTATATATACATTGTTTATCTTTGTTATGATTATATGTTAGAATTACATCATATTATCTTTATTGCAACTAACAACAAAAACACATTAAAACCATATTTGGCTAATACAGTGATAATACATGTATATATAAACACATATAACAGCTATGCACCTAAACAAAGCAAAATATAAAGAAACAAACAATTAGCACTGCTCTTAAAGGAAATCTGTATAAAACCATATAAAATGCATAGTATTACACAAGCCGAATATCACCAGGGGCATGAAAAATTTGCTATAACTTCTAGAGGTAAGCAATGTTTACCAAATAGCACTTTTGCTATTATTCACAATTATAACAAACCAACATATATATGGGATGCAGAAGACTTACATTATATAATGGACCTTGGAGATGCTCTATATACAGAAATGCATTCTATAAATAAACAGCATCTTATGCACCCAGATGATTTACCAAAATACATACAACATATAAACAATATATATTCCATTAAACTTAATCAGCCATACTATGGAAATATATTTAAACGTTTTGACTTAGCATATCCTGATATACAAGAAGCATTAAATTTATCCTTAAAACATTCTGGAATTTTACTATGCATGGATATATATGTCATTTCAATTATCAAAAATGAAGATAAATATTTCATATTTGATTCACATAGTCGTGACAGCAACGGAATGCCAACTCCAAATGGAACATGTATAATACTACAGAAGAAAACTTTTCAAAGCCTAATTAATTACATTACTGATTTAGCAAGTCACCTAAAACCACACAATGCTGATGATGTTCCATTCGAATTAACAGCTATTGATATAAGCACAATTAAAAAAACATCTTTTCAAAAAGCTCTAAATATAAACAAAAAAAAACCTACATCTAAAGCCAGAACATTCTTTGTGCATAATACTAAACTTTTAAACAATGTTAATTATGACTTAAGGTGCTATACTAAAGAATCAACATTATCACACTTAAGTAAAATAAATACTGAAAACACAAATGAGCCACAACCATCAACATCATTACTAAACACACCACAAAACATTGCTATACCCAAAAAACGTACACAAAAAAGGCACTATACAAACACGCTTCAGTATGAATCACCTAAAAAGACAAAACATTCTACATCATTTGAAAACATTACAACACAATGCACACATATAAGTAATATACCTAATACAAATATACCCTCAGAAACTAATATATTAGCAGAAAATGTACAAACAATACCAATTCATATTAAACATAGTTCTGTGAGCCAAAATATGCAACTAACAACAACCATAAATAAAGATACAAAACAAACACTTACAAATATAAAAGATCATATTAACAAACATACAATAAAAACTACAAATAATACAATACAACAACATACAATAAAAGAATCACTTGCACGTAATACACAAAATCTTGATAACGCAAACTCAAAAAGTTACTTAGTAATAGAAGCAAATTTTCAAATACAACAGCAACACATGCTACAAATTGTAATGGATAATACATACATTTGCAATATTATATTTGCTATTGTTAATAATAAATACAAAACTGCTTCTACATGGACTGCACAAGATATACAGGATATAATGCAACTAGGCAACACAATGTATATAGAATTAATGACCTTTTATAACAGAGAAAATATAGAATTAAAAGATATTCCTACCTATATAGAACACAATAATACAATATATACAATTAAAATAAAAAAACAATATAAAAGTAGTATAGCAATTACGAATACATTACAAGAAGAGATAAAATCAGCACTTTATAATGCATTAACTACACATAATACCATTATAATATGCTTACAAAATAACATGATTTCTATCGACAAAACTAATGATATATTTATCACATTTCATTCATATACAATAGATACTAAAGAAGCATTATATAAAAACTGTAAAGGTATTGCTACAAAAATAGACAATTTTCAAAACCTTACAGAGCATATATTAGAAATTGCAATTAATATAATGCCACCTAATATAAATAAAGTACTATTGGCAATTACACCAATTACTGTAAATACAATTAAAAAAAAAGCTTTAAAAACAGCACAAAAAAAAGCACTTTTAAAAGAAAGTATAAATGGCGCTAAACGTATATGTGTCCATAATACTAAACAATCGACAACTACAAATACAACCCTATTGCACAAAAATATACAAAAGATTATTAATCTAGATAAAATCACCAATAGCCAATTCACAAATCACATCAGTAATACTACAACAACAAATGCTATAAACTATATAGAACCAATTGTATCAACATCTTTACAACAAAAAAACACTAAAACTGCTCCTTCTGTCGAAAGCATTGATAAAGACTTTACTAATAATACAACAATACAAATAAATACACAAACATCTATCATTACTAAATTTCATACACAAATACAATATGGACCAGAGTATGTTTGTACTATATGTAACCAAATGTGGCACAAACAAACAGTAAAAACAACACAAAATATTATTAACAACAAAACTTTTATATTATGTAACATTAGCAAGCATAAAACATGCTATATTTGCACTACATGCTACACATATATTACTAAAGACAAAATACCACCATGTTCTGTTTATAATGGTATGGGCTTCCCTGATATACCACCTGAACTATATTTACATAATTTAGAAGAAAGATTAGTATCACCAAGAATACCTTTTTTGCAAATAAGAACATTACCGCGTGGCTTTCAAAAATCTTTATCAGGTGCTGTTGTTAATGTACCATCTGATGTAATGACAACAATAACAATATTACCAAGACAAATACATGATAGTATGACAATACCCATAAAATTAAAACGGAAATTAAGTTACAAATCATACACACATTTTGAAAATGTGAGACCTAACATAGTAAAAAATGCTGCTATATATCTAGCATCAAATAGCGGTCTGTTTAAAGAATATGGAGTAATAATAAATAAAGACTGGGAATATGCACCACAAGAAAGAAACAATAGCATTACCACTTCAGATACTTCAGATACTTCTGATACATCAAGCAGTACAGATAATATACCGGTGGGCAATTTAGATACATTATTAACTAATGATACAATAACTGATAACATAAATATTATAAGTCTAGCCCCTGCCGAACACAACATACCACGTGGTTTGTATGAAGACAAAGATTCAGAATTTTTAGCATTCCCAACAATATTTTGTGGACAGCGTCGACTATCAAATAAAGAAAGACATATACCTGTACATTACAGTTCAATATGCAAATGGGAACTAAGAAGTTATGACAGGAGAGTAGCAAAATGCATAACAAACATATTTTTTAAACTAAAAAAATTACATGTAAAACAAATACAAGACAAAATATTCATATCACTTAAAAAACATTTTAATACTGGCAAAGTTATTACAGTTAAAGACATAAAGGACAATTTAGAAGGCATACTACAATACAATGAAGGATACAAAATATTAAAAACTATTCGAAGCTCTCCTCCATACTGGGAAAATTGCAAAAAAGATTTGTTTGCAATGATAAGACAATTAGGAATACCAACATTCTTCTTAACTTTGTCAGCAGCAGAAACAAAATGGTTCCCCTTAATAAATATATTATTACGTATCAACAATAAAAAGGAATGCACTAGAGAGGAATTTCAAAGTATGTAATGGGAAACAAAATGCACATTAATACAACAAAACCCTATAATATGTGCACGACATTTTGATTATCAAGTTAGGCAATTATTTAATTGCATATTATTGCATGAGAGTCATCCAATTGGAAAAGTTATAGATTTTTTTTACAGAATTGAATTTCAACAGAGAGGCTAACCACACATACATGCATTGTTATGGATAAATAATGCTCCGCAGTATGGCAAAGCAAAAGATGAAGAAGTCGTACATTTCATTAACCAACACATAACATGTAATAAAACAAACAATACATGTATAGAATCTTTATTACCATTACAACGACATGGTCATACAAAGAATTGTCGCATAAAACATAAAAGAACATGTAAATATCAATATCCTAAGTATCCTATGCCATATACTGCTATATTAGAACCATTACAATTAGATAAAAATGATGACATCTTAATGCAAGACATAGTAAGTATACATACAACAATGAATATGCAATACTTTAATACTTATACATTTGCACAATTTCTAGAGCATATTAATATAACTGAACAACAGTATATAAAATGCATACAATCACAATTAGAAAAAACAACTATACTTTTAAAAAGAACGCCAGCTGAATGTTTTATTAATAACTACAACAATATTATATTACAAGCATGGCAAGCTAACATAGATATACAATATGTTTTAGATGCATATGCTTGTGCTGTATATATTGTATCATATATTAGTAAATCACAACGTGGATTAAGTAAAATACTTGCACAAGCTGCAAAAGAAGTACACCATAATCCAAGCATCAAAGAACAATTAAAACACATTGGGAACAAATTTCTAAATTGCACTGAAATTAGCGCACAAGAAGCAGCATATCTCATATTACAAATACCATTAAGAAAAAGTTCAAGATCATTTATATTTATTAATACTAATATGCCAGATAAACGAACCTACTTAATGAAAGACATGAATACAATATATTCATTACCAGATACCTCAAATGAGATACAATTTGACAATATAATTATTAGATATAGCAAACGCCCAAAAACATTAGAAACATGTACATTAGCTGACTATGCATCAAAATACAATCACACAATAAAGAAACCCCCACAAACAAAACAAAACACGTATGATACTTTACTTTTAGAAACTAACTTTTATAGCTCAGATGAAGAAGAACTTGCAATAAATGACCTAGTTAATGAAAAAAGTGATCTAATAACTACAAAGAGAAAACAACAAAAAATAATCCGATATTGTAGATTTCACAAAGTAAACGACTCTGAAAATTACTACAGAGAACTGTTAATGCTTTATTATCCATGGAGAGTTGAAAGCAATATCATCATACCCAAAACTACATACTTTGAAAAATACTTACAAGTTCAAAAACAAGTTGACGAAAATCATTATTTATACAATAAACAATCACACACAGATACAAATCCTACAACAGCAGCAAATAATGAAATTATGCTCACACCTCCAGTATCACCTGTAGCAGAAATATCTTTTGAAAATATAGACAGTAACAGACAAGAAGATCAACAACAAGTACATTATGACATATCATTGGATTTAGGTATTAGAAGTACTACAGAAGAAGAAATATTAATAAATAATATATTACCACAAGATGAATATAATACCATAATGCAAAATTTAACTGATGAACAGCTTAACTTTATATATCACCACTTAAACTGGATTAAAACACAAGACACACCTTGTTATACATTTTGTACTGGTGGTGCAGGAGTAGGTAAAAGTTTTCTTATAACTGCACTTCATCAAACTTTTTTAAGGTACTACAATACTAAAGTAGGAGAAAATCCAGATAACATAAATATATTATTAACCGCTCCAACAGGAAAAGCAGCACATAATATAAATGGAAAAACATTACATAGCACATTTAAAATACCAATAGCACAAACATTAACTTATAAACAATTAACACATGAAAACAAGAATACTTTGCAAAACCAACTCATGCATTTAAAATTACTAATAATAGATGAAATATCAATGGTAGGTGTAAATATGTTTAATTTTATACACAATAGATTGCAGGAAATAAAAGCATCTATTCTGCCTTTTGGAGGCATATCTATATTAGCAATTGGAGATTTTTATCAATTAAAACCTGTATTTGATTCATACATATTTGAAAATTCAAAACATTTATATGGACCATTAACTACTAACTTATGGCAAACACATTTTAAATTATATGAACTAACAAAAATAATGAGGCAATTAAATGATTTACCATTTGCAGAAATGCTTAACAGATTACGAATAGGTAAACATACACAAGCAGACATTGCAACTATAAAAGTTCGAGAGATAAACCCTCCATCAAGTATTTTACAAACAATACCATATATAATGTCGACTAACAAAGAAGTAAATGAAATAAATCATAACGTATTAATCGCACATATGCAACACAATGCTGTATATACAACATTTGCAATAGATGCAGTTGCAACAGACTTAACTGAAGAAGTCAAGCAAGCAATATTAAAACAAATACCATCAGACTCAACAAAAACTATGGGTTTACCAAATATATTACATCTTGCAATTAAACTACGTTACGATTTAACATCTAATGTTAATGTAAATGATGGCTTAACTAATGGTGCAACTGGAATAATTGAATATGTAGATACTGCTAATAACACACCAATTGTAGTATGGATACATTTTGATAATCCAAAAACAGGCACACAAACAAGACAAGAAAACAAACACCTATACCATAGTAACATTTCACACAATTGGACACCAATACTACCTATATCAAGAAATTTTCAATTCACAAAAAAATATATCACAATAATACGGAAACAATTCCCATTGCGACAATCATCTGCACGCACTATACATAGAACACAAGGCGCAACAATTGAGCCTTTATATATACATTTTAATAATGCAAAAATACACCATTTACATTATGTTGCAATTAGCAGAGCAAAATCCTTAAAAAATATATATATAAAAAATTTTGATGGGAGTAAAATAGTAATACACCCAAAAGTACATGAAGAAATGTTACGCTTAAGAACATATATGCCATTACACATATCTATACCACAAATAAAAGAATATTATAACAACTTTACTATTATAGTACATAATATACGCTCATTACAAAAACATTTCAAAGCAATGACAGCTGACACTAATATATTAAATACAGATGTATTATGTTTAACTGAAATAAATACCACACAAAGAGCAAATTCACAAACCTATCAAATTCAGAATTATCATTTAAGGTTATTTGATAAATATACATACAAACACACAACCCATGGCATTGCAATATATTGTAAAGAAAACCACATCATACAACCAATATTTACAAATGAACAAGACATTGACATCTTACAATTTACTAAACTTATAAATAATACACAATATCTCATCATCATTTTGTACAAACCACCAAAAGTCAAAATAGAAGCATTATTACAGACTTTAACTATCAAAATGAATAATTTCCCTAATTATAAATATATCATAATGGGAGACTTTAATATAAATTTGCTAACAGCAACACATCATAGCAGTATGTTATTAAACTACATGACAGAACACTTTAACTGCATACAGAAAATAAACACACCTACAACAGACTACAATTCTTTGTTAGATCATATATTTACAAACACAAATCTAACATGTCATGGAACATTAGAATCATATTACAGTGATCACAAACCAATATGGTTAGCTATATAATTGTAATGTATTATGATAGATTAGTTTTTGCAAACCGCTTCAAGAATTGCATCATTATAATGTATTAATTATTACTTTATTTTACAGATGATTTCCATCAAATATTTCAAAGATCTGAAACAAGATGCAATGCAATACCAAAAAGCAGTATGTGTAAATATTATTAAATGTTCAAACAAAACATATTACCGGTATGCTAAGCAGGAAAACAAAGTATTGTACCATATGGCTTTAGCAGATGAAACAGGCTTTATAAAAGCAACTTGTTATAACGAATATTATTATAAGCAAAGCATAGAAACAAATGGAATGCTGATTTGCAATTATATTATCAAGAATGGTATTTTGCTACTTACAAAACAAACAAAATTCTCAAGATTTCCACCAATTGCAATAACACAAGATATTATTCAAGAAGCTGATTATATTTTACTTCCACCGGCCCCACCACTGTCTCCTATAAAGGCAATGCAAGATGCAGATCTGAAAACACTACTAAGTATATCAGGAACAATTACTGAGGTGAGTGACATTTTCTTTATATAACTAACTTTCCTATCAAAATAGTAAAAAGATTGTGAATGTAAATAAATGTCTGAAAATGCTTTTCAATATAACAAATGTATATTAATATGTAACTGTTATAATATGCATATGTATATCTAAATGTATGCCTATCAGTAAGTCAAAAAACATACATTAAAGACCTATACCTGCGCAAATATGAATGTAGACATGAACAAAAATCTTAACAAGTAACACAGTCTAATAGCTTTTTTTAATAAAGACCATATTTACTAAATATTAAATACCTTTCTAAATATCACTTTTAGGAATTAATGTTTTTTGTGCCTTTTTGCCCTCTGCATCACCACATCATCACTCAGCGCTACCCCAGCATCACTCTGCACCACCACATTATCACTCTGCACCGCCACATTATCACTCTGCACCACCACATTATCACTCTGCACCACCAAATTATCACTCAGCGCCACCACATGAACACTCAGCGCCACCACATTATCACTCAGCACCACTCAGCACCACCACATTATCACTCAGCACCACCACATCATCACTCATAACTCCGCCAGCATCACTCACCACCACCACATTATCACACACCACCACCACATTATCACTCAGCACCACCACATTATCACTCAGCACTACCCCAGCATCACTCAGCACCTCCACATTTTCATTCAGGACCATCCACATTATCACTCAGCACCACCACAGCACCACTCAGCACCACTCAGCACCACCACAGTGTCACTCTGCACCACCACAGCATCACTCTGCACCACCACAGCATCACTATACGCCACCACAGCATCACTCTGCACCACCACAGCATCACTCTGCACCACCACAGCACCACTCAGCACCACCACAGCATCACAGAGCACCACCACAGCATCACTCAGCACTGCCACAGCATCACTCAGCACCACTCAACACCACCACAGCATCACTCAGGGGCCCACAACATCACTATGCCCAACAAAGCATCACTAAACGCTACAGCATCACTAAACGCCACAGCATCACTAAACACTACAGCATCACTCGTCGCCATCACAGCATCAATCGTTGCAACCATTCAACAACAACTAGTTCTAATATGTTCTCTTAATGTTTAAGCTTTATTGCAAATGTCACAGAAAGATGTTAAAATGTCACTTCTGTTCTTGGATTTTCGTCGCAATAAAATACACTGAACACAATCTTCACCAAATGTATTTACAAAAGTTTAAGCTACTGCTATTATAAATTACAATAACTTTTATTTAAGTATTAGTTATTTAAAATAAGTAAAAGCCATTGTAATTTTTAATAGCAATACATCTAAGTCACAAAAATACTACACATTTTGCATTACAAATGCTATAGGTGGCACTTTTGCGAGTTGAAACTATTGGCATTGTAAATGGCAAAGCTATTAATTTAGCTATTTTGAATACCAACACAGAAATAAAAACAATTGACATTTACAATACCAATTGCTCAAAATGTCGTAATGCGAGACCTATTGCATTGCAAATGCTTGTTATATACAGGGACGATAGTAGATGCTCCTCAGGACTTAGGAGCCCCCACTACGGCCCCAGCGTTGATGACAGCTGTGAGAATTGGGGCCCAAAAAAAGATGTTAGATTTAAATAGGTCGTGTAGAAGACCGTCTGGTCCTGGTGCTTTGTTACTAGAAAGACCATGAATCCCTAATTCAACTTCTTTGATGGAGAAGTGCAGAGGAGTACTTTCGGGAAGTTTACGTGGTTGCAAAGTCTGTGGAGCGTCACTCTTAAAAATGAAGCTGAAGTGAGAGATCCAGTCATTCTCAGGTATGACTGTTCCAAGGCTTTCGGCATTCAGGTCGTCAAAGAGTGGCTTATTGATTATACTCCAAAACTTCGAGCTATTGCCCAGGATTGAAGGATCGAGCAAAGACTCCCAAGTTTTAGTTTTTATAGTCTTTTTACGAAATGCAAGGGCATTTTTATATTCTGCACGTAAGGCCTTGATGAGTGCAGAGTCTCTTGACTTGTTCTTGAGGGCAGCTTTTAGTTTTCGATTGGCTGAGGAACAGGCATGATCAAACCATTGAGGGTATTGGACTGTTGTTCCCTTAACAGGTACAGACAGCAATTGGTCAATCCTTTTAGTCACCACTGCAAAGGCAGATAAGATGGATTCCGGGGGAGCGGAATTTGAGCCACAAAGCTTGAGTTCAATTTCACAGTGCTTAACAACAGTCTCGTGCAGGTTGTCACTGTTTATCAAGTTCCATTTCAGGCGGCGGTTATTATTAACCGGCTTTAGTACTCCTGGGTCCTTGATGTTTTTTCGGAGTACAAAAGGGCCGCGTTGTAACTCAAGGTGAAGAGGGTTGTGGTCACTGTGAATACTTTCAAGGATGTCAAAGTTTAGAACCTGCTGGACCACACCAGCTGAAAGGAGGATGTGATCTATGAAAGAACCTGACTCAGATCCTTTATAGGTTGGATTTTTAAAGGTAAAAGAGTCGTCTTCCAGGGATAGTGCCATGGTCAGGTTCGTGGTGTCCATTAAGGTATTCAATTTTGTTCCGCGATGGCAGTGAGTAAAGTGAGGACCTGTTTTATTTCCACAGCCCAAAGAGCCCAAAGGTGTTATAAAAGGGTTTCCGCAGATATGCGTGTTGAAGTCACCAAGGATTATTTTATCCTGGGGCAATTTTGTCCGACTATCACTTAACTGATTTTTAAGAGTGACGATGTTACATTCGTTTGGAATAGAAACCGAGTTGTAGAAGTTGACCAGGGTTATTCCTTTCTTCCCCTTTCTAAGGACCACGATCTGGATATTCCTGCTATCCAGCTGCACACAGTTAATCTCAGCTTTAAGGGACAGACTGATAAATGTTGCTAAGCCCCCCTTTGCCCTGCCACTGGGCGATGGGGATGCATAAACAAAGAAGCTTTGAAATCCCTCAATGAAGATATTGCTGTCTACTAGCCAGGTTTCCTGAAAACATAGGATGGTGTACTTATTGACAAAGGATACCCACATCGGGTCATTGATTTTGGAGGCCAGTCCTGCGATGTTCCATGACAGTATTTTAATTGGATTGGAATCATTGTGATCTAAAGTTGATGCAGGGGTTGTGTTAGAAGAATGATGCGATTGTGAGTTGACATTTGTTACAATGTTCATCCTATGATTTTTGAAGGTAGGTGAAGATTTAGAGACTGTAGAGATAGAGAGACTACGTACTTCAGGTAACGGAGGGGCAGGAATGTGTTCTGAGGAGGGGCTAGCTAAATAAGTAGATCTCGTCATTTTAGCTATATTGGCTAAACTGACCTCTGGGGGGTTCGAGGTTATTAATAAATTGGTCTTGCATTCTACAAAATTATCTATCCTATCAGGGCGTGAGACGAGAGGCAGGTCAGATGGCAGTCAATCAACCTCATCCAGTTGGTCGTGGTTGTAGAGTGCATCATATCTGTTGGACGTCGGGAACCCATAGTTATTATACTGAAAGTTGGGATGATTATAGGCTCGATGAAAACTGGGCCCTTGTCTACCAAGTGTTGGTTGGGGTTGGTAGTTATACGTTTTGCTTACCCAATGGTGAACGTATGGGTACGGTTCTAGACCCACTGGTATGCCTTGATGGGGTAAGAAAGGGGCCGACCAGGGTTGATGGTTTAGCTGCGAAATAAAAGGTCCTTCTTGGGTATAATTATGTTTAGTTTTATTCCTTTGAGTATTTGAGCGAACTGGATAAAAATAGCTTAGACCCATTGTACGGATCAGACTGTTTGTCACGGGGCTCCTCCAGTCTGCAATAAATTTTGCTGCTCCTATGTATTAAAAATTGACCACAATGCAGTCGCCCTCTGTGGATTTAAAACGAGTGCCCACCCACTCTACTCTTTTAACATGTTGGATGGTTCCTGTTATGTTGGGAGGAAGAGGCCTGTGAGTAGTTAGCCATTGCATTACTTTGTTCTTCAGTTCCTCATGCGTTTCCTCTCTATTTTCGTCTACTTTCGGTACCCCAATCATGACTATTGTGTAGGGATTAGACTGTGGTGGTAAGGCTCATTCAAGAGTTGATGATTCTGCCCTCCATCCTAAAGAGCAGTTTGGAGCGGCAGCTCCACAACGCACATTCCTCCCTCAGCTCTGCCTTTTTGCCTTGGGTCTGACCTTTCATTCTCCTCCACACCAGTGCAAGGACGTGGGTACAGTTTTCAGCTGGGTGCCAACCAGGGGGGGGGGGGGTTGTAAGCAGTGACCTCAACCTTTATTTTGGATGCATATTTGGGGAACTTAGAGATTCAACATGAGGGCTTGTAGTCTGCGTTTCGAAGCTCAGATGTAGGAACATTTTACCTTAGCCAAGGTAACAGTGGGGTAGCTCTAATGGGTTTCCAAGTGATGGTGGATTCAGAAAAAAGGAGACCATAAATGAAACTGCAGCTAGTACATTTTCCCTGTGTCTTGCTGTGCCTTTACAGATTCTAAAAATCAAGGACAAATAGCCACACACTCCAGCAACATTTTCTTACATGCTAAATGTCGAACTGTGCCTCACAGCATGATCTGACGAAGCATCAGCTGCAGGGGTCATAAAAGGTGAAGCTGTGGCAAGATAAACTTGTATTCTCCAGCGCTGATTAAAAGGCAAAATCCACACAGCAGGACGGCAAGAAATGATACTCCAGTGGCAAACAAAAGGATTTGTTCTAGCCATGCCTCTATTGTTCCTGCAGTAGTGGGCGGTGCCACAGCCCTCCTTTCTAAAAGTAGATGCATGATTGGGTGTTCCTTCGAGATAGAAGCCTGGCCCAATGATACAAATCCTGGAACGGAATTAAAAGGAAAACGCTAGTTACCAGTATGCGTCTGTTCTTGGCATGTAGAGCTGCAGAGTTACACACTGTGCATAGATCGCCACCTAGTGTTGGGCCCGGATGTTTGCAGTTTTTTTTGTCCTAGAAAGTCTTTGGAAGTCACGGGATAGATGACTCCTCCTTTGGGTGATACTGCGCATGGGCATCGGCTCCATCCCCAGATTGTTTTTCGCCATTAGGGAAGTGATGGAGTTTTTACAAGAAAAGTAGTGATGTCCATGTAATTTGTATCTAATTAAGTTAATACTGGAACAGATAAAGGTAGCCGGGGAGGCCGGTGGTCTTGTGTAACTCTGCAGCTCTACATGCCAAGAACAGATGCATACTGGGAAGTAGCATTTTCTGTTCGAGGCATATGAGCTGCAGAATACACACTATGCATAGATTGTATAGCAGTACCCATTTTTAGCAGCGACCACCAGTATCTGTTGCAGTTGTTTGAAACAGAGTTTTTAGTACAGCCTGGGCCACACTGGTTTGTTGTTTTGTTTGCACTTGCACATCTACACAATAGTGTTTTGGGAATGTGTGCGGTGTAGACCATGTAGCTGCTTTGCATATATCGTCTAGGGGAATGTTCCCTAAAAATGCCATTGAAGCCCCTATTTTCCTTGTAGGATTGGCTTTAGGAGGAATAGATAATGTACGTTTAGCTTTGTGTTAACAAATTTGTATGCATTTGACAATCCACCTAGCTATCCCAGATTTCGATATGGGGTTACCTTTATGTGGTGGTGAAAAAGACACAAAAAGTTGTTTATTTTTACGAAAAGTTTGTGTCCTTTCAATGAAGTAAAGCAATGTTCTTTTGACATCTAAGTGTGAAGAGCTCTATCTGCGTCAGCCCAATCCCAGCAAAGCCTCCCAGTACATGAGGGCCCCAGAGTGGGCAGGACGGCGCAAGTTGCGTCTCAGAGGTGACACAACAAAAACAAAAGCCTGAGGTCCCAAGGTGAGGTGAAAAGGAGTCCAGTGTTTAGTGGACAAAGTCAGCAGTTTGCGGGGTAACATCCGGTAGATCCGCCGATATCTGTGAATCCGGTATTCCATAAGTTCAGGAGTGGGGCCTATCTCCGTCCCAGTGTTCGTCAATGTTATCTGCGAGGGTCGACGCCGGCGGCCCCCAGGCACGTCGCGTCCTTGATGACATCTCGCCACGCTTGTATCCACGCCCGAATCCAGCCAGGTCTCAACCGCTTCAGGAGTGTTGAAAAAATGGGTTTTGTCCCGGGCCACCACTCGTAGGCGCACCGGGAAGAGAAGGGAGTATTTCAGTGCCAGGCGGCGGAGGCGTTGTTTCACTGCCAGGAAAGAGTGGCGTTGGTGCTGGATTTGGATCGTGTAGTCAGGGAAGAACTTGATCTTAGCGTTCTCGACGCTAATGTCCAACAGTTTTCTAGTCTCCCTCAAAATGGCATCGCGATCTCGATAATTGAGAACGCGAATAAGCATGGGCCTGGGGTTGGAGCCTGCGGGAGGAGGTCTCGTCGGCAACCGGTGGGCCCGCTCAACCACGAAGTGCTGAGAAAGGGAGCCTTCTGGCAATAAGTCCATGAGTCATCTCTCCATACACTCCGCCGCCTCTCCCCCTTCCCATCGTTCCGGTAGTCCTATGATGCGGACGTTGTTCCTCCTCGCCCTCCCTTCCGTGTCATCTGCGCGGTCTTCCAGGAATTCAACTCTGTTGAGGAGATCTTGAACATGTCGGTCAATCTGTGTGATCTTTGGCGTGGTATCAGCCATGACGGTCTCCAGGGCAGTTGTCCGTTCCGATAGTTTCTTGTGGTCTGCTCGAAGGTGTGTTAAGTCAATGGTTACACTATGAATTTTCGTCTCTAGGGACGTGCATATCGACTGCAGCGATCCCTCCAGACGCTCCATCTCCGCCAGCATCGTGTCTAATTTGGAGGCGGTCAGGTCAGGCTCGGACGCTTTCTCCATCTTGCCCTTTCCTTGGATGCCGCTAGCACCAGCCCTCATCTTGGGTCCCCCAGACATGTGCAATGCAGTATTGTGAGTCGCCAATGTCTCCGGGGAGGCCTCCCAAAGCCTGTGTGAAGTCACAACATGTTGCAGAGCCGATGTGTATCAGCCCCAGGGGGAATGTAGGGTTACCACTCCAATGCCTCACACCCACAACGCCACCTCTCGCTAAGAATATCAGCCGCAATTGAGGAGGGGGGGGAAGGAGAACAGCGCATATTATTTCCGTCCGCGTCCCATATCAGTTAGTGTGCGTAAATGGTAGGTGGCATTGCGCTGGGGGGCCAAGGCAGGGATCACCAACCGGCAGCAACAGCCTCCTCGAGGCGATGTCTCGCGTGGCAAGCGATAGGCTCCGCAGCTCCCACAGCGCCTCCACCAGTTGCACTCGAAGAAGGGTGTCCCCGCCAAGCGGAGGATAATGGGGGTCAAAACCCCAGCAGTGCATGTGGCCGTATCTCCCCGCCAGTTTCCGTTATCACCCACAGTCTGCCAGTAAATGGGACCCCTCTGAAACACTCACTGCGGGCGTCTCACAGGCGCGGGTAGTGGTTGATGGCCATTAAGTAGTAGGGGTGCAACGTCTCCGTGGACGTCCCCCAGGGCTACACCGCAGTGTCCAGGTCAAGGATCCAGTAGCAAGTGTGCCGGTCCGTAGGTTCCCCAGAGGAGCGCACATTAGCAAGCCCTGGGGAGTGCAGCATGCTTCCAACGATTGCAGCCGGCAGTGAGGCCCACCGCGGGAAGTCCAGATGGGCCGCAGGCCACGCAACTCACCCCCGCAGCAGAGCACCTGCCGAGGCCCCCCTTAGCCATGCCAGTGTCCGGAGGTGAAAAGAAAGGATCTCCGCAGCCGTGCACCAAAACTGCCCGGTCTTCTATAGCGATCGGTTCCTCTCTGTGCCCCAGAAGCGCTGCAGCGACTCAGCCGCCCTATAATAGCCGCGCCAGCCAGGGGGAGGCAAGTAGTTGCCGGGGCTCTGTCGTGCCTGATCGGCCTCTTCCAGCCGCCTCCGGATTGCAGGGGTCCAGCGCACACCTCACTGCTGCCCCGGGTGAGAAGGGGGCGATGTCGCAGATCCCGAGGCCCCAGCGCCTCCGTCGTGAATCCTCGAGCGGCCAGGCCTAATGGGTGCGGCTCGACCCCGGTCTCGCGTGAGCCGGCGCGCCGGCTGGGGGAGCCCGCCAGGGAAGGTGTCGGATCTTCGTTGACTCTGGGGCACTCGCCGCACCACGATCCGCCCCAGATTCAGGTAGGTCGGGGATCGCCCGCAGGAGCTCCGCTGTGGTTTTGGGCCCACGGCGGATAAAAGCGATGGATAAATGGCCTGTAAACGGGGAGCTTAACACGGAGCTCTACCCGGGCACGTCCGTCGCCATTGCGTGCTCAGTCACGCCCCCGCGTGTGGCGCCATGTTACTTGAATTCTTTTGTTTGTTATTCACAGCGAGTGCGAACAGTGTTACGGAGGAAATTTGCAAGCCGCTTTTAGACAGCATGATCTCAAGCCGCCTTTAAACAGCCTGATCTGAAAGGTGGCGTCATGCCATGCTCATTCTTTTCTTTGTTATGCCCGCGAGTGCGAACAGTCACGGAGGGGGGAAGTTTGCAAGACGCACACGCGCACACACACACATACACACATACACTCCTCCCCCCCACCACCCCACTCACGGGCTCACGCGCACACACACACAGCCACGCATGCACCCACCACTTCAGTAGACCGCGAGCTTGGCCTCCGCTGCTGCCGGTCCTGTGCTTTAATCCGACTCCCGACCGCAGCCTCACTTCATGCCTCTCAATCTAGCCCCACCCGCTGCCCGCTCCCTGGCCACACACCGAGCAAGGTGTCTCCGTTCCCCGCCGCCCTTCTCTCGCTGGCCGTGAGTTCACCCAACGCTGTAATAACGGGCCAGGAGTCTCGTACCTGGTGGCGTGCTCCTGCCCCCACCGCAGATTGTTATTTTCACTTTCTGCCGCTGCTCTCGCTTTTCTTGCCCTCCCTGCCCTACACATAAGCCCCGCCCCGTGCACCTCCCTTCCCCTGGGCTTTCACTTGTTTTCCTCAGCAGCTGCACGTTTGTTTAATCCCTCTCTGCTCGACGACCCTGCACACTTCAGCGTCCGCATCTCCCAGAAGGTGCTGTTGCGGGAGTCCCGCTCGTGTGAGATTCTGGTCGACATTAGCGAGCATGGCATTGTCCCACTCCCACCTGCCTGGCCTTATCACCTTTTATGTGCCAAGAAATGCGTGCAGCCTAGACTTCCACTTAGCAGACTGCACATTTGCCCCGCAATCTGCCCGCCTTTCTTATACATGGTTTCCCCTAAATCCTTAAGTATTTCTAACACTAGAGGTAAGTAACGTTTGTTTTTGTGTTTGAGTGTCCTCCATATATTGCAGTATTATACCTCTATGTTTACTTTGTACGCTTTTGTAACCTGAACACGTCACTTTTTCCTCCTGTAATGCACCGTTTGCTACCTCTTGTTAGTAAATGAGGCATCAGAGAAATTGTATTTAAAATGGCGTAATATTGTAGCAAAAAATTGTTGATTTGTGTTTTTGTATATGTTTTAATCTGAAAGGGTGCGTGGATTACTAGGGAATTGTTTTGTGGGTCTCTTTGATAAATATGGAACTAAGTTACAGTGGCCAAGTAGCGTTCACATTTGTTCATTCGTTCATAGTGTACTTCTAGTTCGGTAATGAATACTTAGGAAGCTCAAGCATGTTAACTGATTAGAAGAAGAATTGCCATACATTTTTTAAATTAAACAGTGCAAATGATGATACTCCAGAGAAAATCTTGCCAAATGCAAAGTTCATAATGTTCCCTGTTCTGTGCTCCCAATAAGCGAGCGGACACCATTAGTTTTTGGCAAGTTTGCTTGTGCAGGCGGATCTCATCCTGCTGACTAGCTTTTTCAGGTGGCCTATCATCACCAGTCAGTGCATACTTCCATCATGCACATACACCACTAGCCGTTAGTGCATGCTTCCATCAGGTACACATCACCATCCGTTAGTGCACGCTTTCACCAGTCAGACACACAACGCCAGCTGTCATTGCACGTTTTAACAGGCACACTCCTCCAGCCGTCAGTGCACATATTCACGAAACATACATACCACCAGCTATAATTGCATGCTTCCACCAAGCACACACACCACCAGCCGTCAGTGCACGCTTCCACCAGGCATACACACCACCAGCCATCAGTGCACACTTTCACCAGGCACACACCACCAGCCGTTAGTGCACGCTTTCACTAGGCACACGCACACCACCAACTGTCAGTGCACGTTTTAATAGGCACACTCCAGCCATCAGTGCACGCTTTCACTAGGCAAACACACCACCAGCTATAATTGCAAGCTTCCACCAGGCACACACACCACCATTTGTCAGTGCACGCTTTCACCAGGCACACACCACCATCCGTCACTGCACGCTTTCACCAGGCATACACACCACCAGTTGTCAGTGCACGCTTCCATTAGGCACACACACCACCTGCCATCATCACCAGTCGTCAATGCACGGTTCCACCATGCAAACGGATTACTAGCCGTCAGTGCACGCTTCCACCAGGCAGACACAAACAGCCGTCAGTGCACGCTTTATAGGCACACACACACCATTAGAGGCAGGCATCGCAAGCGTCAGGCATTCACAAGCTTCAGGCATCCACAAGCATCAAAAATCCAAAAGCGTCAGGCATCCACAAGCATCAGGCATCCACAGGCATTAGGCATCAGGCATCCACAAGCATCAGGCATCAGACATCCACAAACATCAGACATCAGACATCCACAAACATCAGGCATCAGACATCCACAAGCATCAGGCATCAGACATCCACAAGCATCACCCATCAGACATCCACAAGCGTCAGGCATCCAAAAAGATTCTAGCATGCACAAGCGTCAGGCATCCACAAGCGTCAGGCATCCACAAGCTTAAGACATCAGACATCAGACATCCACAAACATCAGACATCCACAAGCGTCAGGCATCCACAAGCGTCCCTTTCATCAGCTCTCTGCCATCCTTCAAATGTTTCTGTTTCCTCACAAGGCCCCTCCAGCTCTCGCCTTGCTACATTTTACATTGCCACAGCACCACTCAACGTCACAGTACCACTGAACGCCACAGCATCACTCAGCATCGCTCAATGCCACAGCATCGCTCAACGCCACAGCATCACTCAACGCCACAGCATCACTCAACGCCACAGCATCACACAGCACCACTGAACGCCACAGCATCACTCAGCACCACTGAACTCCAGCATCACTCAGCACCACTGAACGCCACAGCATCACTCAGCACCACTGAACGCCACAGCATCACTCAGCACCAGTGAAAGCCATAGTATTACTCTGTGCAACCATCCAACAACTGGTTCACATATGGTCTCTCAATGTTTCAAGATTTATTACAAATGTCACTAAAAGATGTTAATATTTCACTTCTGTTCTTGGATTTTCGTGACAATAAAATACACTGAACATAATCTTCAAAAAAGTTATTTACAAAAGTTTAAGCTATTGCCATAAATTACAATAACTTTTATTTAAGTATTAATTATTGAAAAAAATTAAAAGCCATTGTTATTTGTAATATTAGTACATCTAAGTCACGTAAATACAACACGTATTGCATTACAAATGCTATAGGTGTCACGTTTGCGAAAGTTAAAACTATTGGCATTGTAAATGACAAAGCTATTAATTTCGCTATTCTCAAAACCAACAAATAAATAAAAAAATTGTCATTTACAATACCAATAGCTCAAACTTTCCTAATGCGAGACCTATTGCATTGCAAATGCTTGTTATGAGCCAGTCGTCTAGATATGGGAAGACATGAATATGCTGTCTTCTTAAGTGTGCTGCCACTACCGCTAGGCATTTGGTAAACACCCTTGGTGCTGTTGTGACTCCGAATGGGGGTACTTTGAATTGGTAGTGCTGACCGTCTAGTACATATCCACGAAATTTCTGTGCGCTGTGTGGATGGGAATGTGGAAGTAGGCGTCCTTGAGATCTAGAGTGACGAGGAAGTCGTTTTGTAGGAGTGGAAGGACCTACTGGAGTGTGACCATATGAAAGTGGTCTGATTGTATGTACAGGTTTAGGGGTCTGAGGTCTAGGATAGGCCTTAGAGATCTGTCCTTCTTTGGAATTAAGAAACATAGGGAGTATACTCCTTTGTTGTTCTGATGCTCTGGAACTATTTCTATTGCATTTTTCTGCTGGAGGGATATAACCTCTTGTCTGAGCAGTATCAAATGTTCTTGTGACATTGGATGCTGTTTGGGCGGTATGTTTGGGGGGGTAGATGTTAGTTCGAGACAGGAACCTGACTGAATTATTTGTAGCACCCACCTGTCTGATGTGATGTTTTCCCAGGCTGGTAGATATTGCTGTAGTCTTCCCCCGACAGGAGTGGAATGGGGTCGGGGAAGGGGAGGGAAGTCAATGGGCAGGGGTGGAGGCAGAGCGGGAGTTGTTTTTACCGCTGCCCTTATTGTTGTTACCTCTGTAACCACCCCTTTGGTAGCCCCTACTGTAGGTGGACTGTGTGGGGGCTTTGTGGGAGGTAGAGGGTGTGTCTGAAGAGTATCCCCTGGTGGCGCCTCGGTAAGATGAGCGGCGAAATGAGCGTCTGGGATCCTGCGACTGCAAGGCTCCCATAGATTTGGCTGTGTCTGTATCCTTTTTCATCTTTTCAAGGGATACGTCTACATTAGGTCCGAATAAGTGTTGCTCATCAAAGGGCTGGTTAAGTATGGCACTTTGGACTTCAGGTTTGAACCATGAAATGCGTAGCCATGCGTGTCTACGCAACAGAACACTTGTATTATTGGCTCTGGAGGCAATGTCTGCTGCATCTAGTGCACAACGAATAGATGTGTCTGTGATATTTTTACCCTCCTGTATAAGCTCATTTGCCCTGTTTTTATACTTATCTGGGAGGTGCTGCATTAATGAATCTAATTCCTCGTAATGTGCCCTGTCATATCTTGCCAATAATGCTTGTGTATTGGCAATACGCCACATGTTTGCTGCCTGAGACGCAGTTCTTATACCGGATGCGTCAAGGAGCTTAGACTCTTTATCCGGTGGGGAAGCTTCACCTGATGTTTGTGAATTTGCTCTTTTGCGTGCATTAGAGACCACAAGAGAGTCTAATGGTGCTGGGCCTTAATATATGCTGGATCTGAGGGTGCGGTACAAAAGGGGGTGGTGATGGACGGAGCATCTGAATCAATCAAACACTCACACCCAGTCAAAAGATCTGGGTTTAATCTATCACCGTTCTTTAGCCCACTCTGCCACCCCAGTTCAGACATGGCTATATGCAAATCAGTCTGACCCTGTGCCTCATGGGAACAGTCCAGCCCGAACTGCCAAGCCATGTCTTCCCTGGACCGGAAACAAGCTTCCGAGGACCGGTTTCTGGCATTCCAGCCGTCTTCAGCCCGGCTTGCTTGAATCCAGTGGCAAAGTGAGCAAGGGACTCACGTCTGAGCATACCCTGCCACACTTATGGCGGCCAAAAGCGGTACAAAAGGGGGTGGTGATGGACGGAGCATCTGAATCAATCAAACACTCACACCCAGTCAAAGGATCTGGGTTTAATCCATCACCGTTCTTTAGCCCACTCTGCCACCCCAGTTCTGACATGGCTATATGCAAATCAGTCTGACCCTGTGCCTCATGGGAACAGTCCAGCCCGAACTGCCAAGCCATGTCTTCCCTGGACCGGAAACAAGCTTCTGAAGACCGGTTTCTGGCATTCCAGCCGTCTTCAGCCCGGCTTGCTTGAATCCAGTGGCAAAGTGAGCAAGGGACTCACGTCTGAGCATACCCTATCACACTTATGGCGGCCAAAAGCGGTACAAAAGGGGGTGGTGATGGACGGAGCATCTGAATCAATCAAACACTCACACCCAGTCAAAAGATCTGGGTTTAATCCATCACCGTTCTTTAGCCCACTCTGCCACCCCAGTTCAGACATGGCTATATGCAAATCAGTCTGACCCAGTGCCTCATGGGAACAGTC
This sequence comes from Lissotriton vulgaris, assembly GCF_964263255.1. Lineage (NCBI taxonomy): Eukaryota > Metazoa > Chordata > Amphibia > Caudata > Salamandridae > Lissotriton > Lissotriton vulgaris. The sequence continues at coordinate 193,779 of NW_028247661.1, read as the reverse complement.
CAGCCCGAACTGCCAAGCCATGTCTTCCCTGGACCGGAAACAAGCTTCCGAGGACCGGTTTCTGGCATTCCAGCCGTCTTCAGCCCGGCTTGCATGAATCCAGTGGCAAAGTGAGCAAGGGACTCGCGTCTGAGCATACCCTGCCACGCTTATGGCGGCCACAAGCGGTACAAAAGGGGGTGGTGATGAACGGAGCATCTGAATCAATCAAACACTCTCACCCAGTCAAAAGATCTGGGTTTAATTCATCACCGTTCTTTAGACCACTCTGCCACCCCAGTTCAGACATGACTATATGCAAATCAGTCTGACCCTGTGCCTCATGGGAACAGTCCAGCCCGAACTGCCAAGCCATGTCTTCCGTGGACCGGAAACAAGCTTCAGAGGACCAGTTTCTGGCATTCTATCCGTCTTCAGCCCTGCTTGCTTGAATCCAGTGGCAAAGTGAGCAAGGGACTCACGTCTGAGCATACCCTGCCACACTTATGGCGGCCAAAAGCGGTACAAAAAGGGTGCAGCTTTATATTTTTTCTCTATTCGTGGGTTGATGACCCAAGTTCTAACTGGGTCTTTGAAGACTTCTGGAGCATGCTTAATAACTCCTTTAAGCATTGGTAAAGGAATTATCAAAGGTATCCATTAGTCTTCTTCTACAGGGTCAGTATGCATGCCAACCCCAAGGTATTGTGCAGCCCTGTGTACTAGCTGATTAAATCCCTTAGTGTCTTTTGGTGGGGAAGGCCTAGAGGGATATATGTCATCTTGAGGGATGTCCGGGGTATTGTAATCATCCCAAGGGTCCGGTGAGCCGGGAGGAATAGAGTGATCTAGTAGCTCACTATGTGCACCACCCCCTGCGTCGTCAGAGCTATCATCCCTGTTGTCATCATCTGGTATGATAGAAGATATAGGGGAGTGCTGTGGTAGGGGAGGAGGCGGTGATGGTATATGTGGAGGAGGAGGAGAAGGAATCCGTAGAAGAGAGGTAGCAATGTCCTTCTTCTTTTGATGAGGAGCTGGTGTAGGTGTATCCAGTGAGCATTTCTTTGAACTAAGAGTTAGTCGGCCAGTGGTTGGGCCCTTAACAAGAGTCTTTTGTGTAGAGTCTGGATGAAATAAGTCCCCTGCAGGAGGCAGATCTTTTGGTGTGGAGGGCTTTCTCGGCACTGAGCTGGGAGCTTCTTTTGGCTTTGGAGCTTGTTGTTTGGCAGTGTCTTTGGCAGAGAAGTATGAGCCTTCTTTGGCTCCGATGGTTTAGCCGGCTCTGATGATGTTTTTGGCTCCGATGGGTTTTTCGGATCCGATGGTTTTTCCGGCTCCGATGGGTCTTTTGGATCTGATGATTTTTTCTGATCCGAAGCGGTTTTGCTTGGGTCACATTTTGGTGCCAAGGGGCTAACATTAGGCTTGGGCACCGATTGTTTTGATGTCGGCGTGGAGGCCGATGTCTTTTTTGTGCCGGTAGGTGTGCGCCGGCACCATGGGCAGGCAGACTCGAGCCAGAGATGCCGGAAGGCTTAGTAAGCTTTTTAGCCGAGCCCGAAGCCTGGGCAGTGGAGGTGTGCACCCGAGCTTTGAGGGCGATGTCGACTGTCTAACTTACGACCCGCTGTGCTGGAGTGATGTCCTCGACTTCTGAATCTTCTGCCTCGGTGTCGCTGTCAATGCCATGATGATGTTCTGAAACGTCGACGCCCTCTTAAAAGATGTCGTCTGAAATCGGAGTTGATGAACGAGCCATTGTTCTTCGAGCCCGTCGGTCCCGGATCGTCTTCTTGGAGCGTAAAGAGGCACAAGCGGAACAGTCTCTGGCCTCGTGCTTCGGTGAGAGGCAAAGGTTACACACCTCATGTAGGTCTGTGTGGGGAAACTTCTACCCACATCGAGGACACTTTTTAAATGGCGTTGTTTCCATGAGCTGGAAGTTGTTGAGGACTGGGTAGGCCCGAAGGCCTTCGTCAACGACCAGAATCGAAGACCTCGAAGTTGAAGAGTAGTGTCGACTGTACACGCGTTTGAAACTATACCGTCAAAGCTGGTGAGGATTGCATGCCGAAGGAAATCGGTTCCAACACGGAGCGCCGGAAACACATCCGAGCCCGGTGGCAGAAAAAAACAATCTCGGGATTGAGCCGATGACCATGCGCAGTATAATCCAAAGGAGGAGTCACCTATCCGGTGACTTCCAATGAATTTCTAGGACAAAAACAAACTGCAAACATCCGGCCGCAACACTAGGTGGCCATCTATGCATAGTGTGTAATCTGCAGCTCAGATGCCTCGAACACAACGTTCGGAGGGCATTTTCCATTGACTTTCATGCCATCACTGGGAGGGTCAAGGCACATGTTTGGGTGGGTCAGGCTCATGTTTGGGTGGGCCTGGCCCATGTTTAGGTGGGCCTGGCCCACCCACTACAACCAGGCCTTCTTCAATCACTGGACTTCAGTCTTCCCAGAGTTTTACTAGTTCTGACCGATTCTGGCTGGGTCCAGGCCTGTGATGAATATCAGTCGGTTTTTATCAACGCTGAAGAAGTGCTTTACGTTAACAACGTAAGGAAAAACCACCAGTATGGAGGTGTCTTCTTGGGGAACTCTCAGACCTGAGGAGTGAACAGAAAAGAGTAAGAGGAACATCTGTGTATATTCGTCACTCTCCATTCACCCATCCTCCCATGACTCAGCCTGTTCTGCTGACACTCACTGCCTCCATCACTTGCCCTTGTTATATCCTCAGTAGGACCCCAAGATTCAAACCTTTCATGTTTCTCATATCTGAGGTTGTCACGCATCAACTCCAACCCTGCAGCTGATCTCAGTCATATGTGCCCCATAAAGTGTGGCGGGCGGCCTGATAGTGGCTCTGAATAGTGTGACTTGAGTAATCCCCAGACGTCTGGTTTGTGGTTAAAAAGTTGTGATGCTGAAGCTGCACATCACTAAGAGATTCCAAACCGGTTGCCTGGAGATCCCGACCCTTATGATCATAGCAGAGGAAAGATTTCTACTTTAAACCCACAGCTGGGTTAGAGCTTTAATGAGGGCAGGGACAGTGAGCCAGAAGAAACTTGCAGTCACCTGCTGCGCCCTAAACTCACGGTGCCCCTTAGCTCACCTGAGGCCCAGCTACTCAAATAATGAAAGCCTGCCTACTGGTCCTTCCACTATAGTAAATTCTAAGTCCTTCTTGTAAGAAATCTAGAAATGTGCACATATGATACCAGCGTTATTCCAATATTCTCCATTTTGTCTATGACTTACACCTTGGGAGGCAGGTCGCATGCTGCTGAGGATGTGGGGGCTGAGCGCCATTTCCACGAGGACCAGACATGAAGAGGAAAGAGATGGTTGAGGGGAAGACAGTACCTCCGTCTAAGAAGTTTTCATTTCTCTTCGTCCCTAGCACCTGCCAATGACATCATAGCCTTACCACCAAATCACACATCTGCGTAAGAAGCTTGGGGAAGGACCTTACTGGAATTGAGTCTTACAAACCCACTGATCCACAGAACTCAGAAAGGACTCCAGCAGTGAAGGTCGATAAGACCCTTCAATCTAGTCCATCTAGGCCCCTTCTACCTTGGATGAGAATGTCAGTAATAGGGCCTATAGTTGGTTTTAATGTCCCCTTCCCTCCCTCCACGTTGTGGTTATTTGAGACCAGACCAGGAGGACCAATGAACTTAAAAGACCTAATGCAAGATGTGTCCCAAAATGATCTTCAGATGCCAGAGAATGCAACTTATTCCTATTTATCAACGAAGTAGACTTTATTTCCAATTAACAATGCCCCTTTCTTCCCATGAAATTCCATACTGTCTGCCACTTGTTTCCCACAATCTGTTCTAACTCTGTACTGTTGCTTTCCTCTTTGGTAACTTGATGCTCACCAAATGCGGCCCCAACTATACCTGATGCTTCACCCGGTCTGTGTCTGGTTTTTTGTCCCTAATGTATGCTTTAATTGATCACCTTCCTGAATGTGTTTCCACCCTCGTTCTGTTTATTATAATAAGTAAGAAATCAGTTTCTCTTCTACAAATGGCCCATGCCTTCAATTACGTACTCTTTCTGTTTTTTTTAAAAACATTTTTATTGAGTAAGCACAGAACGTGAAACATACATTGTAGCAATCATGACATCAAGGGCACAACATTAATCTGGTCAATCAGGTATTGCATTGCCGCTACAGTTGAGCAATAAATCATAAATCGTCTTATTAGGTATAGAAATGTACAGGTAAGCAAATACAACAATTAGAGTGTATCATTGGTTCAAGCAATTGGGCCCCGCCTTGCACATACAGCTCGATCAAACATTTCTAGTTCTGGTGCGGAGAGTTAAGCGCAGTTACCCTATCCCTCCCCGACTCATTCCTCGATTTCTTCCTCTTCCGAGTCCGTTTGATCGTCCTCTTGCAAAGGTTCACAAATCTTCCCCCTGAACACATTCCACTGGGTCCACATCTTGTTCCACCTACTGGGCTCACTCTTGCCTCATAGACCGCCCTCTCTATGATCATTACCATATCCATATTCTTACACCATTGAGCTAACGTGGGAAGGTCTGCTGCGCTCCACTTTTGAGCTATATCTCTTCGCTACGAGCATGCCTACTTTAGCCTAAATTTGACCGTATCTGGTGAGGTCGTTAGGCTCCCATATGTTTATTAGACATTTGCGTGGTTCAGGCATTACAGATATTTCCAGTGTCTGGGAGATGGTACGCATTACTTGCCGCCAATACTCTACTATACGGGGACATTCCCACATAGTATGAAGAAACGTTCCCTCCTCCCCGCACCCACGGAGGCAGTAGGGGTGTTGAGCCTGGTGTATTTTGTGTAGGGTGGTTCTCGTGTAGTACATCCGGTGCAAAATTTTGAGCTGCACTAGGTGGAACCCAGCCGAGATGCCCACCTCCTTTGGGGAAGCCAGTGCCTCAATCCACTCTGAATCATCCATGTCCCCTATTTCAGTACCCCATTTCTCTCTCAATTGTAAGGTAGGGTCAGGCAGGTTGTTTATCAATTTGCGATATGTGAGGGATGTGGCGTGCTGTGTCATGTAGTCTGTAAGAAGGCGGTCCTCAAGAGGGGATGCCTCCGGGACTTCCGAGTCCTCTGGTATGGCTGCAAGCAGGGCATGCCTATTTTGCACATATATATATGTTTCTGTCGCCCCTAAATCATATTGTTGCTGTAGCTGGGCAAACAGAACAACCGTTCCCTTGCTACCGTTGAGATACCGATGTTATCCCATTGTGTGAAACCCTTACTATGTCTTAATCGCCCCAGGGCTCTAGTGTCCCAAAGTGGGGTGTGGTTTTTGATTTTGCCTTTCCATCCTAATTTGGCCTGTGCCACATGCCACAATGTGGTCATGAGTTTAGTGGGTCCCACCATGTTCGTTGCTAATCTTTTGTCTTATAGGGCTGCGAGCATACTATTGGTACCCAACTGTGCCCTGTCCGCCCTGTACGCTGGATCCTCCTGGGGTGCATGAATCCATTGGTTAATGGTCTTCAGCTATGCCGCCCAATAATACAACTGTAAATTCGGCAGTCCAATCCCCCCTTCATACCACCTCCGGTTCATTTTTGCGTATGCAATGCGTGCTGGGCGATTATTCCATAGCAGGTTGGACACCAGTGCGGCCACCTGCCTGAAATATCTCTGAGGTATCGGGTAAGGTGCACTGTCGAGAGCGTAGAGAAATCTCGGCAACGCCATCATTTTATAAAGTGCCGCTCTGCCCAGCAGGATCAACTGTAACATTGCCCAATGTTGTACATCGTGTCTCAAACGGTCTAATGGTGGTTTCAAATTTTTCTCGAAGAAGTCAGCCGATCACCCTTTGACGTGTATGCCAAGGTACTTAAAGGAGGTCCCGGCAAGTCGTAGAGGGCAGTCAGTACCAAGAACGGGAGCCTGTCCAAGTATACAAGCATATCGTCTGCATAGAGGGAAAGACGATCCTCCCATCCCTCTGTCCACGCGATCACTTTCAGCAAGGAAGTTGCACGTATCAGTGTGGCTAGGGGTTCTAGCACTATCGCAAAGAGTAGCGGCGACAAGGGGCATCCCTTACGCGTCCCGTCGTGACAATGGGAACGTACGGGATATGTGGCCGTTCGCCGCGACCTGAGCAACTGGGTCGGTGTATAACAAGCGAACCCATGCTATAAAATTCTGACCAAACCCCATGTGTGCCAGGACTTCGAAGAGATACTGCCATTCCACCATATCGAAGGCCATTTTCGCATTGAGTGCCAAAATGACCGCTGAAGCAGAGTATGACGGTGCTCTGGCCAGCACACCATGTACTCGCCGTAGGTTGAGGGCAGTGTTTCTATGGGGCATGAAGCCCGACTGATCTGGATGGATCAGTTGTGGGAGGTGGGAGATCAGCCTGTTGGCTAGGAGTTTTGCCAAAATGTTGGCTTCCGCGTTGAGAAGAGAGATTAAGCGATAAGATGTACAGTCAGTCAGTGGTTTTCTGGGTTTTGGGATCGCCACAATCGTAGCGGTCCGTTGGTCTAGTGGGAGCTCGGCCTTATCCCGACTTTCAGTGTACATAGCCAGTAAGGGTCCACTGAGTTTTTCGGACATATTTTTATACCATTCTATTGGGATGATGTTGGGTCCCAGTGCTTTCCCTGACCGCACCACATGTATGGTGTGGTGTATCTCCTCCTCAGTGATATCGGCCTCTAGCTCCGTGGCCACCTCCTGTGTTAATGTTCACGTCTCGATGTGGCTAAGCGAGGCTCGTGCTGCGTCCGCCGTCACTTCCCTATCCGGGGTGTAGACCGCCTCATAGTGTTCTGCGAGGGCTTGCGCTATCTCTTCCCGGCGTGTGTGGGCAGTCCCCTCCTTAGTGTGTAACTGTTGTATTCCCCTGGTGCTACCCCCTCTTTTGTCCAACCAGGCCAGCATCTTTCCTGCCTTGTCCCCAACGTCATATATCTTATGTGTGGTTGCTGCAATATTATCAACTGTCTGCTGTTTTAGATGCTCCCTGTACTGCTGCTGACGTGCATGTAGGGTGTGGGACGTGTCTGGTGTAGGATCCGCCGTATGGGCCGCGGTTGCTGCTTGTAACACCAGTTCTAACTCAGAGAGCTCATGTTGTCGCTCGCGCTTGTGTCCCGTAATGGATGTTATTTATTTATTTATTTATTTTGAAAGTTTTATATAGCGCGGACAAGATCTTTTCAGATATCAGAGCGCTTTACAGAGAGGGGTACATGAGGTAGCATAGTCAGACAAATATATCAATAGATCTGTGAGAAGTTGGCCCGATATGCAACGTTCGCTATTCTAGCGACCGCTATGTATCGTTCCAACGACCCTTATGATGTTTGGTTGTAAGTCAACCTATAGACCAGCTATCCTAGTAGCGTGGATACGAGCAGTCTAAGGCTAAAGACTCGAGAGGGCGTGTTAAGCCAGCTGTTTACCACACATGTACCCCTTGAACACCCAGTGAAAGGACACCGCACAAGTGTTATGAAAATAAACAGTATATTTATTAAGAATCACAACAGCCCTGTACTCTTTATGAGGACAGGGTACTAAGCACAAACCAAATCTCTTTAGCAAATACTTCAAGTGCACAGTTTAAAACAAGTGTCCGAGGACACGGAAAGGTTAAGGTCTCGGGCGGACCCGATAAGGCAAGTCGGAAGCGAGGGACTCGGGACCCTAGAGTAAGGAGGCTATGCAGGCACCGAAATGCCGAGTTACCTAGCCACGAGGGCTGCGGCTGCACAAGTCTTACAGGCGTCGGGGTCTTCGCTGACGAGCCAGGAGCCGGAAGAAAGGAGTTGCTGGCCGGCGACCAGTGCTGAATAGTTCGTAGAGATCCAAGCCTGGATCGGAGATTGATGAAACCTGAAAGCAGAGGGGACCAAGTTCGTACTACTAGCCAGTAGTCAGAGGGTACCAGGAAGGCACCGGTTGGCCGTCACCTCGACTAGGTGAGTGGGCGGCGCTAGGCTCTGCAGTCTCACGGACCAGGAGGCGTTGTCGGCGACCACGGTGGAGGTGCGAGCTGTCCCACGAAGGATGATGCTGTCGGCGTCGCTGGGCCCAGGATGGGGCAACAAGCCTTGGCAGGTCTCAGGGCCACGTGGTGGGCCTAAGATGGCGTCTTGAGTGGACCAGGAGGGTCCGGGGTGCTTCTCGGAAAGATGGAAGCAAGGGCCAGTCTGGAGCAACCAGACCAGCAGTGATGATTCTCGGATGTCGTCACAGAAGGGCACAAGCCAGCGGCGAGTGACCAGACAACGTGCTGAGCAGCGAGCAGAAGGGCCCCACGCAGATCGTGGAGATGCTGGGAGACTGCACTTCGGTGCTAGAGCGGCTCAGGGTCGGGGCTTCTCGGACCCCAGAGCACTCACCAGAGAGTTACCTCGATGGTCGTGCTGGTTTTTAAGAGCGTGCAGGTTCTGATGATGGCCGGTCCCTCGAGGTCTCGTCGCACCCACAGATCACAGCTGAGCTGATGACGTGGGTAGAGGTCAGAGGTGCCAGGGAAGCCGGTTCTCGTCGAGCTGGGCCGTCGGATTCCTTGAGGAAGGACTTACAGCAAACCGCAGAGTTCTTAGATGGTGCCCGCTGATGCAGGGTGACTACTCCTTAGTCACAAGGGAGAAATCTTGAGAAGAGTCTTGAAGTCCTTTCGTAGAAAGTATTCTTGATTCAAAGATGATCTCATTTGGAAGGGTCCCCGCTCCTGCCTTTATCCTAAAGAAGGGGGTGGGAACATGACTAGGTCCTGCCCTAAGGGTGGGACCAGGAAGGGGGGTAGTTACGCCCCTCTCCCCTGCCGGACTTTCCCCAGGCCAGGGCTGTCGCCCCTGGAACTGGTTCTAACCGGCAGATGCGTAGTGAGCACCGGGGTGCCACTCTGCAGTCACCTTCTCGCAAAAGCCCTACCTACCCAGAATACACAAACCCTGTCTGGGACGGTGCGAACACCGCCCTCGACAGGAAACCCTTGGTCCAAGCGCTCCTCGCTGGAAGGACTCCCAGCAGCAGGAGGTCAGACTCGTGTCTGTGGTGGCAGCATCCATTTTGTGGAGCTGAGGCTTTCGTTAACTTTAACCGGGGTTCACAGTTACATACATGTCGTGTCCCTCTAGAAGGGTGGAATGCTAACCTCATCGCCAGAGTTGGTGAGAGGGCAGCATCCCGATTCGTATGACACCTTACTCGACATGTCTTGATAACGCGACACCGTAGTTACCGATGTGGCACGCGTTATCATGGAACAGCCATTGGGTCTTGGCTCCGCAAGCTGCAACCGGCTCGGCTCGGGCCAGAGCACAGTTCACACGAGCCCACGCACTCTGCCTTCAGGATTGTCAAGGCCTGCCATAGGAGTGACTGATAGGAACTCGGGTGTCCATTGTGTGGTTAGATATAGGGCTACTATACCTAAAGCAAAGGGTGATTACACGACTTCGCCCCAGCTGTCATGCAGCCAGTTGTGTCAAATTTAGGAGGCCAGCCAGGGGTGGCATAATACATGCTGCAGCCCCTGGCGGCCCTGGGTACACCTATGCCCTGAGTTACAGGGTCTGATAAGGTGGCCCAGTACCAATTGGTAAATGCACCTAGGGTACATGTCGTAATTTAGAAAGAGAACAGCCAGGCTGTGGGTCTGATTGGCAGGCCCACAGCCAGAGAAAGTCGTAAACCAGTGAAACAAAAGCAAAAAATCTGGGTGATCATAGGATTGCAGACCCTACTCTCCTACATGACCCCCCCCCAAACGTCAGAACAATAAGCTAACCTTGACCAGGTGAGTCTTCTTGTTCTAAGTGGAAATATCTGGAGAGCCCATCGGCATTGCCATGATCAGTACCAGGTCTATGTTCCACTGTAAAGTCCATCCCCTGTAGGGAAATGGACCACCTAAGCAGTTTGGGGTTTTCACCCTTCATCTGATTTAGCCACAAGAGGGGCTTATGGTCGGTCTGAATCTTGAAGTGAGTGCCAAACAAGTATGGCCTCAGCTTCTTCAGGGCCCAAACCACAGCAAAGGCCTCCCTCTCAATAGCTGACCAATTCTTCTCTCTAGGGGTCAGCCTTCTGCTTATGAAAGCAATGGGCTGGTCTTGACCATCAAAATTCAGTTGAGATAGAACAGCTCCCACCCCCAACTCAGAAGCATCTGTTTGGACAATGAATGGTTTGGAGTAGTCCGGACTCTTGAGGATAGGCGCCGTGCACATGGCCTGCTTTAGGTCATCGAATGCTTTTTGACAGCTCGCTGTCCACTGAACCTTTTTTGGCATTTTCTTACTTGTCAGTTCATTTAATGGTGTCACGATGGAACCATAGTTCCTGACAAACTTCCGGTAGTAACCAGTCAGGCCCAAGAAAGCTCGAACCTGAGTCTGGGTGGTTGGAGGAGCCCAGTCCCTGATTGACTGTATCTTGCTCTCCAGTGGCTGAACCTGGCCTCCACCTACAAGGTGGCCCAGGTATACAACCTGTGTCTGCCCTATCTGGCACTTGGTGGCCTTGATAGTGAGGCCTGCTGCTTGCAGGGCCTCTAACGCTTTCCGCAGGTGGACCAGGTGATCCTCCCAGGTGGAGCTAAAGACAGCAATATCGTCAAGATACGCCGCACAGAAGTCATCCAGCCCAGTAAGGACTTGATTCACCAACCTTTGGAAGGTGGCAGGTGCATTCTTCAGACCAAAGGGCATCACCACGAACTGATAATGCCCACCAGGGGTTGAAAATGCGGTTTTAGGCTTGGCGTCCTCAGCTAACCTGATTTGCCAATACCCAGCTGTTAGGTCAAACGTACTTAAGTAGTTGGCCGAGGCCAATCTATCGATAAGCTCGTCTGCCCTCGGTATTGGGTGGGCGTCAGTCTTAGTGACTGCATTGAGACCCCTGTAGTCTACGCAAAACCTCATCTCTCTCTTACCACCCTGGGTGTGAGGTTTCGGCACTAGAACTACGGGACTAGCCCAAGGGCTATCCGAGGGTTCAATGACTCCCAACTCCAACATTTTCTGCACTTCACTCTTGATGCAGTCTCTAACGTGATCAGGCTGCCGGTAGATTTTACTCTTAACGGGCAAGCTGTCACCAGTGTCAACCTCATGGGTGCACCAATCGGTCTGGCTGGGTGTTAGAGAAAACATATGTCTGAACGACTGAAGAACCTGTTTACAGTCGCTCTGTTGACGTTCGGAGAGGCTGCCACAAAAGACAACACCATCTACCGATCCATCGTCAGGATTCTGAGTGAGCAGGTCGGGGAGAGGGTCACTCTCTTCTTCCTGTCCCTCATCTAGGGCCATGAGCAAACTCATGTCCTTCCTGTCGACATATGCTTTTAGCCTGTTAACATGAAGCACCCTGTGGGGGCTCCGGGGAGTTCCCAGGTCGACCAGGTAGGTGACCTCTCCCTTTTTCTCCAGGATGGTGTAGGGCCCGGACCATTTGTCCTTGAGTGCTGCTGGGGCCACTGGCTCCAACACCCACACCTTCTGTCCGGGCTGGTAAACAGTCAAGACAGCCTTTTGGTCATGCCAAGCTTTTTGGAGTTCTTGGCTGGCCTTAAGGTTTTCAGATGCCTTTTCCATGTATTCAGCCATCCGCGAGCGGAGGCCAAGCACATAGTCCACTATGTTGGCTGCAGGCTTTTTGAGAGGTCTCTCCCATCCTTCCTTCACCAAACACAGGGGTCCTCTTACAGGATGCCCGTACAAAAGTTCAAAAGGGCTGTAGCCAACCCCCTTCTGTGGGACTTCTCTGTAGGCGAACAAGAGGCAGGGGATCAGGACGTCCCATCTACGCCGAAGCTTTTCAGGTAGTCCATGAATCATCCCTTTAAGGGTCCTGTTGAATCTCTCAACAAGCCCATTGCATTGTGGATGATAGGGTGTAGTGAACTTGTAGTTGACACCACATTCCTTCCACATAGCAGTTAAGTAGCTCGACATAAAGTTTGCACCTCTGTCGGAGACGACCTCCTTAGGGAAGCCCACTCTGGAGAACACTCCAACTAGGGCTCTTGCCACAACAGGCGCTGTAGTGGTCCTAAGGGGAATAGCTTCAGGATACCTGGTGGCATGATCCACTACCACCAGTATAAACTTGTGCCCTGATGCTGTTGGTGGTTCCATGGGACCGACGATGTCGATCCCCACCCGTTCAAAGGGCACCCCCACCACAGGCATTGGTATAAGGGGGGCCTTTGTCGTGCCACCTGACTTACCACTGGCTTGGCAAGTGACACAGGAGCGGCAAAACTCCTTGGTATCTTCGTTCATGTGAGGCCAGTGGAAGTGTGAGACAAGCCGGTCCCACGTTTTCGTCTGGCCTAAGTGACCTGCTAAGGGAATCTCGTGGGCCAAGGTAAGTAGGAAACCACGCTGAGACAAGGGTACGACCAGCCTCCTGGTCATGCCAGGCTTGGGGTCTCTTGACTCAGTGTACAGGAGTCCATCTTCCCAGTATACCTTGTGGGTACCTGTGGCGTTCCCAGCAGCCTCAGCAGCAGCCTGCTGTCTGAGGGGTTCAAGAGAAGGGCAGTCTAACTGGTCCTTCCCCAGATCTTCCCTTGAGGGTCCCCCTGAACCCAAGAATTCAACTTGATCAAGTTCGAATTCCCTAGGCTCAGTTTCCCGCAATTCCTGTAGGTCAGCCTCCTCTGAGACTTGATCCTCGACCTGGGGCAAGGGGGAAGGCGCGGCCTTAACCCTACTGCTCTTTTTCTTGGGAGGTGTCTGGTCCGTTGTTCCAGGATCCAGCACCTGTTCAGTGGGGCACTTCCTGACCTGTGACCTAGTCACAGCGAACACATGTGCTGGCAAACCTAACATTTCCATGTGAGTCCGGTGCTCCACTTCTGACCATTGTGACGACTCCAAATCATTGCCCAACAAACAATCCACTGGGAGGTCTGGACTAACTACAACCTTCTTTTGGCCAGTTACCCCTCCCCAGGAGAAAGCTACAATTGCCATACTGTGATTGGTAGTGACATTGCTTGCATTGGTCACCAGGAATTCTGTACCTGGCATGATCTGTCCAGGGTCCACAAAGTTAGGCGTCACCATGGTGACGCTGGCACAAGTGTCCCTATAGGCCTGAGCCATCTTTCCATTTATGAAAGGCGTCTGTCGGTATTTGCCCAAAGTATTGGGGCTTACGTCAGGGGACACGTCCACGTCCCCTGTACTGACAAGGACAGCCTGAGTGAGTGTGCCAACTAAGTTGTCACGCCCCTCAGAACCCAGGGTTAACCCTACTAAACCCTTGGGAGGCGCACTACCACTGCTGTCTGTACTAGGGGGCACAGGTGCCTTAGGGGCTGCAGTGGCAGGAGTCTGCCCTCCTCCTTTCTTGGTGCACTCACTAAACCAGTGAGATTTACTTTTACAGTACTGGCACCATCTTTTGGATTGGCCTTCTTTCTTCTTTTGGGGAGCCTGACCCCCACCCTCTTTGGGTTGTTGGGGACCTGTCGAAGACTTCTGGTCACTTTGTTCCCCTTTAGAATCTTTACCCTTCTGGTCTGCTTTCTTCTGACCACCTTGATTCTGGCCCTGGTTCTGTTTAACTCTTGTACGAACCCATCTGTCTGCCTTCTTTCCCAATTCTTGGGGAGAGGTCAGATCCGAGTCGACAAGATGCTGATGCAACAACTGGTTCTGACAATTGTTTAAAATTTGCTCTCTCATCATCAAATTATACAATCCTGCGTAATCAGTAACCTTACTGCCCAGCAACCAGCCCTCAAAAGCCTTAGTGGCACAATCGACAAAATCAGACCAATCTTGAGACTGCGTTTTCTGGGTATCCCTGAACAGCACCCTGTACTGCTCAGTGGTTAGGCCGAACCCTTCAACGAGTGTATTCTTCAAGACTTGGTAATTGTTAGCGTCCTCCACCCTTGTGGTGAGGAGCTTGTCTCTTCCTTTTCCTTCAAAGGAGAGCCACAAGATAGCTGCCCACTGACTCTGGGGTACACCTTGCACAGTGCAGGCCCTCTCCAAAGCAGTAATCCATTTGTGGATGTCGTCCCCTTGTTTAAAGGGGGGCACTATCTTCCCAAGGTGTTTCGTATCGAAACTCTTTTCCCTATTACTAGGTACATTGCTGCCACCAGTGGGGACTACCCCACTTAACTGTTGCTCTCTTGCAAAGGCAAGCCTCTCTTTGGCCAGGGCAAGTTCTTCCCTTTCGATCCTCAGATTAGCTGCCCTTTCCTTAGCTTCGTACACTCTCCTCTGAGGGGACGTCATCCCTCTCTGAGACGAGTTGTGAGAGCCATTGGTTTGAAGGGATCTGCCAGAGCCTCTTGACAGAGATCTGGCTCGTCCATTCCCAATGTTAAGCTGACCTGATAGTGGCCCCAGGGGTCCCCCAGTACCGCTATCATGTTTGCTTAAGTTGGACCTGCTTAGTCTGACGACTTCTACCTGTCCCTTATCTGCCTCATCCCCAGAGAGATCCTCATCCTCATCTTCCTCCCCATCTTCGTTCTCAGTTGCGAGGTGGATGAGGTCAGGATCATCTCGGGTTCCCTTGAGGGGAGGCATGTCTCCTTCTGGATTAGAAGAGCTACGAAGTTTCTCAGCTCTCCTGGCATCATAAGTCTCCAAGAGACCAATCAGAAAGGACGTTGTGGGGTTAGACCCCTGCTGAATCTTCCTGGAGTGACACAGCCGTCTCAACTCCTTGAAGCTCAGCACAGTATATCCTGAAGGGATGACCTGTGGAGGGTCAACTGACACAAGGGGAGACCCAGAGTTTCCCCCTTTGTCCGACATACTGTTTCTAGTGTGGTGTAAGTGATGCACCTACCTACACTATGTGTTTACCTACTGTTCCCTTGCTAAGAGTTGTAGCCAAGGTGTGCTAAGCCTTGAGGAGCTACAACAGCTGGTTCAGTAGAACTCAGAGTATTCTAAGCTTTAGTTATATGTACTAACAGTAGTTGTGCGATCTTTCAACAAGATATTCTTAGGATACGTGTGGCAAAACAACAGCAAGCTCAAATCCCACCCGCTGCTCACCAATGTGAGAAGTTGGCCCGATATGCAACGTTCGCTATTCTAGCGACCGCTATGTATCGTTCCAACGACCCTTATGGTGTTTGGTTGTAAGTCAACCTATAGACCAGCTATCCTAGTAGCGTGGATACGAGCAGTCTAAGGCTAAAGACTCGAGAGGGCGTGTTAAGCCAGCTGTTTACCACACATGTACCCCTTGAACACCCAGTGAAAGGACACCACACAAGTGTTATGAAAATAAACAGTATATTTATTAAGAATCACAACAGCCCTGTACTCTTTATGAGGACAGGGTACTAAGCACAAACCAAATCTCTTTAGCAAATACTTCAAGTGCACAGTTTAAAACAAGTGTCCGAGGACACGGAAAGGTTAAGGTCTCGGGCGGACCCGATAAGGCAAGTCGGAAGCGAGGGACTCGGGACCCTAGAGTAAGGAGGCTATGCAGGCACCGAAATGCCGAGTTACCTAGCCACGAGGGCTGCGGCTGCACAAGTCTTACAGGCGTCGGGGTCTTCGCTGACGAGCCAGGAGCCGGAAGAAAGGAGTTGCTGGCCGGCGACCAGTGCTAAATAGTTCGTAGAGATCCAAGCCTGGATCGGAGATTGATGAAACCTGAAAGCAGAGGGGACCAAGTTCGTACTACTAGCCAGTAGTCAGAGGGTACCAGGAAGGCACCGGTTGGCCGTCACCTCGACTAGGTGAGTGGGCGGCGCTAGGCTCTGCAGTCTCACGGACCAGGAGGCGTTGTCGGCGACCACGGTGGAGGTGCGAGCTGTCCCACGAAGGATGATGCTGTCGGCGTCGCTGGGCCCAGGATGGGGCAACAAGCCTTGGCAGGTCTCAGGGCCACGTGGTGGGCCTAAGATGGCGTCTTGAGTGGACCAGGAGGGTCCGGGGTGCTGCTCGGAAAGATGGAAGCAAGGGCCAGTCTGGAGCAACCAGACCAGCAGTGATGATTCTCGGATGTCGTCACAGAAGGGCACAAGCCAGCGGCGAGTGACCAGACAACGTGCTGAGCAGCGAGCAGAAGGGCCCCACGCAGATCGTGGAGATGCTGGGAGACTGCACTTCGGTGCTAGAGCGGCTCAGGGTCGGGGCTTCTCGGACCCCAGAGCACTCACCAGAGAGTTACCTCGATGGTCGTGCTGGTTTTTAAGAGCGTGCAGGTTCTGATGATGGCCGGTCCCTCGAGGTCTCGTCGCACCCACAGATCACAGCTGAGCTGATGACGTGGGTAGAGGTCAGAGGTGCCAGGGAAGCCGGTTCTCGTCGAGCTGGGCCGTCGGATTCCTTGAGGAAGGACTTACAGCAAACCGCAGAGTTCTTAGATGGTGCCCGCTGATGCAGGGTGACTACTCCTTAGTCACAAGGGAGAAATCTTGAGAAGAGTCTTGAAGTCCTTTCGTAGAAAGTATTCTTGATTCAAAGATGATCTCATTTGGAAGGGTCCCCGCTCCTGCCTTTATCCTAAAGAAGGGGGTGGGAACATGACTAGGTCCTGCCCTAAGGGTGGGACCAGGAAGGGGGGTAGTTACGCCCCTCTCCCCTGCCGTACTTTCCCCAGGCCAGGGCTGTCGCCCCTGGAACTGGTTCTAACCGGCAGATGCGTAGTGAGCACCGGGGTGCCACTCCGCAGTCACCTTCTCGCAAAAGCCCTACCTACCCAGAATACACAAACCCTGTCTGGGACGGTGCGAACACCGCCCTCGACAGGAAACCCTTGGTCCAAGCGCTCCTCGCTGGAAGGACTCCCAGCAGCAGGAGGTCAGACTCGTGTCTGTGGTGGCAGCATCCATTTTGTGGAGCTGAGGCTTTCGTTAACTTTAACCGGGGTTCACAGTTACATACATGTTGTGTCCCTCTAGAAGGGTGGAATGCTAACCTCATCGCCAGAGTTGGTGAGAGGGCAGCATCCCGATTCGTATGACACCTTACTCGACATGTCTTGATAACGCGACACCGTAGTTACCGATGTGGCACGCGTTATCATGGAACAGCCATTGGGTCTTGGCTCCGCAAGCTGCAACCGGCTCGGCTCGGGCCAGAGCACAGTTCACACGAGCCCACGCACTCTGCCTTCAGGATTGTCAAGGCCTGCCATAGGAGTGACTGATAGGAACTCGGGTGTCCATTGTGTGGTTAGATATAGGGCTACTATACCTAAAGCAAAGGGTGATTACACGACTTCGCCCCAGCTGTCATGCAGCCAGTTGTGTCAAATTTAGGAGGCCAGCCAGGGGTGGCATAATACATGCTGCAGCCCCTGGCGGCCCTGGGTACACCTATGCCCTGAGTTACAGGGTCTGATAAGGTGGCCCAGTACCAATTGGTAAATGCACCTAGGGTACATGTCGTAATTTAGAAAGAGAACAGCCAGGCTGTGGGTCTGATTGGCAGGCCCACAGCCAGAGAAAGTCGTAAACCAGTGAAACAAAAGCAAAAAATCTGGGTGATCATAGGATTGCAGACCCTACTCTCCTACAAGATCAAACAGTACAAATAGGTGGCTGCAAAGCCAATCATGTGAGTAATAAGACAACTAATACAAATAAGCAAAGGGGTCAAACATGTGGTACAGATCGGTGCAGAGTATTAACAGAGTTCGAGATAATAGTTCAAGTGTATTTAGCCATGAGGATAGCTTTTACTTCATTTTTAAAGAGTGTAGTGGAAGAGATAAGCCTTGTTTCGGGAGGGAGTGAGTTCCAGATCCTAGGTGCCATTCCTGAGAAGGAGCGCTTATATGTTTTAAACTTCCGGAATCTTCGAGGTTTCAGCAGGAGATTGTTTGTGCCTCTCGTGTTTCTAGCTCCGCCAGAGATTGTCAGTTTCTGAGCGAGGTAGCCGGGTGAGTTTAGGTGTACCGCCTTATGTGTCATGCAGGCGATTTTCAGATGTATTTTTGCTTCAAAAGGCAGCCAATTCAGGGATTTCAGGTCAGGGGTAAAATGGGAATGTTTTTTTGATCCAGTGATGAGTCTCGCTGCAGCGTTTAGAGAGGCTCTTAGGGGTGCCGTTGTAGTTAGGGGGAGTCCGCAGAGGGCGATGCTGCCGTATTCAATTCGGGGGATGACTAGTGCTTGTACTGCGGTTTTGAAGTCTTTGGCTGGGAGGAAGGGTTTGAGTTTCCTCAGAGTATTGATCTGGAAGTTCGCTCCCTTTGTTGCCTTTCTGATATGTTGCTGCTTGTTGAGATTGGTGTCAAGTGTTATGCCCAAAGATTTTGCTGAGTCCACGATGGTGGGTTGGACATTGAGTGCGGTTAGGAGATTAAGCCAATGTTGAGTGGTGGAGATCTTCGCTGGAGGTGAGATCAGAAGGAACTCTGTTTTCAGGGCATTGAGTTTGAGATGATTATCGGCAAGCCAGGATTGGGTGCATCTGATCGTTGAGTTCAAGAGCAAGATGTCTTTGGGGGACTGTAATTTGAGATAAAGTTGGGTGTCATCAGCGTACATGTGAAAGTGTACATTGGATGCTTGTAGCAAGGTAGGGAGAGGTTCCATGACTAGGTTGAACAGAGTTGGGGATAGAGAGGATCCTTGGGGGACGCCTAGCGTTACAGGTATTGGCGATGACATCAAGTTATTGCTCTTGAATTTCTGCGACCTGTTGTGAAGAAAGGAAGTGAACCACTTGAGAACAGTTCCAGATAAACCCATTCTTGTGTTTAGTAGTTCTAGTAAATTCTCATGTTTAACGGTGTCGAATGCTGAAGAGAGATCAAGAAGGATGAGGAGGCAGGTGTCGTTTTGGTCTAGCATTTAAAGTGCGTCGTCAATTATGTGAGTCCTAGCAGTTTCTGTGCTGTGCCCTGCTCGGAAGCCTGACTGGTGTGGGTTGAGGAGATCAAATTGTTCAATGTGTTTAGTCAGTTGTAGTTGTGAGCATTTTTCCAGCAGTTTGGCAAGAGTGGGAATATTGGTAGTGGGACGGTAATTGTTGAGGTCAGAGGGGGTCGGCTGTAGGTTTCTTTAGTAGAGGTGTGACTTGACCAACTTTGAGGGAGTCAGGTATGCTTCCTTGTTGGAGAGAGCTGTTGATAATTTTAGTCCAGAGAGGGAGAAGCAAAGGGATAAAGTCTTTTACTGCGGTAGCAGGAAGGGGGTCCGTGAGGTGATTGGATGGTTTCAGGGTGCTGAGCAGTTTGGCAATTTCTTTTTCCGAGTATGTGCCAAAGGTTGACCATGTAGCATTGTTTTTTGGTTCAGTGGGTGCTAGGCACTGGGGTTTGGAGTAGAGGCTTGCGTCAATGAGGAGATCGCTCTTTATGTTGTCAGTTTTTTGGATAAAGAAAGCAGCGAAGTCTTCACAGGAGGGTGCCTCACGCACAGTGTTGAGTGGTTGGGGTTGATCCTTGGATTGTGATCTGATTAGCTCAAACAGTTTTCTCGGGCGGTTTTTTGCTTGGTCGAGCTGGAGGCTGAAGAAGTCTGATTTTGAGCGTTTTATTTTCCTGAAGTAGGCGTTTCTTTTTTTCTTCAGATCTTTTAGGTGCATTGCAGTGGGCGCTGATCTCCAGGTACGCTCTGCCATTCGCATGTCTCGTCTATCCTCATTGAGACTCCCGTCGTACCATGGATTGGAGATTTTAGTAGAGACTTTTTTTAGCTGCATAGGTGCAGCCTCATTAATTATTGAGGTCATAGCGTTGAGATAGTGTTCAGTCAGGATTTGAACGTCCGTAGCGCCAGTTGGCGGGAGTAGGAGATTGCAACTGTTAGGGGGCAAAGAGCCTGGGTTGAGTTTTTTCATGTCTCTTTTCCAGACTTTGGGCTTGGAGAGTTGAGCCGGGTTAACTTTGACTTTTTCATTGATGAAGATTGTGACAATATGATGATCTGACCAGTCACAGGGTTGGATGGACTCGAGTTGGATAGAGTCCTCTTTGGAGATGATCAGACCTGATCTGACCAGTCACAGGGTTGGATGGACTCGAGTTGGATAGAGTCCTCTTTGGAGATGATCAGACCTGATCTGACCAGTCAGAGGGTTGGATGGACTCGAGTTGGATAGAGTCCTCTTTGGAGATGATCAGACCTGGTCTGACCAGTCACAGGGTTGGATGGACTCGAGTTGGATAGAGTCCTCTTTGGAGATGATCAGACCTGATCTGACCAGTCACAGGGTTGGATGGACTCGAGTTGGATAGAGTCCTCTTTGGAGATGATCAGACCTGGTCTGACCAGTCACAGGGTTGGATGGACTCGAGTTGGATAGAGTCCTCTTTGGAGATGATCAGACCTGGTCTGACCAGTCACAGGGTTGGATGGACTCGAGTTGGATAGAGTCCTCTTTGGAGATGATCAGACCTGATCTGACCAGTCACAGGGTTGGATGGACTCGAGTTGGATGGAGTCCTCTTTGGAGATGATCAGACCTTATCTGACCAGTCACAGGGTTGGATGGACTCGAGTTGGATAGAGTCCTCTTTGGAGATGATCAGACCTGGTCTGACCAGTCACAGGGTTGGATGGACTCGAGTTGGATAGAGTCCTCTTTGGAGATGATCAGACCTGATCTGACCAGTCACAGGGTTGGATGGACTCGAGTTGGATAGAGTCCTCTTTGGAGATGATCAGACCTGGTCTGACCAGTCACAGGGTTGGATGGACTCGAGTTGGATAGAGTCCTCTTTGGAGATGATCAGACCTGATCTGACCAGTCACAGGGTTGGATGGACTCGAGTTGGATAGAGTCCTCTTTGGAGATGATCAGACCTGATCTGACCAGTCACAGGGTTGGATGGACTCGAGTTGGATAGAGTCCTCTTTGGAGATGATAAGTGTAAAGATGAGTCCAGGCAATTTGAAGAAGTAAAATCTTTATTGTAGAGTCGTAGTAGCACCTCCAGCTTCATCCACAGCCTGCTTCACAGCTCAGCTCAATGCTTTCTAACAATAACATTCTAAGCTGCTAAGCAACATATCAGCATTCCAAGAATGACATCTCTACACATCTCCCCCCATATATACAACAATTAAAAGAAGCAACAGAAGTAGGAAAATATATACAATGTACCTCACACAACACCCACCTGAGAAGAAAAACATTTAGCAACATTACCGAAACTCCAAGTAGACCCATCACACAACACCAAAACATTCCTCTTCACCTCCTTCACTTGAATAGGTTTAGAAAATTTGCTATCTCCCTTAGCAACAGTACCTCCACGTTTCACCACCACCCAATCACCCGATTTGATATCAGGAATTTTGACCCCTTTGGAATGATCATAATGTTTGGCAACAACTATTTGTTTATTGGCAACTTGTTTCCCAATCACATCACGATCTTCCCACACACAGTCTTTGTCCTTCAACCACCCAGGCAACTCCTTCAAACCTGGTTCTCTTCCTTTAAGAGAGATGAAAGGTGAAACACCAGTCATAGAGTGCGGTGTTACTCTGTACGACCACATTAATTTTTTCAACTCTTCAGACCAAGATAAACCATTGCACAAGGAAAGTTGGATATTATCCACAATCAAACGATTGATTCTTTCAACTAAACCGTTCGCCTGTGGTCTAAACAAGGCAACTTTATCATGCCTAATACCCTTACTGCAAAGAAATTCCTCCATTCTTCTAGACACCAACTGAGGCCCCTTATCAGAGACCAAAACCTTTGGAATCCCTTCATTTAAGAACACCTTTTCTAGAAATTTAATGACTTTATCCGTCGTGATAACCTCAGAAGTTTCAACAACAAACCACTTAGAATGGTAATCAACTAAAACCATAAGAAATCTACAACTAGTACCTAACTTGGATATTGAACCAATAAAATCTATCGCTAACCTCTCCCAAGGACGATCAGGAAATTTCACATGAGCCAAAGGAGATTGCTGCACGACTTTGGTCTTGTCACTCGCAGCACAAGCATAACAATCTTTGACAGCTGCCTCAATCTCTTTGTCCAACCCTGGCCACCAGAATGATTGACGCACACGACGCTTGGTCATGTTCCTCCCTAAGTGACCTTCATGCGACATATTTACAATCTTACTCCTGAGACTCTCAGGAGGCACCAACTTATCTCTCCTCCACAATTTCCCATCTCTCACACTTAACTCATCTATTACATTAAAAAAACCTCTGAACCGCATATCATTGTCCAGTTCAGAATTCCAACCATTAGAAACACCATCCATGACCTTACCCAACACATCATCTCCTAACATGGCAGCACTCCATTGTTCCAAACTAAAAGCTTGCTCCTCTGTATACATTACTTCTTCAGTCTCACACTCCACATCAGTCACCAACAAAGGAATCCTTGAGAGACAATCCGCCATTACATTCTTCAACCCCTTCACATACTCCACCTCAAAGTTATATTCCAACACCGACAAAATCCACCTCGATATCCTTGGAGTAACACTTCCTTCAAGACCCTTGCCACCCTTAAACAAATGCACCAAGGGTTTGTGATCTGTTCGGAGTCTAAATGGTAAACCAAACACAAAGTATTTAAAATGCTTAATACCCCAACAACACGCTAAAGCTTCTTTCTCAATCACAGAATAAGATCGTTCTTCGCCCTGCAACCTCCTCGAAGCAAATCCAATAATTCTTTCTTCACCACCACAAACCTGTGTCAGAACAGCACCGATACCCACACCACTAGCATCCGTAGTAACATACGTCTTGGCCTTAACATCAAAATGTCCCAAGCTGTGGAGACAAGGCCAGTAAATTGCTGGCATGGTTGGAAAAGAGACAGGGGGGGGGGGGAAGAATATCTTGCAACTTACGGACCCACAGGGCAACAACCACACCCGCCCCGATGAGATAGTAAACGTCCTCGCTGATTATTTCACCTCAGTCTACACCCCAGAGATAGTGGTAGAGGAGGGGGAGGTACAGACTGCCCTTGAACACGTTCCCTTGCCAGAGCTGACACCAGAGATGTCCGAGGACATAGACGCGCCTCTCACGGTGGAGGAGATCCAGCTGGCTATAGGCGCCCTTCATCCAGGCAAAGCGATGGGCCCCAGCGGAATTCCCATTGAATGGTTGAAAGTCATGGCCGAATCCTTAAGCACACCCCTACTCAACATGTATGAGGAATCTAGAACACAGGGTACGCTGCCGCTAGATCAGCGGATGGCTACTATTGTGGCGATACCGAAGCCAGGTAAGCCCCACAACGAATGCTCCTCATATAGACCGATCTCCCTTTTGAACCCGGAGGCCAAAATTATTGCCAAAGTGTTGGCGAACAGGATCTTGCCGACTCTGTCACACCTGATCCACCCGGACCAGTCCGGATTCATGCCACACCGCAGCACTGCCTTAAATCTCCGCAGGGTGCATGGTGTATTGGCGCGAGTTCCACTACTGCGAGAACCGGCTGCCATCCTCTCCTTGGACGCCAAGATGGCGTTTGACATGGTGGAATGGAGCTACCTCTTTGCAGTGCTCACACGTATGGGTTTTGGCCCGGTGTTCCTTTCCTGGATACGAATGCTGTACAGGGACCCGGTGGCGCAGGTGACGGCCAACGGCCACATTTCAAGCACCTTCTCCCTAGGCAGAGGCACACGACAGGGCTGCCCGCTTTCACCCCTGCTCTTCGCCTTAGTTTTAGAACCGCTGGCGGTTACGATACGTACCACCCAACTCCTGAAAGGGATACAATGGACCCCGTTATGGGAGGACAGAGTGTCCCTCTACGCAGACGACATGCTGATCTATCTCACGGATCTGGAAGAGAGTCTCCCTAACCTCCTGGCTCTCTGTACGGCTCATGGGCGAATCTCGGGTTACACCATTAACTGGGCCAAATCCATCATTTTTGAACTGCGGGGGCCACTCCCACCTCTCCCGGACTCCTGCCCACTGGAACTGGCGCACACGTCCTTTAAATACCTGGGGATTCATATCACCCGGAATGAGGCTGATTTCTCACGACTCAACCTACAACCTCCCTTGGCCCGACTCCGAGGGGACGTGCGCCATTGGAAGGATCTCCCCCTAACGCTCCTTGGCCGTGCAGCGCTATTTAAAATGATGGCTCTGCCACGTTTCCTATATGTGCTGGAGAACGCCCCGTATTTGGTGCCGGATGGCTTCCTCCAGAAAATAACGGCGCAGATCTCGGGCCTGTTATGGGGCAACCAGCCAGCCCGCATTTCTCACGCCAAACTGAATAGGGGGTGGTACGACGGGGGCATCGCCCTCCCGAACGTACAGTTGTACTACTGGGCGGCCCAACTCAAAATCCTTAACCAATGGATACATGCCCCGCAGGAAGACCCAACGTACAAGGCCGACAGGGCGCAACTGGGTGCTTACACCTTACTGGCCCCACTGTACCACCGTGGAGTGGCGGCAAAACTCACTGGGCCTACGAAACACACGGTCCGCATATGGTACAAGGCACAGGCAAAGTTGAAGTGGGATGGCGTCATTACGAAACTTACGCCCCTTTGGGACACAAAGGCGTTGGGCCATTTGCGGCGCTCTAAGGGCTTCACACAATGGGACAGCATCGGCATCTCCACGGTGGGGGACATGTGGACGAGGGAAGGAGTGATCCCCTTTGCCACTTTGCAGGACCAATATGAGTTGGGGAACACAGAGCTCTACAGATACATCCAGGTCCGACACGCACTACAAGCAGCGATCTCACCAGACACATCCCTGCCCGAATCCTCCCCTCTGGAGGATCGTCTACTTACCGACTTCATGCAAGAAGGGGCGACATCGCTGACATACCGCAAGCTGATTAACAATATGCCTGATCCACTGGGGAAACTGAAGGACAAATGGATGGCGGAAGTGGGTGACCTGGATGAAAATGACTGGAACACAGCCATGGCATCCCCTCGTGAAGCAGGCATATCGTCTAAATTTCGCCTAGTGCAGCTAAAGTTTCTTCACAGAATCTATTACACCCGTACATTACTTCATAAACTGCACAGGGCGGATCATCCATATTGCCTTAGGGGCTGCGGGGCAGAAGGGACCTTCATACACACGGTGTGGGAATGTCCATTGTTAGTCGGCTACTGGCAACGGGTAGTACGCACGATGGCCCAAGCACTTCACACCACCCTCACCCTAGACTCACGGCTCTGTCTGCTAAACATCTGGGAGCCGACTGACCTCACCTTTTATGCAAGAACCTGGGTCACAGTGGGGATGGTAACAGCGAAACGGGACATAGCACAGAAGTGGGGGTCGGCTGACCTCCCCACGCTGCCCCAATGGCTCCGCAACATGGACATGCTCATGTTGACTGAAAGGGCGGTGTACAAATTGAGGGGTAACCCACGTAAATGGAATGGGGTGTGGCAATCCTGGAACACCTACAGAGGGGATATCTGCGAACCACTGGAGGAGGATGACGACGAAGGGTCAGAGAGTGACGAGGAGCGTTGATTGGGTTGTAATTAGGTAAATAGGGCGAGCGCAACAGAAGTGGATGGGTTCAGCCGTGGGAGGTGGTATGGGAGGGAGTGGGAACTAGGGGGCTATGCAACAATACACTGCTCTCTTTACAGATGGACTGTGCTACGAGTGCCGAAAGCTACTACTTCAAGTACGTGCCGGACTAAGTGTGCTGTTTTTACTGTTTTATGTTTATTGCAAGGTGAAAAAGGCAAGACTCAGACGAATAGTAGCCAACAAAACACAAAATCGCAAACTGTATTTCTACGACACAAGTATATTCCTATTCATCACATCGTCGATAAGACCTGCAATGCTCTATACTAATGTGGATGTTATAAGTTTTGCCATTGTGAATGCTGTATCATTTCATTCACCTAGTAACTTATGTACGAGAATGCGATGGATGACACTGTACATACTATCTTTGTTTTGCACCAAAAAAAAAATTAAAAAAAAAAAAAATGTCCCAAGCTGGGTGCAGACAATATACCTTTTTTCACCTGCTCAAACGCATTCTCACAAGAACTGCACCATACAAAGTCAACACCATTTTTCATCAATTTACGCAAAGGCTCCACAATATCAGTAAAACTCCTTACAAACTTAGAGCAATATTCTGCCAAGCCCAAAAAACTTCTAAGTTGATCCTTATTAGTAGGGGTTGGTGCATCTTTAACGGCAGAAACAATACTTTTCTTAGGTTTAATACCTTCTTTAAAAATCTCATGACCTAAATAAGTGACTAAATCCTTTCTCAATTGCCATTTCTCTTTCTTGATTGTTAACCCATTCTCACGCATACGACACAAGACACTTTCCATCACTCCATCATGATGATCATAGCTTCTTCCCACAATTAACACATCGTCCTGAAAACAAAGCACATCCCTGATCCCATGAAGAACCTTCCCCATCACCCTTTGAAATACTGCCGAAGCAGAAGCTAACCCAAAGGGCATCCTACGGTAGCGAAAAGCTCCCAAGGGTGTTACAAAAGACGTCAAGTGGCTTGATTCTTCACAGAGATCAATCTGGTGATATGCTGATGACATGTCAATAACACTAAAAACACTACCTCCACCCATAGCAGTCAACATCTCCGAGATATTTGGCAGAGGCTGACGATCAACCCATATATTTTTGTTCAAATCACGAAGGTCAATGCATAAACAAATCTTCTTCCCCCCCATCCTTGGGGGCGACGACAATGGGGGCCAACCACTCAGAAGCCTCAATTGGCTCAATTATACCCATCATCAATAATTTGTCGAGTTCTTCTTGTAAAGGACCTCTCATAAGATTAGGCTCAGACCTCACTTTATGAACTACAGGTATGGCATTGTTCTTAAGAATAATCTTGTGGGACAAGTTCTTAAGTTCCCCCAAATCATCACAAAATACATCAGGATATTTCTCCATAACCAAAGAATCATAGTTATCATCATTAACTAAAAACACAGATTGAACTGGTTTGGTAGCATTGGGATTTAAAACTATACCCAAATCTTTTTGATGATGCCACCCCACCAAATTTGACCCTTGTTGAGTTAAATAAACTCGACCATAAACTTTTTTGTTCAGAAATTCAATTACCATCCACTTTAAACCTAAAATGTCAATAGTTTTACCACCATAACCAACTGCCCTGATGTCAGACGGATCCCAAACTTCGTTATCTGTTGATGCACCCCAAGACTTGACATACATTCCTTTAGACATGAGAGTATATAAACTTCCAGAATCAATCAACATATTTACTCCCACAGAATCAAATTTGATGACATAATGAGGTTTTTCAAGTTTGTCAGTACTTTCTCTAGGAATATCTGAGGTATTAACATTCCCCACAAAGGCTTCAACATGTTGTGAATCCACTCCATGAGCTATAACGTTATCAACTGAAGGAAAAAATTCATGAACGTTTTCACAAGAATCATCTATCTGATGAACAGAAGGCATTTTAGTTCTACAAACTTTTGCAAAATGGCCTTTCATCCCACACGTCCTACAAATTGCATTTCTACCAAGACATTAAGAACTAGAGGCCAAATGTCCCGGAGCACCACATCGATAACAGTTAATGGGACGAGAATTTGCAAATTTACTATTACTAGATTGAAGAAACTCTTTACTCTTATCAGCAAATCTATTGTCAGATTTAACTTGAGACTTAGTAAATGGCTTAACTACCTTCGTCTCATCAACACTAGCATGAACTTCAGAATCTTTAGAAGTTTTCAGTGCATCATCTTTACCCACAAAAGAATTTGAGCACTTATCCATTTCTTTTATCCACTTATCAGTGTGTTCCAAACCTTTAGCTATTTGTATTGCTTCTTCTAATCCAGAATCTTTTATTAATAATTTCTCACGTACTCTCTTATTGTTGGTACACCTGACAATCTGATCACGTATAAGCAAATCAGTTAGAGTTTGAAATTGACAAGTTAACGATAACCCCCTTAAGGCAGCAACATAAGATTCAATATTTTCATCCATCTTTTGTACTCTACAAAAGAATTTATGCCTCTCAAGAACGACATTAACTTTTGTAGAAAATCTAGTTTCCAACATTTGCAAACTCATCTCATAGACATTCACAGCTTGCCCATCTCCAGCGCCAAGAGAAACTTCAGGTAAATTCTCGTACAACCTACGTCCTTCTACGCCCAAATTATGCAATAATATAGCTTGTTTACGTACTGGGCCATATTTATCAGCGCCAGAAGCAAGGATGTATGTAAGAAAAATCTTTTTGCACTCTTTCCAAGGAATAACCGGTTCCCCAGGAGTTGGAAGGAAAGCTGGGGGAGAAGACAAGGATTGATCACCCATGTTGAATCAATTTGTGTCAAAACGTTATAATAAATATGACCCACAAGGAAGATAACACACCTGAAAAGAAAAGATTTGTTAATCAAAATTAACAAACTAAAATAAAAACCTCAAGAAATGTCAAACCCTTTACTGGCTGCAAACGCTGTCCAATTAGTCCTCGAAGGTATTGTTGAGAGATGATCAGGTGATAGAAATTAGCGCGCTCGTAAGAGCAAGAGCAAGAACAGCGCACAGTCGATGTTAGGGAATCTAAGTTCGCCCAATCAGTCAAAATGGCCGACACGTTGGACGTCGGCAGCGTAATGGCATCACTAGCGTAGCGCCGAATCCAATGAAGAAGGTGAAGACACCGTTAGAGATCAGCAGCGCAGAGACGTACCATGGCAACAGAAGACGCTTGAAGGCAGCCGCGAGGTACACAAGCTTCAAGGCGAGGAGCACATTCACAAGGTAAACAACTTTAAACCACAACAAGTAGCATGCTGTGACGGTTAGGGAAAATCCGGTGAAGGATAACAATTATCACAGTACAAGGGCTTATTAAAAATGACAACAGCTGCAGCAGTTTTATTCCAAGGTTTTTTCTTTTTTCTTCTAAGTGGGAAAGCAGGAGACTTTCACATCCAAGTGACCAAGCAGGAAACTCCCACATTTAAGTTTTAGAAATCAAAAAACAGTAATCCTTTAAGTGACCAAGCAGGAAACTCTCACATTTAAGTTTTAGAAATCCTTTCATTCATCAACAGGAATCAGAATTGAATCAGTTTACTCACAGAGAAATTTTTTGGATGAAAAATTTTAAAGTCCAAGGGTGGAGGCACCAAGATATCTGCCCCTTGCGCAGAAAATTAGCAGGTTTCCCTCGTCGCCAATGTAAAGATGAGTCCAGGCAATTTAAAGAAGTAAAATCTTTATTGTAGAGTAGTAGTAGCACCTCCAGCTTCATCCACAGCCTGCTTCACAGCTCCGCTCAATGCTTTCTAACAATAGCATTCTAAGCTGCTAAGCAACATATCAGCATTCCAAGAATGACATCTCTACAATAAGGTCGCATATTTGGGTGCGGTTAAGGGCATCGAGGAAGTTTTTAAGACTGTTTACCACCGCATCCTTGCGATCGTTCCAGTGGAGGTTGAAGTCACCAAGGTATATTTGGGTGAGCTGCCGTCCGGAGTTGGATGAGATCATATCCATGATTTGTTGGGAAAAGGTGAGGTTGTCCCTGGGTGGGTGGTAAATGCTGTGAAGAGAGCATATCGGTTTGCCCTCACTGATAATGTCGAGGCAGATGTATTCCCAGGATGTTGGGGATGGTAGGGAGGTGGGATTGACTTTCAGAACAGAGAGGTTGTTCCTGTAGATGCATGCGATTCCACCACCTATTTTGCCTGATCTGTCGAGCCTGATAATGTGGTAATTGGGAGGAACCAGAATGTCCATTATAGGTGTCGAAGATTCAGTTAGGCAGGTTTCAGTTAGGATGATTAGGTCAAGGTCCAGCGATAAGAGGAGATCAGCAATGGCGTGGAATGTTTCGAGGCCGATCTGCAGTTGAGGAGAGTGCATTTGAGATGGGGTGTGTTGAGGGTGGTAGATGGTTCTAGAGAGAGAGGGACTTTTCTAAGGTTATTGGGGATGGAGAATCTGCTGTTTAGTGTGGGGGGTCTCAGGGGATTTGAGTGTATCATGGGAATGGTGAGGTGTGGGGTGGTTGTGTGATTTTGGGGGGCTGGGTCATAGGAGCGGAGAAGGGTGAGTGTGTCGGGGTCAGAAGTAGGGTTGTGGGTGCGACGAGGGCGGTTGTTGCGATTGCAAGCTGGGATTGAGGTCAGGTTGGGGGAGAGTTGAGTGAAAGAGTTAATTGGAAGGGTGGGGGACATGTTGGGCGGGGAGGTGTAGTTGTGTGAGGGGTTGCAGGGGCGACGAGGGGGACGAGGGCAGTTGCTGCGTCTAGGAGCAGGGATTGACGCCCGGTGTGGGGCGTGATGATTGAGGGAGTCAGCCGCAGTGGTAGGGGACACGTTGGGAGGGGAAGTGGGTGAGGGGTGTATGGGGTGTGTGGAGAGTAGTTCTTTAAGGAGGGGTTTGTCTTCTTTGATCTGAATGAGGGTGGCCATGATGTTGTCCATCATGGGGTAGGTGGTGGAGGTGGAGGTGACAGTCAGAGGTGTATGACTGACCAGGGAGTTTGCGTGCAGGTGGGAGAGTGGGCTGGTGTTCGAGCAGGGCTGTGTTGTGTTAGTGTACGGGAAGGTGTTAGGGAGGGGAGAGGTTTTGGGCAGGAGGGGTGTGGATGAGGTAGGAAGGAGATTGGTGGTAAGAGGGAGGGCATTAATGGTAGGCGGGGGGGTCAAAGTGTAGGCTGGAAGACTGATAGTAGTGGTGGGGGTGCAGGAAGGGTAATGGGGGCTGAGAGTAGGAGGGGAAATGGGGTTGGAGATGGTCCTGTTGTGGGGAGGGGAAGTTAAATTAAGAGAGGAGGTGTGTTCTGCGTAGTTGGTAAGGGGGTAGTGGGGACTGAGAATGGGGGGGGATAAAGGGGGGGATCTGCCGATATGCATGTTGTTGTGGTACTGGACTAGTTAGGTGTGTTGAGGGTGGGAGCTGTGCTGTCAGGGGTGAGCGGAGTGTTAATGTCAGCTGTAGGTGTGGGAGGAGTGTTGATGGTAAGTGTGGAGGTCCGAGGGTTGGTAGAGGGCTTAGGGGTGTGAGTGGTGTATGAGGGGGAGCGATCTGTGTCTGTGTTTGAGGCATGTGTGACAACTGCCTGGTGCTGAACTGGGATAGAGTGGTTGTGGGTGGGAGATGGGAGGTCGGGGGTGGTAGATGTGTCCCTGATTGAGGAGTATGTAGTAGCTAACTGGCCCTGAAATAGCTTAGAAGGGTTGTGGGTGGTGGGGGCTGTGAGGTCATGGCTGGTGGGACTGGAGGAGATACGAGTGTTGGTCCGTGAATTGGAGAGGTGTTCTTTGAAAGTGGGGAACAAGTTGTCTAGTAGTTCCAGGTTCCTGTCTGTGGATTGAGATAGGACAATCCCGTTATTGTAAATAGTGATGGTGGCTCTACCTGGAAAGAGTTGGGATGGTGTGATGGAGAGAGTTAGGCTGTGAGTGGATTTCTTGGTGGAGGAGACGGTGAGTAAAGTGAGGAACATTTCTCCATTGAGCTCTGCGTGTGGTGTGGAAGATGATATCAGTGTTCAGGGATCCATTGACCGGTGAGAAGTAGGTGTCAGCAAAGGGGGTTTCAAAGTGCGACCTAAGGAAGTTGTGTTTAAAGCGTTTAGCTGCTTTTTTGGTGAGTGTTGGTGGGTAGTTGATTTTATATGTGTGATTGCCGATAGGATGGTGGTTTAGGTGGGTATGGGTGACTGCACTATAGTGGCACACATGTGCAGAAAAACAGATACATACAAATACATACAGTAAGTTACACAGTACACAAGTGGTACTAGTGATCAACCAGCATGAGCATATAAGGACAGTATACTCAATACAGAACACCCTGGGTCTTCTACAGAAGAGTGAGAGAGGAGTGAGTCAACCAAATGAAGCAACCACTAGGGTACCAGTCTTCCGAGTGGGAGCGAAACGTCCTTCTACCAAGACCCATCAATCACCCAATGTGATGTCTCATCATCTGGGTTTAGGTATCATCCCATCAAGGAAAACCGATCTAGGGATTGATCGGAAAAAACCTTGACTAAGAGGAAGACTATGGGTTAGCTGGTCACCCTACATAGTACTTACTCACATCCAGAGACTCACTTAGAAAGTGAGAGGATCAAAGAGGTATAGGTAAAGGATGTGAAATGACCCAGGGTGTTCTGTATTGAGTATACTTGTAATAGGGGATATTCACCCTGCTGGTCTATAAAATTATCCCTTAGACCCTCCATTAAGATATGTGTCGTGATTTATAAGGACAGTATACAAGTGCAAACAACAATTTACGTGAATCAGAAATCAAAAATAAAAAGTGACATTAGTTAGCAGCCACAATATATGAGGTAGCACTCTGTGCATTACTAGTGTTCAAAATACAGTTAGAAGTGACACTAGTGAGCAACCAGAAATATATGAGGTAGCAGTCGGTGTGTTATAGGAGAGAAGAGTGTGAATGGATGCGGGTTGCAGAACTGTGCAAAATAGTACAGAATACAGAAGAAGTATATGATGCTAAATAAGTATACTACTGATTGAATAAAAGAACAGAATACAGATGCAAAAAATATTGTACCTGAATTAAAAATCAAAAATCAAAAGTGACATTAGTTAGCCATCCAAGTATATGAGGTAGCAATCTGTGCATTAAAAATATTCAAAATACAGCTAGAGGTATAATACTGCAATATTAGGCAGACATTCTAGCAATCTGTACATTAAAAATATTTAAAATACAGGTAGAGCTATAATACTGCAATAATAGGCAGACATTCTTTCATATATGAGGTAGCAAATACCCGGCAGACAAATGTTCAAAATACAGGTAGAAGTATAGTGCTGCAATAAGCGGCGGACATTCTTTCACAAGAAGGTGTAGATACCTAACTGATCAAAGTACTCGGTAGCTGAGATTAGTCTATAATGAAAGATTCTTAGTGTATGCTCATTTAATGATGAAAATGACTAGTCCAGGATGGCCGCCCAAGAGAGAGATTGGTGAAAACATGGCCGCCAAATAGGTGAGATAGAAACAGTAGTCCTCTGTTTGTTGCTGTTGCTTAGATAGCAGGGAAGAGCAGTTTCCCTTCCCACTCATGCAAGCTGGGGAGATAGAGATAATAGTCCTCTGTCTGCTGCTATTACTTTGAGCATAGGGGGAGGAATTTCACTTTCTATTTGAGCAAGCAATGCTCAAAGCTAGCTGGAAGGGATTCTTATCTCTGTGTGGGGGAGTTAAGCTGAGGAGCCTCGTGAACATCAGAGGTACCGGAGGGGATTTATTGCTACAGTTTTATGGTCCCAGCCATTTTGAACAAAGGAGGTAGTTTTAGAAAGTTTACAAAATGCGCAGGCGGGTGGGAGAAATAAGTACCTTAAGGCACTGTGTGCCTGTTGAGTCTGCCAGCAGAATTTTGCAGAAGCAGTGTTTTAGTCCAAGAGTTTTTCAGTCCCTTCCGATTAGCAGATGTATGTGAGCTGTGTGAACGTGATCCCAAATGATTAGATCAGGGCTCCAAATCTCACTTCTCAAATTTCAGATGTTTAGATCAGGGCTCCAAGCCTGTATAACCCTGGAGGGCGGGAAGCGGCCGATGGGGGCAGACTCCGGTCTTCTGTCGCCCCTACAGTTCTTGTTAGGCTCAGGGCTCACTTCGGTCGCACCTCTGGGCAACGGCGCCACAGGCTCCGGTCGCATCCAGCCTCCGGTGCAGCCGAGGGCAGTCTCCACACATCCGTCGTGTCTCCTGTGCCCATATCCAGCCTCCGGCGTTGCGGTGCGGGGGGGGGAGGGGGGGCCTCTCTCAGCCCTCCGATGTCTTCAAGCGTCTCTGCCGTGGAGCGGGCGGGGGGGGGGGCCTCTCTCAGCCCTCCGCTGCCTTCGAGCCTCTCACAGCCCTCCGATGCCTCTCACAGCCCTCCGTTGCCTCTCTCAGCCCTCCGATGCCTTCGAGCGTCTCTGCCGTGGAGCGGGCGGGGGGGGGGGCCTCTCTCAGCCCTCCGATGTCTTCGAGCGGGCAGGCGGTGATGGCTCAGCAGGCTCCTGGCGCTTCAGCCGCACGTGCGATGCGACGGGGGTGTCGCCGTGAATCCAATCCGCCGTGAATCCAATCCGCGGTGCAGGCTCAGCAGATTCCCGGAGCTTCAGCGATAAGGGTGTCTGAGGCGAGTGTCCGATCGCGGGGCTTTTCAGGCTCCAAACCTCTGTTAAACAGGTCAGCAGGCAATCCAGTTACTTGAGATAATTTTCTGTTTTTGGTCCGTCGTGTTGATGGGGGGCTGGTGGGTGCTAACAGGGATAATGCCCGAAAAGGGATCCCAAGCACTGGGAGCTCTTCACATGAACTCCTACAAGGCGGCCATCTTGTTTACCTAAAAGAAACTCCTTCGGAGCCATCTAATAATGTGGCCTCGGACCCCGACACGTGTTTTCAGTTCTTCTCTTCCCCCGCGGAGCTGTGATGTGTGTTGACCAGAGTCGTCTCCGCTTATTTCTTGGTATGAGGCAGCTGCTGCCGCGCTTTGTTCTCTGGTCTCTGGTCTCTGGTCTCTGGTTTATGGCCTGTCCACGGAGTACAGTCTTGTATGCCTCCCAGAGAATAGTAGGGGAGTCCACCGACGTCATGTTTTCGGTGAAGTAGTGTTTGGTCATGTTTCTGAGTTCCTTTTTAGGTCTCGCCTAGACGAAAGCAAAAGCAAAGCTTTTGCTGACTAGGGCGAGACAACTTATGTTATCACTTTTGGGGGAATGTGGACAGCAGACTGACACGCGCTTCTCCTGCCAGAGATTTTACCTTGTGAGTGCGCACGGCGCCGTGCCCCTCTCCTGCACTCACACAGCCACACTCACGTATGCGCACACACGCATACTCAGGCAAACACACACTGCATACACACAGGCACCCCCCCCTCGCCGCCGCACCTACACACACACTAGCGCACCTACACACACACACAGAGACCCCCCCACACACACACCAGCGCACCTACACACACGCACGCACACATAAAGAGACCCCCCTCCCCCGCCGCCATCGCACACATAAACACACACAAGTGCACCCCCCTCCCCCCTACAACTAAGCCCCACTTACCGCCATTCGGGACTTCTGTAGCCGGGGCTCTCCCTCGGGCATGGGAGCCCCGCTCTAAGGCACTCCGTGGGCGCGTGCGCGGGACTCCCGAAGACGGAAGTCCCACCCAAAGGAAGTGGGCGGCGTGCGCGCCGTACTTTCCAGGACGCTGCAGGTTGGTGCGAAGGGGTACGCTTCAGGCGTATGTGGCGTGCGGGGAGCACCCGCGGACTGCTACGCTTCCGGCGTACCTTCGGGCCTCACAGCGGCAAGGAGGCAAGTGTAGACGGGGCTCCTGGGGCAATCTGGAGGCTCTCCTCCCGGTGGGGGCTCGTCCAGCTCGTACAGGCGTCTCCAGCAACTTCCCTCACTGCTAGTCCTCGCATCCACCGTGAGACTACGTGCACGCGCCGCTGCTCTCACTGCAATTAACCGGCCGACAAATCACGCAAACGGCTCTCTGCCCCGGCACGGACACAGCATTTTGGGAGACTCAGAATGTTTTGAATCCAATGTCATTTCACCGCCCACAGATATTTCTATCTCAACAACCGAGCGGTTGCATTGTCCACCCGCTATATTTTTGGTAATCAGTAGACTGTTTAGTATTACACATGATGGGTCCTTGTTTTTATGTATTTCTAGAACGTATGTAGCAGAGCGGCTTTGGCGGCTATTTAGTAATTACGTACTACACGGGGATGATTTATTCCTTCCGGCACCAGTAAGTGAGACATCAATAGCTTCTGCTTTTATCTCACTACGCATTGTTGTTCCAATGTTTTTCAGCCCGGTTTTTTCTTGCTTGTTACAGGTACATTATTTTGCCTCTAACCGGTTCTCTGAATGGACCTTACAAGCCCCTCAATCCTTGATTAACCCTTTCGATGCTGATGACGAGCTCAGCTCGTCATCACCCACGGGTGTCGTGAGCTGATGACGAGCTGAGCTCGTCATGGTGCCACTAAAATGGCAATTTCCAGCACAGGGGGGGGGGGGGGGGGAACGCCCAGCAGCCATGTGGTTAACCCACCGTGATTAACTTCTCTTAGTAAGCTCGTGTTCTCTTGCATTCTCTCTCGTTTTTTATTCACTTTCATACGTCCTCAAACACTGTTATCTCGTTTTTACCTTACACTCTAGGAAGTCTGGCCCCCCACTTCACCTTTGTCCTGATAATAACATTAACTTTTATTTAAGTATTAATTATTTAAAAAAATAAAAGCCATTGTTATTTGTAATAGCAATACATGCAAGTCACGTAACTACAACACATATTGCATTACAAATGCTATAGGTGTCACATTTGCGAAAGTTATAACTATTGGCATTGTAAATAACAAAGCTATTAATTTCGCTATTTTCAAAACCAACACATAAATAAAAAATGTGTCATTTACAATACCAATAGCTCAAACTTTCCTAATGCGAGACCTATTGCATTGCAAATGCTTGTTAATTTTAGGGACCTTGAGGTAAGTTGCGTGGATGGGAAAAATCCTTCTACGTGACTTCTCTTGGGTGGAAAGCGTTAGTAGTATTTGGCAGTGATCAGGTATCCCCGGAGGGGGATTTCTACGCTGTCGACCTGTTGTAGGCCATTCCGAACGCCAGGAAGTAGTCTATCCGCGATAGACTGTTGTGCACCGTGGAGTGGTAGGTGTATTGGCGCGTGTTGGGGTGCGTGTGTCTCCATATGTCTATTAGCCCCAAAGCCTCCATGAAGCTCTGGAAGTGGGAGGGTCCAGGCGCTTTGGCCCGAGCCGGGAATCTGTCCACTGAAGCGTCTGCCGTTACGTTGAAGTCACCTCCGATGATGACATCGCCCGCCTGCAGAGTCAGAAGAAATTCACCCAGTGCTGGCAGCGTTACCGAGTGGAGTGCCGGCGGGATATATACTGATACCACGGATAAAGGCCTCCCTTCCCACTGCCCCTGAATCGCTGCGAAACAACCCTGCTCATCGATTTTAGTATGAAGGATGAGGAACAGGGAGGATTTTTTAACCAGGATACCCGTCCCCCTATAGCCCGAAGTGAATTCTGAATGTACCGCCATTTTGTAACCCCTCCTATCTAAAGCCTTGGACGCACCTCCTGGGAGGTGCGTTTCTTGGAGAAGGACTAATGCGGGTCCCTGCCTCTTCACAGCCTGTATTACCAACCCCCTCTTAATCTTGTCCCCTAACCCTCTCACGTTCCAAGTCATCATTCGGAGAGGTGCAACCGGTGCTCTCAGCTGCACACCATCATGTGCAATAGATTGTGAGTCGGACATTGCTGCGTTCGCGAGCATTGCTGTGCCAGGATTGTCCCCACTGCAGTGTAGGCTGTTGGCCCCAAAAGCCCGAACAGTGTGTGCGTCCAGTGTCATGTCCCGCTACTACATGTAAAACTAAAAAAACAAGAACTGCCCCCCTCTCCCCCCCCCCTTCCTGCTTCCCTGCTCAACGGACATCGAACCGCCTGCCCCCCCAACTTAGCAGAGTGCTTTACCCATCCCCAAACCAGTGTACTTGCTTGCTGGGGAGAAAGGCCCTCCTGAGTCGGCAGCCCCTCTAGTCCTCTTCAGAGACCCTCAGTCCAGTGTCCAAGTGCGGTCCGACCTTCAGAGTTCGTAGCCGCTGATAGTCCAGTGAGTGCCGGGGGTTCATGATGCCGCTCCGGGGTCAGCTACAAAGCCCTCCTGTGTTAGTGGCCCTTCTGTATTCTCCCGTCCTGATGCCTGCGACCCTGCAAGGTTGTCTTCTCGCTGGCCCCTGTTATTTCTGTTTGTGCGGCGAGGCAATCCAACCTGCCTCCATCCCTCCAGCCAGTTCCCGGGCAGCCTCCGGCGTGTCAAAAAACCATGTTTTGTTATCTGCAACGACTCTCAGCCTGGCCGGAAACAGCATGGAGTAGGGTAGTTCCTTCTCTCTTAGTGCCTTTTTTATGTCTAGAAAAGTTCGACGTCTGCGGGAGACTTCGGCAGTGTAGTCCGGGAAAAAGGCGACTGTGGAGTTCTGAATCTGGATCGAAGGCGACACCCTCGCCGCCTGCAAGATGGCGTCTCGGTCGCGAAAGTTGAAGAGCCTCGCCAGTATTGGCCTCTGAGGCGCACCCGGTTTTGGCCTCCCACCTGGGACTCTGTCCCCCCTCTCCACCGAAAAGAAGTGTGAGAGCCCCTTAGATTGGAGTCTTGTTTTAATCAGCTCTTCAACATAGAGGTCTGATGCTCGGGTACCTTCAGATTCCAGAACCCCAAGAATTCTGACGTTGTTCCTTCTTGAGCGCCCCTCCTGATCGTCCAGCTTCTCCTTGAGCGATTTATTTTCAGCCTCCATACGTTCCACGGTTATTTGCAGTCCTGAGACATCCTCAACGAGGGATTTGGTGACCACCTCAACCTCTTTCATACGTTCGCTCATTTTGTGCAAGTCTGCACGCAAGAGGGTGACATCCGTGGAGATCGAACCCACTGTAGCTTGTACCTGCATTAATGCCTTCATTACATCTTTCAGCGTTACTTTTTTGGACCCTTCTCCTTTCGACGTTTTCCCAGTGGACATCCGCAACTCTGCGTGAGGGGGGTTGTGTTTATCGTAGGCGAACTTATCCAGTCGTGCTTGCGTCAAGTTGCTCTTTGCGCCTTTGCCTGCCATGGTTCCTGCCGTCAAGGCCTCACTGCAACCAGACTATTCCCCTGTCTCCTGATATTGAGCAGTCTATTGGGGGGGTACTACGTCCCCTGGAAGTCGCAGTGTGCTTGGTGCGGGCAGCCCTTCAGCTTGTAAATTCCGCCGTACCACAACCACCGGCAGTCTCTGGCGGAGTGTTGCAAAGCCCGGAAGTCTTCTCCCACGCTTGTACAACCTCGGCTGCAGGGCTTTCAGATGTAGCGCTATGCGGAACCACTCCCGCTATTTTCTTTGGGCTGGGCGTGCGCCCCCCACGGTTTCCGTCGTGTCTCAGGGAGTACGCAAGCCTCCTCACCGGCTGTGTAGGCCGCCAGATCAGGCGACGCGCAAGAGTCTCCCGTCACCCTTCTGTTCCGGCTGTTGAGGATGAATCCAGCCTCTGCGGTATGCCCGGCTAGTCACAACCCCGCTGGTGGTCCTTAAGCTGTTACTGTGTATTTGCGGTAACTCTGACTGGCGCAGGTGGTGTTCTCCTCTGGGACGGATGCCTATCAGTAGTCAGAAGACTCCGCTGGTCTGGTGCTATATATAGCGTGCTTTACAGTCCCACGGACCGCTGGTTGCACACGATTCTCGACACCCCCAGCGCTCGCACTGTTGTCTCCTGGGAGCTCACTGGGTCATTTGAGGCAAGGGCGTTCCAAGCGCCTCACCGCCACCGCCACCGCCGCTTGTAGTGGCTATGTAATGGTGCAGGGCAGACTTCCGGCGTTTTTCACCCAGACTGCCCCCACTTCCGCCCGGCTCGCAGGGATCACCGCAGACCGGTGCTGCCAGTCGTCGTCAAGGCCACTGCCGGGTGTGACGCAGCTTGGGGTCGTCCCGGTCCCAGCTGCGCTCCGGAGTGGTGTCGGTTGGTGCTGCGCGGTCCCGGGCCTCAGGCCTCTCCTTCTGAGGTTTTTTTTTTAGCGGATAATGGTGCGGATGTGTGAAGGAGGCCGCCTTACTCACGGAGCTTCCCGCTTATCCTGCCGCCATGTTCGGCTGCTAGCCACGCCCCTCGCTCTTTCTGTTTTTTAATTGAGTTTCTAACCATCTATTCAGAATTTGTGCTTTGTATTTTAGGGGTGCAGGACAATATAGACGATATGGCATTAGAAGGACCAAGACAGGCCTCTGCTGGCCGCCTACTCCTGCTACAAGACAGGCCTCCTACCCCCACTCCAAGTCTGGCCTCCTACCCCTTCCACAAGAGTCACTCAATATGAAAATGTTTACATCACAGATTGTTATTCATCTACGCGCTCTTCATTAGTTGAATATTCCCAACCGCATTCCACCAAAAGTGCTTTGCTTTATGCCCGAGGCCTGGCATAGGCGTGGCCCCAGATGCTTGAGCTCCTTTGTGCATCCTTATGCATTCATGCACACCCTTCACTTGAATAGTTTGCACCTTGCCATTGTACTGCATTTCAATTGATCTAGGCTCAGTGGCAGCTCTTTTTCTCTGCTTGGTCCTTTGTTATGGAAACTCTGCCTTTGAAACAGTGTCCTTTTTGGAGTTTCGTATGATGTTTAAGTCCTGGCAGTTCAGACAGAGCTTTTAGCCATCCGGCTCCCTACTTAGCACTGGGAAACCCCATTTGGGTAAGCCAGGAGCTTTAAATATCCATAGATTAGGTTTTAATGACAATATCTGATCAGTATGTTTTTCAAATGTCTTTTGCCTTTCCTCATGCTCACCCCTCCTTGTTTTTCTTAAAATAGCTGCTTAAATAATATTTAATAAGTATAATTTCAAATGGATCTTCCTTTGAAGGATTTTGCGTAAATGTGCTTCATGATACGTATATCTTTCATTATTAGTTATCCAGTGTTTTGAGTTTTTGCATCTTCCCAATGCATCTCTCTGAAAAGGCTCTGATGATGCAAATGAAACAAAAGTGTGAAATCCAAAATACCCTCATATACGGGGGCAGCTAACTCCGTACCACCCACTCTTGTTAAATCAACCACACCACACACCTCTAACTCTGTGCGTATGAATCCCTGTACACTGTCACCGTCTGACTTATCCTCTGCAAACACTCCTCTCTGTTGTCTAACACTGAACTCCTCACCCGAGGCCCAACTCAGGATTTTCCGACCCTCTACTCACATCATTCTTCTGTATCTTACACCGATCTCACATCATACAAGCATCAGCGCTTTTTTACATACACCCTGTCCCAGTGGGTTACAATGGTTCTCTTGCACACATCCCTCTCAGTGGCGTACCGAAACTTAAGGGGGCCCCCCTGCAAAGCACATGGAGGCCCCCCTCGGCGGCCCAGCACACCACCTACCACTTTGCCCTACCACAGAGAAATCAAGTATGTTTTGATTTGAAACCTCCAACATTTAAATGTCATCTAAGTTCTAATGAGAAAATGGGAAATACTCTTAACATACAAGCTATGCCATTTGTAACAATACTGTCAAAAGCAGATTATTTGACTAAGGCAGCAATCAGAACAATGCCAAGGAGCGATCCTAGTGTCTCAGGAACTGCCTATAGCTGAAGAACAAAAAACAACTATGAAGGGTCTGAAATAGAATTGACAATACCTTGAAACTTTGAAAGACAAGCCCAAATCTGCAATTCCATGAAAACTCGACTGACAATATACATGAGAAGTACACAAGATATAAATCCGTAGCCTGTGAAAGTCAAGAGAAAAACACTGGTGAATTATCTGCATGCCACACATTAGCGACTGTCAAGGGTTTTGCATGATAGTAACGTGAAATGAGGAAGCAATTTCAATTTCTGCCATCATGTCTTTCTTAGTAAGCATTGCAAAACAGGCAGGGAAACGAGGCTGAGGAAAAAAACTGTTTGGATGCTTCAGAACATGGATGCAGATGTTTGTCTATTTTAATTTATAATTTCTGTAGTGTAAGCAATGCGAAGTACAAGATTTAAGGCACACATATTACACACCATAAATAACACTGCATGTAGAATAAAAACAAACAGTATCAGCAAGTACCTAATGCAATGGCGGCAGGTGAGATTTGAAAGTGGTGGGGTGGAAAATTATTGGTGTAGCACACCGTGCGAGCGAGCCCGAACCACCTAAGGAGGGTTCGGGGGGGGGGGGGAGGGGTTCCCCCCCGAGAAAATTTTGAAAAATTAGCAGGCAAATGGTGGATTTTCAAGACTTTCGGAAGCCATTGTGCTTAACAGAAACAGGCCACTGCCTCCCCTAAAACTATCATCAGTTCCAAGGCCTCATGAATAAACAATTCTAAATTGCAATAAACCACAATTAATTTTAACAATGTTGCATAAATAGGTTGGATCTGTCTACCTACCCAGTGGCTACGTGAGATAAAGTGGCATTCAATCTAGCCCATCAGAGTAAAATGCCTACTTTTTCCACATAGAATTGAATATCATATTGGTTAGTGTTCATTTTTTGAAACTCAATATCATGCATGAAGGCACCATGTATAAACAAAAAACACATACGCATACAGAGATAAAATATATACATGCAACACATAACATGTTTCCCCTACCTGTGCTTGTCTGTTTCCTTTATGAATCATTTGTTCAAAGCCAAGTACACAGGAGGTGAATGAAATCTTCATATGATATAATTGGCTACAGATAGAAATATTCATTTGAAGAAAAAAAAAATTCCATCTTACAGAATGTCAATCAGACTTTGAGCCGGCTAGCTTTACAGTTGAAACACGAAACGTAAGTATCCATCACCCCAAAACCAATTGTTCAAACAGTAATGTAGAATGCTTTATATAGATTTACATTTAAACAATCAAGTATGGTAAAATCCTTTAAAAAATAATTAATAAGGAGCAGGAAGATGACCAAAATCTTTGTGTAGATAAGGTTTAATAGTACAAGAAGTATGTTTTATATACTTTAAATTTAAATACTTTTTACATCACTGCTAAAGTGTCTGGTTACCATTACTTTAGAAAACTTGTATAAATATTTACATGAAATATGTATTGGTGCATGGAAGAAACATAACTTTCTTAAAGTTGTATGGGTTCACACATTTATATTATCTAACACCCATGAGGCCACTAACAAAATATTACTAGTAGATAACTCTATATGTTC
Source organism: Lissotriton vulgaris (assembly GCF_964263255.1). Lineage (NCBI taxonomy): Eukaryota > Metazoa > Chordata > Amphibia > Caudata > Salamandridae > Lissotriton > Lissotriton vulgaris. The sequence goes on along the minus strand of NW_028247661.1, from coordinate 150,998 downwards.
CAACAAGAAAACAAACATTGTTATATCATTTATCAAAGTGAAATGAGCCAACATTCAGACTCCTTGCATGCAAATATAAGTGCTCCCTTATAGATGTTGCATCACTGCAGATGGCAAATCGCATCAGATTCTGCTAAAGTAATGGAGTTGATGAACATGAAGTGCTGCCGCCTTAATATAATTGTTTGAACTTTTTTATGGCGTGTTGAGTATTAAGTATGAGGTAATGAGTCATGAGTAGATCTAAAGATATGCAACAGTGTCAAATCTAGTATGCTCTTCAGTTCAGAAATGAACCCTATCATTATAAATGAAGTAATATTATTAACAAATCCACTCAGTATCAGTCCATACGATGGTCAGTGGTAGAGATCGTTAAAAAAAGTACGTCCAGGATTCTACAGGCCTCTACCACACAGCAACACTACAGTGTATCAGTTTCCAATTAGGAAAAGAGCAAACAAACTACAGCTTCATCTAACGAATAGCCAGAAGAAAATTGTTCCTCCTAAAGGCCACTGCATTACAGCAAAAGTTTGTAAAACGAGACTGTATTCAGGACTGACTATAATACCTGGATCAGGACTGACTATAAAGATGAAACCAATAAACAATATCCTGTAATTCTTACAAGACTGACTGTAGCCCAGTATGCACCATCTTTAAGTATATAATGGAAGATGCATGTTATCAGTGTGTCAGGCTATAGTTTGTAAGTTAGTGCAAAGCTTGCCAGAGTGCAGGATATTCACAAAACTGGGTCATGTTTGCTGGGGAACTTTGAAAAAAGATTGAGAGAGAGGTGCATTAACTAATACCCTGAAACAACACTAAGCTTGTGTGGTTTTATAATGATATGTCTGAATTACTCTCAAGTCATGCAAGGTACTGAAACATAAATTGAACACATGGTGCATTTGCTTTCATAGGTTCCTGGACCTGCAGTATACTTGAATGGCTGCTTGAAATAGAAAGTAAACAAAAACTATATTTGTTAGCACCAATGATTCACAGCACCACGTGCATTTCCATGGTTTCTATTTGTACAGAAAGTTTGCACGCCGTTCTTTAATGTGAGCAAACTTTTCAATCGTTCTCTTGTTGAAATCTGGAATCTGATTTATTAGTTCCTTTTCCATTGACAGCATGGCCAATGCATTAAGTCGAGCTTGGCTCATTGTGTTCCTTAAAAATGTTTTTATCCTTTTCAGTGTGGAAAAGCATCTTTCAGCCTCCGATGAAGTCATAGGTGTCGTAATGACAATTCTCATTAATTTAAGAGTCTCACAAAAAGAAGTATGCAAGTTGTTTTGACATAAGAATATATATAAAGCCATGGCACCACCTGTAGCCTGCTGAAAGTCCTGTCTTCCATACAGGATTGATAGTTCAGTGCGCAGTTGTGACTTATTTAGCATTGGATATGCTTCCACTGTTTCATTGAGAGCTGCAGTAGGAAAATATTTGCAATGTTTTTGAAACAGGCCACTATGCAGTAGTGTTGCACTGACTAGATACCTTGTAAATGCAAAGCGCTCCTTGGCATGCACCACAATAATGTTGCATACTTCCTTTCCTTCCTGAATCAAGGTGTTTATCTGCAGTTTGCGATTTGTAAATCGAGAATCATCTGGCAATTCAGAGTCCATATTATCAATGGATTCTCGTACTTTGTTGAAGCTGATCATAAAGGCTGAAGTGTATTTTTGGGCAGATACAGTATTAATGTCTCTTTTGTAATTGCTCATACAACACATTGACGTGTGGCATTATATACCGTGGAACAAATAAAGAAAAAAAGAAACTCCCTGTCTTCCAGAGTCCTGATAAAGCCCTTAGCTTCACACAGAAGTGGAATCAAATGTACGGTCTTCTGTAATAGATTTCATGCATTCTAAAAGGTCACCCCTGTGTTCGTGAATTATATTGACAGCTTGGATGTTGAAGTTCCAGCGAGTTGCGGACCCTCTCGGTATTCTTTTTGCCACTATCTGTTCAAGCACTTCAGTCCATTTTGGCGAACGGGAAAAAAAGCCCAGTAATACCACCCAACTCTTTAAAGAAAATTCAGCATCTGGATATTTTTGAAGCAGCCTGTTCCATGATTAGATTTAGTTGGTGGGCATAGCAATGGACATAGTGCGCATTTGGATAGATGTCTCTGATCTTTTTCTGAACCCCACCAGAGGCACCACGCATGACGCTGGCACCATCATAGCTCTGAGCAATTAGCTTCTCTTTACCACTGTGCTCTGGAAAAATATGTTCAAGTTCATTAAGAATAGATGCTGAAATTGTATCTGCAGTTGAATCTTTAAGATTCGAAAAGCACCAAAATCTTTCCACTACCTTGGAATTGCCATCAATGTAGCGGAAAACAAGTACTGACTGCGTCTTGGTAGAGACATCAGTTGTATCATCGGCCTGGATAGCTACGTAATCAGGGCTTCTTATTTGCTGTACAATAGTTTCTTTTGTTACCTCCAGCATACAGTCAAGCAACTCATTCTGGATTGTCTTGGAAGTGCCTTTAAATACAGTTGCACTTTTTAAGTGTGCTTCCATTGCACTGTCTATAGTGGACACAAAATCAACCAGCCCTTTGAACACTCCAGGATTTCGGGAATTTTCAGTTTCATCATGGCTGCGCAATGCCAATTCAAAAGCTCCACAGAATTTTAAACAGTCAATCAATTTGGATAATATATAACGGTTCTTATCAACCTCCTCATTGTGTTTGATTACCCCCTTGCGGTAGGCTTCATTTAACTGTAGTGCAATATTCGATTTTTCAAACAAAGACAACTTTAATACATTGGTCAAGTGAGCTTCACTGGAATCATGCCTCTTTATTTTTTCTGCCAGATGTTTAAGGTCAGTAACTCCGGTTTTAGTCCAGCTAACTTCACCCCAAAAGAGCAAGCAGGGAAAACAGAACTAGGCATTCTTAGAAGAGCTGGCAGTTAACCACTCCATTTTATCAAACCAGCTCCGTGTAAATCTACGTGTGTAACCCTTGCCCCGGTCTTTTGTAGATTGTTCAATGTTATTTCAGGTTTATCAGGTCCAAGTTCTTTCACCCGAAGTTTATCTTCGTGTGTCATTCCCAAAAATGATTTTGTGAGTAAACTGTCAACTGTGTTCATTTTGACAAACGATAAAATGAACAGTTCAAAGAAAGCCTAAACTAGATTATAGATGTATCACCTAACTGAGGTCACCCACGTTTATTATGTAAAATACCATAGATGTACTAACAAGAAATATCAACAAGTACAGAAGTAGCAGCAGTAGTTAGTTGTGATTTGTGTATCACGTGATACGGATATGCAACTGTACTTCAAGTTCCTTTTTAGTGATTGGTGGATGAACTTTCAGCTGATTTAGTAACTGGTGCCTCCTGGTAAACTATCTGCTGAGTTGATCTGTAACCTGGAGACAAACTTCCTGCTGAGTTACTCTCTTGTTCCTGTTGATAAACTTAGTATCTGTTGATTTCTTTCCTTGTGCTTATCAAACTCTCTCTTGATTTCCTGTTGGTGCCTGTAAAAAACCTTTCTGCCAGTTTCCTCTCTGCTGCCTGTAGTTTCTTTTGAGAAACTATCTGTTGATTTCCTCCCTGGTGTTTGTCGAACTATCTGTTGATTTTCTCTGGTGCCTGTTGAAAACCTTTCTGCCAGTTTCCTCTCTGCTGCCTGTAGTTTCTTTTGATAAACTATCTGTTGATTTCCTCCCTGGTGTTTGTCGAACTATATGTTGATTTTCTCTGATGCCTGTTGAAAAGATTTCTGCTTGTTTCCTCTCTGCTGCCTGTAGTTTCTTTGATAAACTCTCTGTTGACTTCCTCTGCATGGTGCTTGTCAAACTATCTGTTGATTTCCTCTGGTGCCTGTTGAAAAGCTTTCTGCTGGTGTCCTCTCCGCTGCGTGTTAAACTATCTGCTGATTTCCTCCCTGGTGCCTGTGAAAAGGTAAAAAGGACGGAGGCTTTGAGAATAGTGTCCACTGGATACACAGCAGAAACCACTGAACAGCTTGAACAATTTGAAAGCAGCTGGTAATTTCACATTTGCATCAAAACCAGATGCCCAACGCCACAGGGACTGCGGTGTGTAGGTTTCTCAGTAATATAGGGTGAAATGCATTCTTAAAGGTTTCATGTACATTGACGTTGAGGTCTGTGGTGGAAGCATATGAACTAATATAGGCAGTCACAGAGTAGTGCTCTGTGGCACTTCTCCTGAGACATGGTGGACCTGCACCACAATTGAAACCTACAGTCCTGTATATACTCAGAGGGTGAAAAAACAGTTGAAAACAGAAATATCCTGGGGGCGCTGGCATGCTTAATGCACCTTGCATGGGGCCTCTTTAGGTTTCATTACATCAGTGTACTGCAGTCACCTCACCAGCCTTAGTGTCAAAATCTCAATTGCGTGCATTTAGGTGTAGAAATGTAAACAGACATGCTAAAGTATATTCAACAATTTCCATGTCATCACATTCAATACTGCTTTAAAGCTGTCTGAATCATTTTCAATAGTAGCTTCTTCCCTATCGTGCTTTCCATTAACATACACCTATCACAAAATGAACAATTTCACTAAGTTAAAAACCATAATTGTATAGCAACACATTTCAAATGTCATTTACTCTATCATATTCTGTAACTAAATTCTCTTTTGTAAAAAAGCCATCTACAAGTAATTTGCCAAGTAATATCCTTTCTACACCAGTAGTGTTCTACATCCTCTTTGTTGTGATATGTAAGGATGTTTTTGTTGCCTTGGCTATCGAAAATACCCCATATGCATGGTTTTCTCGTGATTAACTAAACTCAAGGGGGCTCAGCCTCAGAGTTCCCAATGTGGCTGTGTTTGTGATTTCAAAACTATCACATTATGAGGGGCAGACGGAATAACAGACTGCGCCAGTTGCCAATCGCAAAATGACAACCCATCACAGGCCCCACACAAGGCAAACAAACCCTGCACAGCACTTCACAAGAGCTAAAGTGCAATAACATTGAAATGACAATATAACATTTCATAGCAGTTAATTTGACCTTGTTAAGTACTCATAATTGCAATTGCATTTATATAGCCTACATGCACTAAAGCCTACATGCCTACTATAGCCTACATGCATTCTACTAAATAAGAACAATAATAATAATTACGAGCAAGCAATGGCATAGGCAAGAGGTCTCGCCTTTGGGACCATATAAGTGCTTAGCCATGCAACAGTTGATGTTGTTGCACCAGGGATATTGATCTGGATAACTAAACACTTATAAAGTCACAAAGGTGAGACCTATTGGCTATGCCTACGTTTGTGTGTAATGTCTTTGTTGTTGTTTAGATACATAAACAGCAACCACATTCATGTAGCACTATAAGCATACCCAGAAGCATATACAGACAAAATGTAGAGAGATATGCTGTGGGACAATACACAAAAGGCAACATGCAAACACAGGTGGTTGTCAATGGATGCGCGGATGGCTGTGAAGAGGAATACATAGTTAAAGAGACTGTTAATCAACATTTAAATTAAATGAGTCATGGTTTGTTCATGTCATTCTAAACATAAAACATTGCATGACTAATCACTCCATTGATGAAAATGTCTATTAAATGATACCTTTCTGTTCACATAGATAAGCATAGACAGAACAGATTTAGCTAAACGTTCAAATGCATACAATTTGGGTTTCTGGATACAGGTGCCAGCGAACCTGTCGACACAGCAGTGCGGGGCAGATTTTTGAAACAGCTGATTTTATGGTGGCATGGTCGGATTTTTGTGTTGGTTTGTGGATGGTTGAAGGGGTGTAGACAAAAATGCTGGTACAGTCCTATTTTCTTCTCGGTTTGTGAAAGAGGTAGGGCTTTGAATTACTGTAACACACACAACAAACAAGTATCATTAAAACAAATAAAAAGAATAGTGAGAAAAAACATTGGGACCCATAGAGGATTAGTGTTGAATTAGTATAGTGAAACATGCAACTACATTTTAAGTAGTGGATAGATTAGTCAGTTATTTGGATTTGGAATGATAGTGTTTTACCAGTTAATCTATGTATTCCATTCGTGTTGCACTAAACATATTGTGACAGAAATTTCAATAAAACATTTTTTTTCATTTCCATTTTACTTTTGTGTTCAGATGGTGCACGGACTGTGATTCAGAGACACATAGACAGATCACTAGATTTTAATCAGACCTGGACAAGATACGTGAATGGCTTTGGTCACCTAAATGGTAAAAACATTTGTTTCCTCCTTACAAGTGCACAGAAACAAATACAATCATATTTATAAAAAATACTCAACCTTTATAGGCTAAATATTTTAGGCAAGAAACTAAACACAATTTTTATAATTCAAGTTCCATATTACATGGACACTATGGAATAACGAGGTGTTAACTAATTACTTTTGATTGCATACATATTTTGCAAAGTATCTTTCCTGATAAGTATATAGACACACATTCATGCTCTTGCTCAAAATGGCCATTCTTACTTTGGACACTGATTTTGAAAGGAGTGTTCTCAAACAAATAGGCACACTGCGTCCAGTAAAGAGTAAAAAATGGCATGTTAGGGCTTGACCTGTGTTGTAAAACAACTACTTACCCAACTGATCTTCCTATCATTTGCAACGAATCACAGCCCAACGCGCCCTGACTGCCTGACAACACCTATATTTATATGGGTTAATCATATACCATTGCCAAGAAAAACACCTCATAACAAATAACTGAACAGCTGAAGACAGCACCTTCCAATCAGTAGACCCCTCCCATTCCACCGAAAGTTTAACTTCACATTGAATTTAGATTCATGTGGATAAAATATCTTCAGAACAAAGTGTGTAAGATATTTGAAAAGAAAATACAAACATTCTAATCAGTACACAAAATCTAAAATAACAGAGAAACTACAAAAGGCTTCATAGAGATTTTCCTAACGCGAAATCTTACAAATAATATCAATGATTGACAGTATTTCACTGCATCAGAAAACAATTTCTGTAACAGAAGAAGTGTAAGTCTAATTTTGGCTAAGGGTTCAGGCTAAGGGTTCTGGACAACCATGTAACATTCCCCTCGTTTTTTGTGCCCTTCTGCCCTCTGTTCCACTTGTTTTTTTGTGCCTTTCTGCTGCCCTCTGTTCCACTCGTTTTTAGGTCTCGCTCGAGACCTATTGCTGCCGAGTTGCCTGTGAAGGGAAACAGAGCGGTGCACGCGCAGACACACACACACACGTACACACACGTGCCAAGCCCCCAAGCCCCAAAGCCCCACTTACCGCATCAGCTGCCTCAGCCGCCACTCCTGACTTCTGCTGCCACCCGTCCTCTGGGTCATCCACTCCGTGGGCGCGGGCTTCTCGCAAAGAATGAAGTCCCGCCCCACGACAGCCGTGAGCGTGCACATCTCGAAACCGGAAGTTCGGGAGCGTGCACGTTCACGGCTTGTTTAACTCACACTTATCAACACAGCAACTTCAGCTCAACCTTGGGGCTCAGATGCTGCTTGGGTTTCTGTATCCAAATGCAGCAGGAGATGTTTCGAAAGCTTGCTGCTGCAGATCGAGTGAGTCACTTCAAAAATAGATTATTTTACTTTTCTACGTTTCCTTGGCCTTTCCTTGTGGGCCCAGGCAGCGCCTAGGAATGACCAAATGGCAGCTTTTGCTACTGTAAGCCTTTTTGCTTCGAGGGCTGATTTAAAGAAAAAGATACCTTCCTGAAGCACCGAAAAGTAAAGCCCAAGTCCCTCAATTACATGCAAAGCTACAATCCCATCTCTGGCTACTGCCCTGAGAAAGGTTTCTCCCTACACCAAAAAGCAAACGGCGGGAAGCGTGGAAAACAATACTCTCCCAAAAGAGCTGCCCCAACGATGGCACGGCGGTTCCAAGTGACGTCACCGGAAGTACGAGCCAACATGCTAGGTTTGATACATGCGAGCCCCAGCCTTCTTTAAACAGCTGTTGCAAGAACATGAGCTTGCAAGCTGGCATGCAAGAATCTACTGAGATACTTACATTTTCTATCGGTGAGTGCCAGAACCTCGCCCAGTCCAGACATTTTGCTGTGCATTCTGGGATTTGTAGTTCTGTTGCTCTCCATTTACAATCTGGACTAGAAGTCTCAGAATGCACGCGCAAAACGTGGACTGGGTGATTTGTGTAAAAAGCAAGCTGCATTGAGGGGGCTGTAGCAGTCATTTCATCCAATAGTAGATTGCAGTCTGAGGTTTGTAGTTTTGTCATATTGCTATTGGACTCTAAAGCCCAGAGTGCAACACTGCGTTGCTTCAAAACATGCCGATGTCCAAACACACATATCAAAAACATACAAATACTTGTTGATTCAAAATGTAATGTTGCCTCACCCATCCTGCCAGAGCGCAATTTCCTCCTCACTGTTCCTTTGTTATTTATGTTTTGTTGAGCCTGCTGAATGAGGAATAACCAAGGGCACCGGATTCTCTCAGTTCAACTGGCACACGTAATTCCCTATGACGTGCAGACTATCTCTACGCCTACGACAGGTGGTAAATGGGAGCGGCTGGTGGTGCAGGGCTGGTGGGTGGGAGTGCAGAGGGCGTCAGTGAGCGATGGCGGGGGAAACACCTGTGTGCTGAAGGTTAGGCGCACCTTTTTAGATGATTTAAACCTGGCTTTTAGTGGGATGAAAAACTGGGGGTCTCTCAAAGGGACGTGGTCGAGGGCGTGGCTTAAAACATTTATGCAAATAAAAGATCTGTGCTCAGCATATTGTGCCGCCGGCTGGTATGTCGATGCTTCAGTCATCGCCTCCAGATGTATAATACAACAAGTCACATTACAGCTACAAGCCGGGCCTCCTGCTGTGTGAAAGGGTGTTAGCTGCATAAGATACATATACTACATGCAGACATACATACAACCAGGGCTTCGTTGTCTGTAATATTGCAAATGCTTTAGTTCTTGCCCCAGAGGTTGTGGCGTAATGGCTAGATCTACTAACTTCGGAGCTGAGGAAGCAGGTTTGGATCCACAGCGTGGGCTCAACATCTGACCCTGGGGCTGATTCACAAGCCCCTTGTGATGCCTCCACATCACTTGTCGCCGTATTCAAAGTGACACAACCAGCGGCGCAGGGGACTTGTACATAAGCACCCCTGTGTTTCTGGGAAAATCACTTCATTGCCAGTGGAACCAACAAACAAATGTTGGTGCTGGTTTCAAGCACTTCAATATAGAAGCGCAAAGAGATGAAAGATACAGCAGAAGACAATGAACTTCGGAGCCCGTCTCGGAGCCTGCGCTCACCGGCAGGACCCGGCCCACTTTAAGCCCTGCATTTAGAGAGATTCTTTTACCGCGGATGCTAGAAGCCAATACGTATCCTGTTCTTCAATGTATATATATACATACACTTTAGGGGACAAGACTGGGAGCAGTCAGGGTGTATCGAAAGAATCCATCTTTCATGAGCACTGGAGTGCACTGTCCATTCATACCTGGCGGTGTCTAAACAGTGCTTTAAATGGAAAAACATAAGTGCAGGTACTCACCACATTGAGACGTGGACTGGGAGCGGGGCTTTGGGGGCGGGGCTAAGGGCAGCGCAAAGGGATCCGGACAGGGGCACACATTTCATGTGCTTGAGATTGAATTGGTGTGCTGGGTGCTGATGTGCATAATGATATGAAAGCATTTCTGGTATCTTTTGATTATTCCATTTCCCTTATACGTACAAAAGGGCACATTTATCGAAAAGAATCTCCTGCAGGGATCGGTAGGACGCATGACTGGCAAAGCGGAACTACAAGTCCCAGAATTCAGAGTTGATTAGTAAAGGACTTAATGAAAGAGGCGCTGTTGAGACGGGCCACGTGGCAGCCCTAGAAATACGCCAATCAGAATAGCATTTAGGTGAAGCAATGAAGGGATGCTGAGAAAAGACAACTAGAACAGGGAGGGTAAGAATTCAGACACAGTTCCGTATGTGGAACCAGCTCCAGGTGAACATGGAGCAGCCTGCCTCAATCCCGCTTGTTTCCCTCCTTTCCTTAGTTTCTCCTCGCCTGCTGTCTTGTGTTTTCATTGAATGCGCCCCCTGCGCACCTGTGTTGCCGTTGCGATTTGTATATCAAGAATCATCTGGCAATTCAGAGTCCATATTATCAATGGATTCTCGTACTTTGTTGAAGCTGATCATAAAGGCTGAAGTGTATTTTTGGGCAGATACAGTATTAATGTCTCTTTTTTGTAATTGCTCATACAACACATTGACGTGTGGCATTATATACCGTGGAACAAATAAAGAAAAAAAGAAACTCCCTGTCTTCCAGAGTCCTGATAAAGCCCTTAGCTTCACACACAGAAGTGGAATCAAATGTACGGTCTTCTGTAATAGATTTCATGCATTCTAAAAGGTCACCCCTGTGTTCGTGAATTATATTGACAGCTCGGATGTTGAAGTTCCAGCGAGTTGCAGACCCTCTCGGTATTCTTTTTGCCACTATCTGTTCAAGCACTTCAGTCCATTTTGCCGAACGGGAAAAAAAAACCAGTAATACCACCCAACTCTTTAAAGAAAATTCAGCATCTGGATATTTTTGAAGCAGCCTGTTCCATGATTAGATTTAGTTGGTGGGCATAGCAATGGACATAGTGCGCATTTGGATAGATGTCTCTGATCTTTTTCTGAACCCCACCAGAGGCACCACGCATGACACTGGCACCATCATAGCTCTGAGCAATTAGCTTCTCTTTACCACTGTGCTCTGGAGAAATATGTTCAAGTTCATTAAGAATAGATGCTGAAATTGTATCTGCAGTTGAATCTTTAAGATTCGAAAAGCACCAAAATCTTTCCACTACCTTGGAATTGCCATCAATGTAGCGGAAAACAAGTACTGACTGCGTCTTGGTAGAGACATCAGTTGTATCATCGGCCTGGATAGCTACGTAATCAGGGCTTCTTATTTGCTGTACAATAGTTTCTTTTGTTACCTCCAGCATACAGTCAAGCAACTCATTCTGGATTGTCTTGGAAGTGCCTTTAAATACAGTTGCACTTTTTAAGTGTGCTTCCATTGCACTGTCTATACTGGACACAAAATCAACCAGCCCTTTGAACACTCCAGGATTTCGTGAATTTTCAGTTTCATCGTGGCTGCGCAATGCCAATTCAAAAGCTCCACAAAATTTTGCACAGTCAATCAATTTGGATAATATATAACGGTTCTTATCAACCTCCTCATTGTGTTTGATTACCCCCTTGCGGTAGGCTTCATTTAACTGTAGTGCACTATTTGATTTTTCAAACAAAGACAACTTTAATACATTGGTCAAGTGAGCTTCACTGGAATCATGCCTCTTTATTTTTTCTGCCAGATGTTTAAGGTCAGTAACTCCGGTTTTAGTCCAGCTAACTTCACCCCAAAAGAGCAAGCAGGGAAAACAGAACTAGGCATTCTTAGAAGAGCTGGCAGTTAACCACTCCATTTTATCAAACCAGCTCCGTGTAAATCTACGTGTGTAACCCTTGCCCCGGTCTTTTGTAGACTGTTCAATGTTATTTCAGGTTTATCAGGTCCAAGTTCTTTCACCCGAAGTTTATCTTCGTGTGTCATTCCCAAAAATGATTTTGTGAGTAAACTGTCAACTGTGTTCATTTTGACAAACGATAAAATGAACAGTTCAAAGAAAGCCTAAACTAGATTATAGATGTATCACCTAACTGAGGTCACCCACGTATATTATGTAAAATACCATAGATGTACTAACAAGAAATATCAACAAGTACAGAAGTAGCAGCAGTAGTTAGTTGTGATTTTTGTATCACGTGATACGGATATGCAACTGTACTTCAAGTTCCTTTTTAGTGATTGGTGGATGAACTTTCAGCTGATTTAGTAACTGGTGCCTCCTGGTAAACTATCTGCTGAGTTGATCTGTAACCTGGAGACAAACTTCCTGCTGAGTTACTCTCTTGTTCCTGTTGATAAACTTAGTATCTTGTGCTTATCAAACTCTCTCTTGATTTCCTGTTGGTGCCTGTAAAAAACCTTTCTACCAGTTTCCTCTCTGCTGCCTGTAGTTTCTTTTGAGAAACTATCTGTTGATTTCCTCCCTGGTGTTTGTCGAACTATCTGTTGATTTTCTCTGGTGCCTGTTGAAAACCTTTCTGCCAGTTTCCTCTCTGCTGCCTGTAGTTTCTTTTGATAAACTATCTGTTGATTTCCGCCCTGGTGTTTGTCGAACTATATGTTGATTTTCTCTGATGCCTGTTGAAAAGATTTCTGCTTGTTTCCTCTCTGCTGCCTGTAGTTTCTTTGATAAACTATCTGTTGACTTCCTCTGCATGGTGCTTGTCAAACTATCTGTTGATTTCCTCTGGTGCCTGTTGAAAAGCTTTCTGCTGGTTTCCTCTCCGCTGCCTGTTAAACTATCTGCTGATTTTCTCCCTGGTGCCTGTGAAAAGGTAAAAAGGACGGAGGCTTTGAGAATAGTGTCCACTGGATACACAGCAGAAACCACTGAACAGCTTGAACAATTTGAAAGCAGCTGGTAATTTCACATTTGCATCAAAACCAGATGCCCCAACGCCACAGGGACTGCGGTGTGTAGGTTTCTCAGTAATATAGGGTGAAATGCATTCTTAAAGGTTTCATGTACATTGACGTTGAGGTCTGTGGTGGAAGCATATGAACTAATATAGGCAGTCACAGAGTAGTGTTCTGTGGCACTTCTCCTGAGACATGGTGGACCTGCACCACAATTGAAACCTACAGTCCTGTATATACTCAGAGGGTGAAAAAACAGTTGAAAACAGAAATATCCTGGGGGCGCTGGCATGCTTAATGCACCTTGCATGGGGCCTCTTTAGGTTTCATTACATCAGTGTACTGCAGTCACCTCACCAGCCTTAGTGTCAAAATCTCAATTGTGTGCATTTAGGTGTAGAAATGTAAACAGACATGCTAAAGTATATTCAACAATTTCCATGTCATCACATTCAATACTGCTTTAAAGCTGTCTGAATCATTTTCAATAGTAGCTTCTTCCCTATCGTGCTTTCCATTAACATACACCTATCACAAAATGAACAGTTTCACTAAGTTAAAAACCATAATTGTATAGCAACACATTTCAAATGTCATTTACTCTATCATATTCTGTAACTAAATTCTCTTTTGTAAAAAAGCCATCTACAAGTAATTTGCCCAGTAATATCCTTTCTACACCAGTAGTGTTCTACATCCTCTTTGTTGTGATATGTAAGGATGTTTTTGTTGCCTTGGCTATCGAAAATACCCCATATGCATGGTTTTCTCGTGATTAACTAAACTCAAGGGGGCTCAGCCTCAGAGTTCCCAATGTGGCTGTGTTTGTGATTTCAAAACTATCACATTATGAGGGGCAGATGGAATAACAGACTGCGCCAGTTGCCAATCTCAAAATGACAACCCATCACAGGCCCCACACAAGGCAAACAAACCCTGCACAGCACTTCACAAGAGCTAAAGTGCAATAACATTGAAATGACAATATAACATTTCATAGCAGTTAATTTGACCTTGTTAAGTACTCATAATTGCAATTGCATTTATATAGCCTACATGCACTAAAGCCTACATGCCTACTATAGCCTACATGCATTCTACTAAATAAGAACAATAATAATAATTACGAGCAAGCAATGGCATAGGCAAGAGGTCTCGCCTTTGGGACCATATAAGTGCTTAGCCATGCAACAGTTGATGTTGTTGCACAGGGATATTGTGCTGGATAACTAAACACTTATAAAGTCACAAAGGTGAGACCTATTGGCTATGCCTACGTTTGTGTGTAATGTCTTTGTTATTGTTTAGATACATAAACAGCAACCACATTCATGTAGCACTATAAGCATACCCAGAAGCATATACAGACAAAATGTAGAGAGATATGCTGTGGGACAATACACAAAAGGCAACATGCAAACACAGGTGGTTGTCAATGGATGCGCGGATGGCTGTGAAGAGGAATACATAGTTAAAGAGACTGTTAATCAACATTTAAATTAAATGAGTCATGGTTTGCTCATGTCATTCTAAACATAAAACATTGCATGACTAATCACTCCATTGATGAAAATGTCTATTAAATGATACCTTTCTGTTCACATAGATAAGCATAGACAGAACAGATTTAGCTAAACGTTCAAATGCATACAATTTGGGTTTCTGGATACAGGTGCCAGCGAACCTGTCGACACAGCAGTGCGGGGCAGATTTTTGAAACAGCTGATTTTATGGTGGCATGGTCGGATTTTTGTGTTGGTTTGTGGATGGTTGAAGGGGTGTAGACAAAAATTCTGGTACAGGCCTGGTTTCTTCTCGGTTTGTGAAAGAGGTAGGGCTTTGAATTACTGTAACACACACAACACACAAGTATCATTAAAACAAATAAAAAGAATAGTGAGAAAAAACATTGGGACCCATAGAGGATTAGTGTTGAATTAGTATAGTGAAACATGCAACTACATTTTAAGTAGTGGATAGATTAGTCAGTTATTTGGATTTGGAATGATAGCGTTTTACCAGTTAATCTATGTATTCCATTTGTGTTGCACTAAACATATTGTGACAGAAATTTCAATAAAATTTTTTTTTCATTTCCATTTTACTTTTGTGTTCAGATGGTGCACGGACTGTGATTCAGAGACACATAGACAGATCACTAGATTTTAATCAGACCTGGACAAGATACGTGAATGGCTTTGGTCAACTAAATGGTAAAAACATTTGTTTCCTCCTTACAAGTGCACATAAACAAATACAATCATATTCATAAAAAATACTCAACCTTTATAGGCTAAATATTTTAGGCAAGAAACTAAACACAATTTTTATAATTCAAGTTCCATATTACATGGACACTATGGAATAACGAGGTGTTAACTAATTACTTTTGATTGCATACATATTTTGCAAAGTATCTTTCCTGATAAGTATATAGACACACATTCATGCTCTTGCTCAAAATGGCCATTCTTACTTTGGACACTGATTTTGAAAGGAGTGTTCTCAAACAAATAGGCACACTGCGTCCAGTAAAGAGTAAAAAATGGCATGTTAGGGCTTGACCTGTGTTGTAAAACAACTACTTACCCAACTGATCTTCCTATCATTTGCAACGAATCACAGCCCAACGCGCCCTGACTGCCTGACAACACCTATATTTATATGGGTTAATCATATACAATTGCCAAGAAAAAAACCTCATAACAAATAACTGAACAGCTGAAGACAGCACCTTCCAATCACTAGACCCCTCCACTTCCACCGAAAGTTTAACTTGACATTGAATTTAGATTCATGTGGATAAAATATCTTCAGAACAAAGTGTGTAAGATATTTGAAAAGAAAATACAAACATTCTAATCAGTACACAAAATCTAAAATAACAGAGAAACTACAAAAGGCTTCATAGAGATTTTCCTAACGCAAAATCCTACAAATAATATCAATGATTGACAGTATTTCACTGCATCAGAAAACAATTTCTGTAACAGAAGAAGTGTAAGTCTAATTTTGGCTAAGGGTTCAGGCTAAGGGTTCTGGACAACCATGTAACATTCCCCTCGTTTTTTGTGCCCTTCTGCCCTCTGTTCCACTTGTTTTTTTGTGCCTTTCTGCTGCCCTCTTTTCCACTCGTTTTTAGGTCTCGCTCGAGACCTATTGCTGCCGAGTTGCCTGTGAAGGGAAACAGAGCGGTGCACGCGCAGACACACACACACACACGTACACACACGTGCCAAGCCCCCAAGCCCCAAAGCCCCACTTACCGCATCAGCTGCCTCAGCCGCCACTCCTGACTTTTGCTGCCACCCGTCCTCTGGGTCATCCACTCCGTGGGCGCGGGCTTCTCGCAAAGAAGGAAGTCCCGCCCCACGACATCCGTGAGCGTGCACATCCCGAAACCGGAAGTTCGGGAGCGTGCACGTTCACGGCTTGTTTAACTCACACTTATCAACGCAGCAACTTCAGCTCAAACTTGGGGCTCAGATGCTGCTTGGGTTTCTGTATCCAAATGCAGCAGGAGATGTTTCGAAAGCTTGCTGCTGCAGATCGAGTGAGTCACTTCAAAAATAGATTATTTTACTTTTCTACGTTTCCTTGTCCTTTCCTTGTGGGCCCAGGCAGCGCCTAGGAATGATCAAACGGCAGCTTTTGCTACTGTAAGCCTTTTTGCTTCGAGGGCTGATTTAAAGAAAAAGATACCTTCCTGAAGCACCGAAAAGTAAAGCCCAAGTCCCTGAATTACATGCGAAGCTACAATCCCATCTCTGGCTCCTGCCCCGAGAAAGGTTTCTCCCTACACCAAAAAGCAAACGGCGGGAAGCGTGGAAAACAATACTCTCCCAAAAGAGCTGCCCCAACGATGGCACGGCGGTTCCAAGTGACGTCACCGGAAGTACGAGCCAACATGCTAGGTTTGATACATGCGAGCCCCAGCCTTCTTTAAACAGCTGTTGCAAGAACATGAGCTTGCAAGCTGGCATGCAAGAATCTACTGAGATACTTACATTTTCTATCCGTGAGTGCCAGAACCTCGCCCAGTCCAGACATTTTGCTGTGCATTCTGGGATTTGTAGTTCTGTTGCTCTCCATTTACAATCTGGACTAGAAGTCTCAGAATGCACGCGCAAAACGTGGACTGGGTGATTTGTGTAAAAAGCAAGCTGCAGTGAGGGGGCTGTAGCAGTCATTTCATCCAATAGTAGATTGCAGTCTGAGGTTTGTAGTTTTGTCATATTGCTATTGGACTCTAAAGCCCAGAGTGCAACACTGCGTTGCTTCAAAACATGCCGATGTCCAAACACACATATCAAAAACATATAAATACTTGTTGATTCAAAATGTAATGTTGCCTCACCCATCCTGCCAGAGCGCAATTTCCCCCTCACTGTTCATTTGTTATTTATGTTTTGTTGAGCCTGCTGAATGAGGAATAACCAAGGGCACGGATTCTCTCAGTTCAACTGGCACACGTAATTCCCTATGACGTGCAGACTATCTCTACGCCTACGACAGGTGGTAAATGGGAGCGGCTGGTGGTGCAGGGCTGGTGGGTGGGAGTGCAGAGGGCGTCAGTGAGCGCTGGCGGGGGAAACACCCGTGTGCTGAAGGTTAGGCGAACCTTTTTAGATGATTTAAACCTGGCTTTTAGTGGGATGAAAAACTGGGGGTCTCTCAAAGGGACGTGGTCGAGGGCGTGGCTTAAAACATTTATGCAAATAAAAGATCTGTGCTCAGCATATTGTGACGCCGGCTGGTATGTCGATGCTTCAGTCATCGCCTCCAGATGTATAATACAACAAGTCACATTACAGCTACAAGCCGGGCCTCCTGGCTGTGTGAAAGGGTGTTAGCTGCATAAGATACATATACTACATGCAGACATACATACAACCAGGGCTTCGTTGTCTGTAATATTGCAAATGCTTTAGTTCTTGCCCCAGAGGTTGTGGCGTAATGGCTAGATCTACTAACCTCGGAGCTGAGGAAGCAGGTTTGGATCCACAGCGTGGGCTCAACATCTGACCCTGGGGCTGTTTCACAAGCCCCTTGTGATGCCTCCACATCACTTGTCGCCGTATTCAAAGTGACACAACCAGCGGCGCAGGGGACTTGTACATAAGCACCCCTGTGTTTCTGGGAAAATCACTTCATTGCCAGTGGAACCAACAAACAAATGTTGGTGCTGGTTTCAAGCACTTCAATATAGAAGCACAAAGAGATGAAAGATACAGCAGAAGACAATGAACTTCGGAGCCCGTCTCGGAGCCTGCGCTCACCGGCAGGACCCGGCCCACTTTAAGCCCTGCATTTAGAGAGATTCTTTTACCGCGGATGCTAGAAGCCAATACGTATCCTGTTCTTCAATGTATATATATACATACACTTTAGGGGACAAGACTGGGAGCAGTCAGGGTGTATCGAAAGAATCGATCTTTCACGAGCACTGGAGTGCACTGTCCATTCATACCTGGCGGTGTCTAAACAGTGCTTTAAATGGAAAAACATAAGTGCAGGTACTCACCACATTGAGATGTGGACTGGGAGTGGGGCTTTGGGGGCGGGGCTAAGGGCAGCGCAAAGGGATCCGGACAGGGGCACACATTTCATGTGCTTGAGATTGAATTGGTGTGCTGGGTGCTGATGTGCATAATGATATGAAAGCATTTCTGGTATCTTTTGATTATTCCATTTCCCTTATACGTACAAAAGGGCACATTTATCGAAAAGAATCTCCTGCAGGGATCGGTAGGACGCATGACTGGCAAAGCGGAACTACAAGTCCCAGAATTCAGAGTTGATTAGTAAAGGACTTAATGAAAGAGGCGCTGTTGAGACGGGCCACGTGGCAGCCCTGGAAATACGCCAATCAGAATAGCATTTAGGTGAAGCAATGAAGGGATGCTGAGAAAAGACAACTAGAACAGGGAGGGTAAGAATTCAGACACAGTTCCGTATGTGGAACCAGCTCCAGGTGAACATGGAGCAGCCTGCCTCAATCCCGCTTGTTTCCCTCCTTTCCTTAGTTTCTCCTCGCCTGCTGTCTTGTGTTTTCATTGAATGCGCCCCCTGCGCACCTGTGTTGCTGTTGCGATTTGTAAATCAAGAATCATCTGGCAATTCAGAGTCCATATTATCAATGGATTCTCGTACTTTGTTGAAGCTGATCATAAAGGCTGAAGTGTATTTTTGGGCAGATACAGTATTAATGTCTCTTTTTTGTAATTGCTCATACAACACATTGACGTGTGGCATTATATACCGTGGAACAAATAAAGAAAAAAAGAAACTCCCTGTCTTCCAGAGTCCTGATAAAGCCCTTAGCTTCACACACAGAAGTGGAATCAAATGTACGGTCTTCTGTAATAGATTTCATGCATTCTAAAAGGTCACCCCTGTGTTCGTGAATTATATTGACAGCTCGGATGTTGAAGTTCCAGCGAGTTGCAGACCCTCTCGGTATTCTTTTTGCCACTATCTGTTCAAGCACTTCAGTCCATTTTGGCGAACGGGAAAAAAAGCCCAGTAATACCACCCAACTCTTTAAAGAAAATTCAGCATCTGGATATTTTTGAAGCAGCCTGTTCCATGATTAGATTTAGTTGGTGGGCATAGCAATGGACATAGTGCGCATTTGGATAGATGTCTCTGATCTTTTTCTGAACCCCACCAGAGGCACCACGCATGACGCTGGCACCATCATAGCTCTGAGCAATTAGCTTCTCTTTACCACTGTGCTCTGGAAAAATATGTTCAAGTTCATTAAGAATAGATGCTGAAATTGTATCTGCAGTTGAATCTTTAGATTCGAAAAGCACCAAAATCTTTCCACTACCTTGGAATTGCCATCAATGTAGCGGAAAACAAGTACTGACTGCGTCTTGGTAGAGACATCAGTTGTATCATCGGCCTGGATAGCTACGTAATCAGTTCTTCTTATTTGCTGTACAATAGTTTCTTTTGTTACCTCCAGCATACAGTCAAGCAACTCATTCTGGATTGTCTTGGAAGTGCCTTTAAATACAGTTGCACTTTTTAAGTGTGCTTCCATTGCACTGTCTATACTGGACACAAAATCAACCAGCCCTTTGAACACTCCAGGATTTCGGGAATTTTCAGTTTCATCGTGGCTGCGCAATGCCAATTCAAAAGCTCCACAAAATTTTGCACAGTCAATCAATTTGGATAATATATAATGGTTCTTATCAACCTCCTCATTGTGTTTGATTACCCCCTTGCGGTAAGCTTCATTTAACTGTAGTGCAATATTTGATTTTCCAAACAAAGACAACTTTAATACATTGGTCAAGTGAGCTTCACTGGAATCATGCCTCTTTATTTTTTCTGCCAGATGTTTAAGGTCAGTAACTCTGGTTTTAGTCCAGCTAACTTCACCCCAAAAGAGCAAGCAGGGAAAACAGAACTAGGCATTCTTAGAAGAGCTGGCAGTTAACCACTCCATTTTATCAAACCAGCTCCGTGTAAATCTACGTGTGTAACCCTTGCCCCGGTCTTTTGTAGACTGTTCAATGTTATTTCAGGTTTATCAGGTCCAAGTTCTTTCACCCGAAGTTTATCTTCGTGTGTCATTCCCAAAAATGATTTTGTGAGTAAACTGTCAACTGTGTTCATTTTGACAAACGATAAAATGAACAGTTCAAAGAAAGCCTAAACTAGATTATAGATGTATCACCTAACTGAGGTCACCCACGTATATTATGTAAAATACCATAGATGTACTAACAAGAAATATCAACAAGTACAGAAGTAGCAGCAGTAGTTAGTTGTGATTTGTGTATCACGTGATACGGATATGCAACTGCACTTCAAGTTCCTTTTTAGTGATTGGTGGATGAACTTTCAGCTGATTTAGTAACTGGTGCCTCCTGGTAAACTATCTGCTGAGTTGATCTGTAACCTGGAGACAAACTTCCTGCTGAGTTACTCTCTTGTTCCTGTTGATAAACTTAGTATCTGTTGATTTCTTTCCTTGTGCTTATCAAACTATCTCTTGATTTCCTGTTGGTGCCTGTAGAAAACCTTTCTGCCAGTTTCCTCTCTGCTGCCTGTAGTTTCTTTTGAGAAACTATCTGTTGATTTCCTCCCTGGTGTTTGTCGAACTATCTGTTGATTTTCTCTGGTGCCTGTTAAAAACCTTTCTGCCAGTTTCCTCTCTGCTGCCTGTAGTTTCTTTTAATAAACTATCTGTTGATTTCCTCCCTGGTGTTTGTCGAACTATATGTTGATTTTCTCGGATGCCTGTTGAAAAGATTTCTGCTTGTTTCCTCTCTGCTGCCTGTAGTTTCTTTGATAAACTCTCTGTTGACTTCCTCTGCATGGTGCGTGTCAAACTATCTGTTGATTTCCTCTGGTGCCTGTTGAAAAGCTTTCAGCTGGTTTCCTCTCCGCTGCCTGTTAAACTATCTGCTGATTTCCTCCCTGGTGCCTGTGAAAAGGTAAAAAGGACGGAGGCTTTGAGAATAGTGTCCACTGGATACCCAGCAGAAACCACTGAACAGCTTGAACAATTTGAAAGCAGCTGGTAATTTCACATTTGCATCAAAACAAGATGCCCCAACGCCACAGGGACTGCGGTGTGTAGGTTTCTCAGTAATATAGGGTGAAATGCATTCTTAAAGGTTTCATGTACATTGACGTTGAGGTCTGTGGTGGAAGCATATGAAATAATATAGGCAGTCACAGAGTAGTGCTCTGTGGCACTTCTCCTGAGACATGGTGGACCTGCACCACAATTGAAACCTACAGTCCTGTATATACTCAGAGGGTGAAAAAACAGTTGAAAACAGAAATATCCTGGGGGCGCTGGCATGCTTAATGCACCTTGCATGGGGCCTCTTTAGGTTTCATTACATCAGTGTACCGCAGTCACCTCACCAGCCTTAGTGTCAGAAATGTAAACAGACATGCTAAAGTATATTCAACAATTTCCATGTCATCACATTCAATACTGCTTTAAAGCTGTCTGAATCATTTTCAATAGTAGCTTCTTCCCTATCGTGCTTTCCATTAACATACACCTATCACAAAATGAACAGTTTCACTAAGTTAAAAACCATAATTGTATAGCAACACATTTCAAATGTCATTTACTCTATCATATTCTGTAACTAAATTCTCTTTTGTAAAAAAGCCATCTACAAGTAATTTGCCAAGTAATATCCTTTCTACACCAGTAGTGTTCTACATCCTCTTTGTTGTGATATGTAAGGATGTTTTTGTTGCCTTGGCTATCGAAAATACCCCATATGCATGGTTTTCTCGTGATTAACTAAACTCAAGGGGGCTCAGCCTCAGAGTTCCCAATGTGGCTGTGTTTGTGATTTCAAAACTATCACATTATGAGGGGCAGACGGAATAACAGACTGCGCCAGTTGCCAATCGCAAAATGACAACCCACCACAGGCCCCACACAAGGCAAACAAACCCTGCACAGCACTTCACAAGAGCTAAAGTGCAATAACATTGAAATGACAATATAACATTTCATAGCAGTTAATTTGACCTTGTTAAGTACTCATAATTGCAATTGCATTTATATAGCCTACATGCACTAAAGCCTACATGCCTACTATAGCCTACATGCATTCTACTAAATAAGAACAATAATAATAATTACGAGCAAGCAATGGCATAGGCAAGAGGTCTCGCCTTTGGGACCATATAAGTGCTTAGCCATGCAACAGTTGATGTTGTTGCACCAGGGATATTGTGCTGGATAACTAAACACTTATAAAGTCACAAAGGTGAGACCTATTGGCTATGCCTACGTTTGTGTGTAATGTCTTTGTTGTTGTTTAGATACATAAACAGCAACCACATTCATGTAGCACTATAAGCATACCCAGAAGCATATACAGACAAAATGTAGAGAGATATGCTGTGGGACAATACACAAAAGGCAACATGCAAACACAGGTGGTTGTCAATGGATGCGCGGATGGCTGTGAAGAGGAATACATAGTTAAAGAGACTGTTAATCAACATTTAAATTAAATGAGTCATGGTTTGCTCATGTCATTCTAAACATAAAACATTGCATGACTAATCACTCCATTGATGAAAATGTCTATTAAATGATACCTTTCTGTTCACATAGATAAGCATAGACAGAACAGATTTAGCTAAACGTTCAAATGCATACAATTTGGGTTTCTGGATACAGGTGCTAGCGAACCTGTCAACACAGCAATGCGGGGCAGATTTTTGAAACAGCTGATTTTATGGTGGCATGGTCGGATTTTTGTGTTGGTTTGTGGATGGTTGAAGGGGTGTAGACAAAAATGCTGGTACAGGCCTGGTTTCTTCTCGGTTTGTGAAAGAGGTAGGGCTTTGAATTACTGTAACACACACAACACATAAGTATCATTAAAACAAATAAAAAGAATAGTGAGAAAAAACATTGGGACCCATAGAGGTTTAGTGTTGAATTAGTATAGTGAAACATGCAACTACATTTTAAGTAGTGGATAGGTTAGTCAGTTATTTGCATTTGGAATGACAGAGTTTTACCTGTTAATCTATGTATTCCATTTGTGTTGCACTAAACATATTGTGACAGAAATTTCAATATTTTTTTTTTTTCATTTCCATTTTACTTTTGTGTTCAGATGGTGCACGGACTGTGATTCAGAGACACATAGACAGATCACTAGATTTTAATCAGACCTGGACAAGATACGTGAATGGCTTTGGTCACCTAAATGGTAAAAACATTTGTTTCCTCCTTACAAGTGCACATAAACAAATACAATCATATTCATAAAAAATACTCAACCTTTATAGGCTAAATATTTTAGGCAAAAAACTAAACACAATTTTTATAATTCAAGTTCCATATTACATGGACACTATGGAATAACGAGGTGTTAACTAATTACTTTTGATTGCGTATATATTTTGCAAAGTATCTTTCCTGATAAGTATATAGACACACATTCATGCTCTTGCTCAAAATGGCCATTCTTACTTTGGACACTGATTTTGAAAGGAGTGTTCTCAAACAAATAGGCACACTGCGTCCAGTAAAGAGTAAATAATGGCATGTTAGGGCTTGACCTGTGTCGTAAAACAACTAATTACCCAACTGATCTTCCTATCATTTGCAACAAATCACAGCCCAACGCACCCTGACTGCCTGACAACACCTATATTTATATGGGTTAATCATATACCATTGCCAAGAAAAACACCTCATAACAAATAACTGAACAGCTGAAGACAGCACCTTCCAATCAGTAGACCCCTCCCATTCCACCGAAAGTTTAACTTGACATTGAATTTAGATTCATGTGGATAAAATATCTTCAGAACAAAGTGTGTAAGATATTTGAAAAGAAAATACAAACATTCTAATCAGTACACAAAATCTAAAATAACAGAGAAACTACAAAAGGCTTCATAGAGATTTTCCTAACGCGAAATCTTACAAATAATATCAATGATTGACAGTATTTCACTGCATCAGAAAACAATTTCTGTAACAGAAGAAGTGTAAGTCTAATTTTGGCTAAGGGTTCAGGCTAAGGGTTCTGGACAACCATGTAAACATTCCCCTCGTTTTTTAGGTTTAAAGTATTTTATTGAAGCAGGGTGGGATAGGACACAGAGGGGTGAGAAACAGGTGACCCACAAGGTCCGCGCACCAGTGCGCATCATACAGCCAATACAATAATACAGTTACAATTTTGTAAGAGGCTCCGTCCGACTCGGGAGCATAGCTTCAGCACCTGTGGGCACGGACAAACGACGAGGGGAGGGGAGGGGGGGGGGGGAAGAGGAGGGGAGGGGAGGGATGAGGAGAGGAAAAAAAAAAGAAATCAGGAGGGAAGGAACAAAAGAAAGAACGCATGGGGAAGGACAAAGGGAAAAAGGGGGGGGGGGGGTGAAGGGAGGAGAAACAACCCCGCTCCAAAAAACCTACCCAACCAAACTGAACCCCCAACTACCATACCCCGACCCACCCCCTGTACTGTGCCAGCATCTACAGTCCCCGCCACTGTGAACTCTCCATGAATCGCTATTGCAACACCAACCCCACCCACTCAGGCAGGCGGGTCCGGCGGCGGCGTCCGCCTCAACAACCGCAGATATCTAGGGCAGGTAATCTCTCGAAACTCAGAACATAACAGGCTGTGAAAGGGCTCCCACAATTCCTCAAAGGTATCAGTATCCCCCAAGGCCACTAAGGACATCTTTTCCATTCCAAGAACATGCCACAATCTGTGCAGCCAACCAACTACAGAGGGAAGTGTTGTAGTGCGCCAGTGTATGAGAATATTCTGCACCGCTGACCCCAGCGCAATTGCGATCTGTCTACCCCTCTTGGACCTAAGGGGATACATCAACCCATTCGGCAACCCCAACAGGACATAGGCCGGGAACCTAGGCAGTGCTATCCCAAAGCATTTGTCAACCTCGCTCAGGACCTCTTCCCAGTACGGAGCCAGCAGGGGGCAATCCCACAGTATGTGCGTCAGTGTACCAGTGTTGCCACAGTTGCGCCAGCACGTCCCTGGTATCGCCCTATCCATCTCGTGCAGTTTCTCCGGAGTGCGGTACCAGTAGGTCGAGATTTTAGTAAAGGTCTCCGTAAGACCCGTGTGGTAGGCCGAGTGGCGCGCGCGGTAGGAGATGTTGTCCCATTCTTTATGACTCAGCTCGCGCCCAAGCTCTCGCTCCCATCGTTCCCGACCAGGGTTGTGAATGTGAAATGAGGGGGGCTGCAGCATTCTATACAGGTCCGAGATCAGTTTGGCGTCCGACGTGCGAGTAATTAACCAACGCTCATACTCCGTGATTTCCCTGTGTGCCGCGTCGCGCACTTGGGGTTGTAATGCCCAGTGGCGCGCCTGCATGTATCGCATGCGTTCCGTCTCAGGGAGGCCATAATCCCTCTGCAAGTCCTGGAAGGAGACAACTCCCTCGGGGGAGTACAAGTGGTACAGAGTGCAGCAGCGGGCCACCCGCCAGCGTTCATAGGCTCCCTGTTCCAGCCCCGGGCCGAAGTCCGGGTTGCCAATGAGCGGCGTGAAGGGAGAGGGGAAGGTAGTCAACTCGCATCTGGCAGCCACCGAGTCCCACGTCTGGAGCGGGACCCGCGTCACCAAAGACGCGTAAAGATTGGGGGGTCGATGGGCTCGCCTCAGGAATGGTACTTCCTGCAGCGTCCTACCCGCCACCGCCTGATCTTGGAACAACCAGTGTTTATCAGATTCCCACCGGCTCCATTCCACGAGGTATCGGAGCTGAGCGGGCTGAAAATATTTCCGTAAATCCGGTATCCCCAGCCCTCCGGATTCCGGCGAGAACATAGCGATGCCCCTCTTGATCCTCGGCCTACGGCCCTGCCACACAAATCGCGAAATGGCAGTCTGAGTCTCCGCGAGCCACCCCGCAGGAGGGTGGAGCGGTAATGCTCTGAAGAGGTAAAGCACCTGAGGCAGAAGGGTCATCTTCACTGCGGCCACCCTACCCAGTAGCGACAGCGTGCTCTTATCCCACCGGCCCAATTCCTCCTTGATTTTAGTGCCTAGAGCTGCGTAATTGGCCTTAACCATCTCCGGGAGGGAGGGCGCCAGCAGGATCCCCAAATACGGGATCTGGTCCTTGGACCAGCTCAGAGGGTAAAGCCTCTGCAGTTCCACTCTAGTGGCAGCAGACAGCGAGATGTCCAGGGCGGCCGACTTACCCAGGTTCACCTTAAAGCCCGCCACATCAGCGAATAAGTTCAGTTCCTCCACACAGGCCGGTAGCGATCTCCGCGGGTCATCCAGCGTCAGAATGACATCGTCCGTGTACAGGCTAATCGCGTGGCGAAACCCGCCCATCTGGACACCGATAATGTCAGGGTTCTGCCTAACCCTCTGGGCAAATGGCTCCATGTACAAGGCAAAGAGCAAAGGGGAGAGCGGGCATCCCTGTCTCGTGCCCCGTTCAATGGGGACGGGTCGAGAGCTGCCGCCGTTCACCCGGACCACCGCAGATGGGAACCGGTAGCAGTTAAAGATCAGGTGACGAAACTTCTCCCCTATCCCAAATTTTCTCAGGACTTTCTCAAGGTAGGGCCAGTGCACCCTGTCAAAAGCTTTCTCCGCGTCAATGGACAGGAGCATCCTCTCTCCAGGGATCCTAGAAGCCTTTTCAAGAATGTGCGTCACCCTCTTCGTATTATCTACCGTTTACCGACCGGGC
Organism: Lissotriton vulgaris; assembly: GCF_964263255.1. NCBI lineage: Eukaryota > Metazoa > Chordata > Amphibia > Caudata > Salamandridae > Lissotriton > Lissotriton vulgaris. Next base: position 124,212 of record NW_028247661.1, on the reverse strand, counting down.
ACGAAGCCCGCTTGGTCCGAGTCAACCATGCCGGGGAGATGCAACGCCAAGCGTGCCGCTAAGATACTGGTGAACACCTTCAAATCGGTGTTCAGCAGCGAAATGGGACGATAGGACCCACAGGCGGTCCTGTCCTTGCCCGGCTTAGGGATCACTGAGACCGTGGCCTGGAGAAACTCGGAGGGGATGGCTCCCGGCTCTGCGAAGGAGTTAAAAAGGCGAGTCAGCAGAGGCGCCAGCTCCTGACAGAAGGTTTTGTAAAACAGCGGGATGAAGCCATCCGGACCCGGGGCCTTGCCCAGTTTGAGCCGGGATATCGCTGTAACCACCTCCTCAATGCGTATTTCACGCTCCAGATACTGAGCCTGATCCTGAGTCAGCGACGGAAGCGGAACCGAGTCCAGGTAGTCCCCCTCAGCCTGGGCCGAAGGGGGCTCCCCGGAGTAGAGGTCGCATAAAAGCCGCGGAAGACATCCGCTATGTGTTCATCGGTCGTGACTCTGCCTCCGGCCGGGTCCAGCAGTTCCCTCACTCGGTGCTGCTGGTGCTGCACCCTGAGTTTGTTAGCCAGGAGCCGCCCACACCGATCGCCCCCTGTGTAATATTTGTGCTTCAGGCGGAGCACTACGTACTCCGCCCGATCCGTGTCTAGGGCTGCCAGGAGCTTCCGCGCCGCCTTCAGCTGCCTCCACACCCTGGGGGCCCCTGTCCTGTGATGAACCTGTTCCAGCTCCCTCACCTGCTGGGTGAGCTCATCTCTCTTAAGTTGCCGGTCCCTATTCTCGGCAGCGGAAATCGCGATAAATTCGCCTCGGAGCACGGCCTTTAGGGCCGCCCACTGTGTCGCACGGGAAGTGTCCCCATTGTCGTTCACGGTCTGAAAAGCCAAAATGGCCGCCCTGATCTGATCCACCACCGACCGCCTATGCAAAAGCGTATCTCGGAGCCTCCAAACCCCCCTCGACCGAGCCACCGGCGGAAGAGTGAAAGTGCCCTCAACTGGGGCGTGATCAGAAAGAGAAAGGACCCCCATGTCCGCATTCGAAGCCAAAAGAAGCAGCGGGCCCGACACAAGGAGGTGGTCTAAGCGCGCATAAGATCTATGGGCGTGTGAGAAATAAGAGTATGCGCGGGTGGTGGGGTGGAGGCAGCGCCACATGTCATGCAGGTCCAGCTCCGCAAGTCGAGTCCGAATCGAGCCCGAAAGCTCACCCAACTGCTGGCGCCGCTGCACGGACCTATCCAGCGCCGCGTCAAAAACCAGATTCAAATCACCCCCCAACACGATGTGCCTATCAGAGGTGAATGCAACGTCGTCCAAGGCCCTGTGTAAGAATTGGTCCTGATGATCATTGGGGCAGTAAACGGAGCCTACAGTCAGTGCTAAGCCCCCCACCTTGATTCTATATACCAGGAGTCTTCCTTTCTGCTCCGCCACCTTGCTCACAACCTCGCCTCCGAACCTTCTAGAAAACAAAATGGCCACCCCTGCCGTCTTGGAAGTGCTAGAGGAAAATAGCTGTGTGGGGAACTTGGGGGTTCGCATCCGCGAGCAGTCCTTAGCCAGCAAGTGGGTCTCCTGCAGCAGGCAGATATCCGCTTGTGAGTTTTCCAACAGGGATAACACTGCCCGCCGCTTAACCGGATTATTCAGCCCTTTCACATTGAGAGTAATCACCTTAAGAGCCATCAAAGAGAGAGTTCAGGGAGCACATATCAAAAGGCAAAGCCCCGTCAGCAAACACAGAAGGCACCCTTCGAGACCTCAAAACAGAGCAACGTTGAAAACGTTGAATCAACCAGTGGCACAGTACAGTCCCCGAACCCCAACACCCCACGACCAAAACCCCCCCCCCCCGCCCCTACACCAGCAAATCCACACCACCCCCCGCTACCGGTCCCCCCTCTAGATCCCAAAATCAAAACAGCTGCCCGTCCGCCCCAACCCCTTCCCCCGCTTCTCAAACTTTTCAAAAAAGACATTGTCCCAGTCCGGCCCAAAACGGGCAAGGCCGTGGAAAGTCAACCTAGTGGACGTCCAGCCACCACCTTCAGCACTCGCCCTTCCTCCCGTGCCACCCCCCGAAACCCCGCACCTGCAATAAGAATGTGCTAAAGTAGACTCCCCCCGGAGTGAGTTCAGGCCGTCAAGGCCACTTCGCCATTCGCCGCCACTCTGGAGGCCTCCTGGATGGCAGCCGCCATTTCAGCCCGGATTGCAGGCGAGCCCGGGCGCTCCGCCGGGGGAGAGGCCCCCCCCTCAGCTCGTTGCCAGCCGTTACGATTGCTGCGCCTCCGTCGCGGGGCCGGGGTATCCGTGTCCGTTGCAGTGAGGCCCAGCACCGCGCAAACATCTTGAAGGGACCTCAGTTGATGTAAGACACCGTTCCACCTGAAGATCAGGCGGAAGGGGTGCCCCCAGGAGTACTGCGTTTCATGCTCCCGAAGGAAGTCCGTAGCGATCTTGAAGGATTTCCTCTTCTGTAACGTGACTGTGGATAAGTCCTGAAACAGTGTCACAGGATGGTCCCGGAATCGAAAAGGCTGCTGCCCTCGTGCCTCACGGAGGATCCGCTCCTTCAAAGGAAAGTTCGGGAGGAAGGCCAAAATGTCCGGGGCGGGCGCCGTGGCCCTGCGGGGGCGACCCACCCGGTGCGCCCGGTCAATGCGAATCCGAAAGTCCTCCGGCTCTCCCAGGATCGCTCGGAAGAGGGCCACCAGATATGCCGTCACGTCTTCACCCTCCTCACCAGACGGCACTCCGCGGACCCGAATGTTGTTCCGCCTGGACCGATTTTCAAGGTCCTCGGCGTGGGCCTGTAGCTCAATCTGTTGCTCCCGGAGCCGCAGGACCTCCTGCTGCAGATGGGTGATCTCCTCATCCCTGGAGTGGCCCGCTTCCTCCACCGTGTTCACCCGATCCCCCAGGGAGTCCATCTCTCTCCTCACTTCGCGGACCTCCCCGGCCACTTCATTCTTGAGTGCTTGGAAGTCTTCCCTCAGGGAGCTAAACAGGGACTCGAGAAAGGACCTCGTCACCGGGGGCTCTCCACCTTCTGCCCCCCTAGCTGGCGCCGGGGAGGTCGCGGCCGGTTGAGCACCTGCGCTGCGCAGGGCGCCCCGTCCCAGCATCTCCGGCAAGGTCCGGTCGCCTCTTCGCTGTCCCCTGGCATTCGACATTGTAGAGCGAGAACGGACACTGAGGCTCGCTGAACAGCAGAGAAAGCGGCTATATGCCAGCCGGGAGTGGTCGCAAGGAGCGCCAGGAGAGATGAGCTGCCCGGCCGAACTCCACAAAATGGCCGCTCAATAGTGTCGTGGGGACAACGCCCAAGATGGAGATCCTTTGTCCTTCTCCGACCCAAGAGCCAGAAATCCGGCCAGGGGGCTAGGTCACAACGCAACAGCCACCGGGGTCCGCTGCTTCAGGGAGAGATCAGTCTCGGGAGACTCGGTCCCCAGTTCCGCACAGATAACCAGCCGAGGCGACCTCCTCCAGCAGGCCTCGTCAAGCCACGGGCTGGCGTAGCGAGGTGGCACCGACTCCGCTACCGCTCTGCACCTCCGCTCCGCTCCGCTCCGTACAGCCGCTGCTGGACAGCTCCCGGCTGCGCGCGGAGCCGTCGCCGAATCCCACTCCAACAGCACATGCACCACAGCGGGCTTCACACCTCAGAGGCCGATCGCCCCGTCGCGCTCCGAGGGTCGGGAGACTCGCGGCTTCCAGCTCTCACTCGGGTCGTACAGCGGGGTCCGATCTGGGCTACACCGGCCAAAATCTCGTCCCCGATGGCGCCAACCAGGCTCAGCAGGCTCTCCACACCTCCACCGCAAGGACCAGGCTCGGTGGCCGCGTGATCCGGGGGGGAATCAGCGGTTCCGAGCGGTGCAGGAATTCAGGGGTCCGGGAGCCCTCGGCAAGTGCGACCGCTCAGCCCGCCATCTTGGCCACGCCCCCTCCCCTCGTTTTTTGTGCCCTTCTGCCCTCTGTTCCACTTGTTTTTTTGTGCCTTTCTGCTGCCCTCTGTTCTACTCGTTTTTGGGTCTCGCTCGAGACCTATTGCTGCCGAGTTGCCTGTGAAGGGAGACAGAGCGGTGCACGAGCCTACCAGGGTCTGTGGACGCGCTTATGCAGGCCGGCCGAAGGCACGCACACACACACGTGCAGGCACACACACACGCACAGACACACACACGCAGACACACACACACACACGCAGACACACACACACGCGCAGACACACACACGCGTACACACACGTGCCAAGTCCCAAAGCTCCACTTACCTCATCAGCTGCCTCAGCCGCCACTCCTGACTTCTGCTTCCACCGGTCCTCTGGGTCATCCACTCCGTGGGCGCGGGCTTCTCGCAAAGACGGAAGTCCCGCCCCACGACAGCCGTGAGCGTGCACATCCCGAAACCGGAAGTTCAAGAGCATGCACGTTCACGGCTTGTTTAACTCACACTTATCAACGCAGGAACTTCAGCTCAACCTTGGGGCTCAGATGCTGCTTGGGTTTCTGTATCCAAATGCAGCAGGAGATGTTTCGAAAGCTTTCTGCTGCAGATCGAGTGAGTCACTTCAAAAATAGATTATTTTACTTTTCTACGTTACCTTGTCCTTTCCTTGTGGGCCCAGGCAGCGCCTTGGAATGACCAAACGGCAGCTTTTGCTACTGTAAGCCTTTTTGCTTCGAGGGCTGATTTAAAGAAAAAGATACCTTCCTGAAGCACCGAAAAGTAAAGCCCAAGTCCCTCAATTACATGCGAAGCTACAATCCCATCTCTGGCTACTGCCCTGAGAAAGGTTTCTCCCTACACCAAAAAGCAAACGGCGGGAAGCGTGGAAAACAATACTCTCCCAAAAGAGCTGCCCCAGCGATGGCACGGCGGTTCCAAGTGACGTCACCGGAAGTACGAGCCAACATGCTAGGTTTGATACATGCGAGCCCCAGCCTTCTTTAAACAGCTGTTGCAAGAACATGAGCTTGCAAGCTGGCATGCAAGAATCTACTGAGATACTTACATTTTCTATCCGTGAGTGCCAGAACCTCGCCCAGTCCAGACATTTTGATGTGCATTCTGGGATTTGTAGTTCTGTTGCTCTCCATTTACAATCTGGACTAGAAGTCTCAGAATGCACGCGCAAAACGTGGACTGGGTGATTTGTGTAAAAAGCAAGCTGCAGTGAGGGGGCTGTAGCAGTCATTTCATCCAATAGTAGATTGCAGTCTGAGGTTTGTAGTTTTGTCATATTGCTATTGGACTCTAAAGCCCAGAGTGCAACACTGCGTTGCTTCAAAACATGCCGATGTCCAAACATACATATCAAAAACATACAAATACTTGTTGATTCAAAATGTAATGTTGCCTCACCCATCCTGCCAGAGCGCAATTTCCTCCTCACTGTTCCTTTGTTATTTATGTTTTGTTGAGCCTGCTGAATGAGGAATAACCAAGGGCACCGGATTCTCTCAGTTCAACTGGCACACGTAATTGCCTATGACGTGCAGACTATCTCCACGCCTACGACAGGTGGTAAATGGGAGCGGCTGGTGGTGCAGGGCTGGTGGGTGGGAGTGCAGAGGGCGTCAGTGAGCGCTGGCGGGGGAAACACCCGTGTGCTGAAGGTTAGGCGAACCTTTTTAGATGATTTAAACCTGGCTTTTAGTGGGATGAAAAACTGGGGGTCTCTCAAAGGGACGTGGTCGAGGGCATGGCTTAAAACATTTATGCAAATAAAAGATCTGTGCTCAGCATATTGTGCCGCCGGCTGGTATGTCAATGCTTCAGTCATCGCCTCCAGATGTATAATACAACAAGTCACATTACAGCTACAAGCCGGGCCTCCTGCTGTGTGAAAGGGTGTTAGCTGCATAAGATACATATACTACATGCAGACATACATACAACCAGGGCTTTGTTGTCTGTAATATTGCAAATGCTTTAGTTCTTGCCCCAAAGGTTCTGGCGTAATGGCTAGATCTACTAACTTCGGAGCTGAGGAAGCAGGTTTGGATCCACAGCGTGGGCTCAACATCTGACCCTGGGGCTGATTCACAAGCCCCTTGTGATGCCTCCACATCACTTGTCCCCGTATTCAAAGTGACGCAACCAGCGGCGCAGGGGACTTGTACATAAGCACCCCTGTGCTTCTGGGAAAATCACTTAATTGCCAGTGGAACAAACAAACAAATGTTGGTGCTGGTTTCAAGCACTTCAATATAGAAGCGCAAAGAGATGAAAGATACAGCAGAAGACAATGAACTTCGGAGCCCGTCTCGGAGCCTGCGCTCACCGGCAGGACCCGGCCCACTTTAAGCCCTGCATTTAGAGAGATTCTTTTACCGTGGATGCTAGAAGCCAATACGTATCCTGTTCTTCAATGTATATATATATATTTATATATACACTTTAGGGGACAAGACTGGGAGCAGTCAGGGTGCATCGAAAGAATCGATCTTTCATGAGCACTGGAGTTCACTGTCCATTCATACCTGGCGGTGTCTAAACAGTGCTTTAAATGGAAAAACATAAGTGCAGGTACTCACCACATTGAGACGTGGACTGGGAGCGGGGCTTTGGGGGCGGGGCTAAGGGCAGCGCAAAGGGATCCGGACAGGGGCACACATTTCATGTGCTTGAGATTGAATTGGTGTGCTGGGTGCTGATGTGCATAATGATATGAAAGCATTTCTGGTATCTTTTGATTATTCCATTTCCCTTATACGTACAAAAGGGCACATTTATCGAAAAGAATCTCCTGCAGGGATCGGTAGGACGCATGACTGGCAAAGCGGAACTACAAGTCCCAGAATTCAGAGTTGATTAGTAAAGGACTTAATGAAAGCGGCGCTGATGAGACGGGCCACGTGGCAGCCCTGGAAATACGCCAATCAGAATAGCATTTGGGTGAAGCAATGAAGGGATGCTGAGAAAAGACAACTAGAACAGGGAGGGTAACAATTCAGACACAGTTCCGTATGTGGAACCAGCTCCAGGTGAACATGGAGCAGCCTGCCTCAATCCCGCTTGTTTCCATCCTTTCATTAGTTTCTCCTCGCCTGCTGTCTTGTGTTTTCATTGAATGCGCCCCCTGCGCACCTGTGCTGCCATCGGACTGCTCCTGGACCCCACTCAACGTGCCCTCGCTCCTGTTCCGGGTCGCCAGACCCTCCTCCCGCTCTGGGTTCTGCCCACCGAGCCCGGCTTGTGCTATTTTGGCTGCACTCATGTCCCTGCTCACCTGCCCTGATCTGCAGCTCACCTGCCCTGCCGCCAGTTCCGGACTATAGTTGAAGTGCCCTGTTCCCCCCTAATCTAACCGGCGACTCCTGCTCGACTGTACTCTATGAGACCCCCTGCTCCTTCGTACCTGTCCTTAAATAGGCTGTTGTGGCTCCTGTGATCCTGTTCTGATTATGGCCCGCCTGCCAGGGCCACCACGAGCTGAGCGAACTGCTGCTCACTTGTCCTCGCAGACCCTCACCTGTCCTGACCCATGCCACTTGTCCTAGACTCCTGCTCACCTGTCTAAAGTGTCCCAATCACACTGCATTATTCTTGTCAGGGGCACTGCCAGCTCACGAGTCCTGTGCTCACTGGCTGCCTCCCACCTCTGGTGCGCCCCTGCTCACTTGTCCTCGCTCACCCTCACCTGTCCTGACCCATGCCACTTGTCCTACACTCCTGCTCACCTGTCTGAAGTACCCCAATCACACTGCATCATTCTTGTCAGGGGCACTGCCAGCTCACAAGTCCTGTGCTCTCTGGCTGCCTCCCACCTCTGGTGCGCCCCTGCTCACTTGTCCTCACTCACCCCCACCTGTCCTGACCCATGCCACTTGTCCTAGACTCCTGCTCACCTGTCTGAAGTGTCCCAATGACACTGCATCATTCTTGTCAGGGGCACTGCCAGCTCACAAGTCCTGTGCTCACTGGCTGCCTCCCACCTCTGGTGCGTCCCTGCTCACTTGTCCTCGCTCATCCTCACCCTCACCTGTCCTGACCCATGCCACTTGTCCTACACTCCTGCTCACCTGTCTGAAATGTCCCAATCACACTGCATCATTCTTGTCAGGGGCATTGCCAGCTCACAAGTCCTGTGCTCACTGGCTGCCTGCCACCTCTGGTGCACCCCTGCTCACTTGTCCTCGCTCACCCTCACCTGTCCTGACCCATGCCACTTGTCCTAGACTCCTGCTCACCTGTCTGAAGTGTCCCAATCACACTGCATCATTCTTGTCAGGGGCACTGCCAGCTCACAAGTCCTGTGCTCACTGGCTGCCTGCCACCTCTGGTGCGCCCCTGCTCACTTGTCCTCGCTCACCCTCACCTGTCCTGACCCATGCCACTTGTCCTAGGCTCCTGCTCACCTGTCTAAAGTGTCCCAATCACACTGCATTATTCTTGTCAGGGGCACTGCCAGCTCACAAGTCCTGTGCTCACTGACTCCCTCCCACCTCTGGTGCGCCCCTGCTCACTTGTCCTCGCTCACCCTCACCTGTCCTGACCCATGCCACTTGTTCTAGGCTCCTGCTCACCTGTCTAAAGTGTCCCAATCACACTGCATCATTCTTGTCAAGGGCACTGCCAGCTCACAAGTCCTGTGCTCTCTGGCTGCCTCCCACCTCTGGTGCGCCCCTGCTCACTTGTCCTCACTCACCCCCACCTGTCCTGACCCATGCCACTTGTCCTAGGCTCCTGCTCACCTGTCTGAAGTGTCCCAATCACACTGCATCATTCTTGTCAGGGGCACTGCCAGCTCACAAGTCTTGTGCTCACTGGCTGCCTCCCACCTCTGGTGCGCCCCTGCTCACTTGTCCTCGCTCATCCTCACCCTCACCTGTCCTGACCCATGCCACTTGTCCTACACTCCTGCTCACCTGTCTGAAATGTCCCAATCACACTGCATCATTCTTGTCAGGGGCATTGCCAGCTCACAAGTCCTGTGCTCACTGGCTGCCTCCCACCTCTGGTGCTCCCCTGCTCACTTGTCCTCGCTCACCCTCACCTGTCCTGACCCATGCCACTTGTCCTAGACTCCTGCTAACCTGTCTAAAGTGTCCCAATCACACTGCATCATTCTTGTCGGGCACTGCCAGCTCACAAGTCCTGTGCTCACTGGCTGCCTCCCACCTCTGGTGCACCCCTGCTCACTTGTCCTCGCTCACCCTCACCTGTCCTGACCCAGGTCACTTGTCCTAGACTCCTGCTCACCTGTCTGAAGTGTCCCAATCACACTGCATCATTCTTTTCAAGGGCACTGCCAGCTCACGAGTCCTGTGCTCACTGGCTGCCTCCCACCTCTGGTGCGCCCCTGCTCACTTGTCCTCGCTCACCCTCACCTGTCCTGACCCATGCCACTTGTCCTAGACTCCTGCTCACCTGTCTGAAGTGTCCCAATCACACTGCATCATTCTTGTCAGGGGCACTGCCAGCTCACAAGTCCTGTGCTCACTGGCTGCCTCCCACCTCTGGTGCGCCCCTGCTCACTTGTCCTCGCTCACCCTCACCTGTCCTGACCCATGCCACTTGTCCTAGACTCCTGCTCACCTGTCTAAAGTGTCCCAATCACACTGCATCATTCTTGTCAGGGGCACTGCCAGCTCACAAGTCCTGTGCTCACTGGCTCCCTCCCACCTCTGGTGCGCCCCTGCTCACTTGTCCTCGCTCACCTTCACCTGTCCTGACCCATGCCACTTGTCCTACACTCCTGCTCACCTGTCTGAAGTGTCCCAATCACACTGCATCATTCTTGTCAGGGGCACTGCCAGCTCACAAGTCCTGTGCTCACTGGCTGCCTCCCACCTCTGGTGCGCCCCTGCTCACTTGTCCTCGCTCACCTCCACCTGTCCTGACCCATGCCACTTGTCCTAGGCTCCTGCTCACCTGTATGAAGTGTCCCAATCACACTGCATCATTCTTGTCAGGGGCACTGCCAGCTCACTGGCTGCCTCAATCAGGGCCCCACTCATTGCCAGCTGTGAGGCACTTATTTATGTCAATGCCAATTTCAATGAGCTTGGTGAACGGCCCCGTGAGTACCGGTGCTCTCTTTGGACAAAGAGAAGTGCTGGTACTCAGTACTGGTGAGTACCGGCCCATTTAAAGCACTGATTCTAAATGAGGGAGAAGGTTTCGTACCCTGTGCCCCCCCAGAAAAGGGTGTGAAAATCCCCTGCTTTTCCCAAGTTGGCCGAGGGACAGTGGCCCCCGCCTGCACTACGCTTTAGCCGATGCCTTCGAAGGAGGCCCCTTGAAATAACTGTAAGAGACCGTGGCAATGACAAGTCCCCATTCTTGCACCCAGAGCAGCTCTCGGCAATAGGCGATCCCACGGCAGGCCTGGCCGAAAAGAGAAGCCACCCCGCCGCAGGTGTGTGAGGGCTCTGCAGGCCTATAAAGGCCCGGCCTGAGCCCAGATCAAATCAGATGCCTGCGGATTGTGGCCAGAGACCAGCGTGCTCCTGCTTGCTGCCTCCTGCCTGCTCCTGCTTGCTGCCTCCTGCCTGATCCTGCCTCCCTGCCGACGGCCCCTGCTTGCCTCCCTGCCCTGCTTGCTGCCTCCTACCTGCTGCCCCCTGCCTGCTCCTGCCTCCCTGCCGACGGCCCCTGCTTGCCTCCCTGCCCTTCTTGCTGCCTCCTGCCTGCTCCTGCCTCCCTGCCGACGGCCCCTGCTTGCCTCCCTGCCCTGCTTGCTGCCTCCTGCCTGCCTGCTGCTGGTGCCCCTCAGCCTCCCCACCCACCGCTGACCCCAGGAACCAGATGTCTGGAGTCACGCCCGCAGACCCCCGGGCCATGCGCCTCTTCCTCGGGAACACCTTGGAGGAGGCCTGCGGGCGGGTGCTGCGCCGCCTGCGGGAGGACGTGGTCTTCAGCCCGGTGGGCGAAAAGACCCTGCGGCGTGCCCGCCGAGCTCCTAGAGGCCGTCCGCCGCCTGCCCGCCCCCGGCCAGCCCCTGGTCGTGGCCCTGCTTCTGCTCCAGGCCTGTAGCTGCAGCCTGCTGCCCCCCACCGTGCTGCAGGCCCTGGCGCGCCGCCTCCTGGAGAGGCTGGACCTGCAGCATTTCCAGCTGGTGCTGGGCCACCTCCAGCAGGCCGTGCTGCGCGAGCGGCGGCTGGAGGCCCTGCTAGCCTCCCGGGGCGGGCTGAGCTTCGCCCTCCACAAGGAGCTGGCGGCCCTGCTGGACGCCCACTGCTACGTCCATCTGCACCTCCAGCTGGGCTACACTGCCAGGCTGACCCCAGCCGCCGCCCTGCAAAACCACCAGACGCAGTACGTGGACCTGGCCTTGGGGGAGGGCACCAGCAGCATAGGCTTCTACCTCAACATCTGCCGCAACCCGCGGGACATGCAGGCCCTGCAGGCTGGGCAGGCTCCGCTGTGGGACATTCTGGCGGGCGAGAGGGTCAGCACGCCCGGAGGCACCATTACCGGGCCGCGCCTGCCAGATGGTGGTGTTTTATAGCGCTAGGGAGCTGGGCCAGGGGGCAGACCACCACCAGGAGGCCTTCCTGGCGAAGATGGTAAACTACAGTGCCTCGGAGCGGGCGGGCGATCAGTACGATGCGGCCTGGGGGCTGCCCCCCCGGGAGGTGGGGGCCTCCATCTTGTCTGTCTGGCCAGGCATGCAGGAATCCGCAGGCTCCTCCCGTGCGAAGAAATAAATAGCCATCAATGAGCTGCCCTTATTCATTCTACTGTAGCGCCGAGGGCTGCAGCTTTACAGCCAAGAGCCCTTTTTAAACATGTGTAGAGAGGTCCTTGTCCTCGCATGGATGGATGGCAGAGAGGGTGGATGGATGGATGGATGGATGGACATCTCTGACTTGTGGTGCCATTTTGCTGTTTCCACTAGTAGCTTCTCTAACCTATAAGCATTGTGTGGGTTTGATTTTGTTTTGAAGTTGTGTGTATAGTGTGTTGCGCTTCTTCTCTTCTGCCTATTGCAAACGGGGCCATTACCTCTTGTTCATGAGGCAGCCTGCTGTTTGCTGCCCCAGAAGTGTGCAATAGGAAATCCTATTATACTCCTCATCAAAGTCATATGTCTTACGATAGGACATAGGATGAAGGAATGCGCGCCCCCGCCACAGCAATGCCGAGAGCTTGTTTTACATTCAGAGCAGCACTTCCCACTTATTAGGTCTTGCCTAAGCAATCCCGTTAGGGATGCTTGCGAGATTATAGTAAGGCTTTCAAAAGTGTACCCAAACTGCGGATCGGGTACAGTGCATGTGAGCCGCCGGGCGCGTGCATATCGCACACCATTTGGGAGCCTGTGCGCCTCAGCATCAGACTTCAAAGGAATCCGCTCCCCCACCCCCCCGCATCAGACTTCAAAGGAATGCGCTCCCCCGCCTCCGCCACAGCAATGCTGAGAGCTTGTTTTACATTCAGAGCAGCACTTCCTACTTAGGGTGGCTCCCGATTCCCACCACCGCAGGGCTTAAATGTAATAGAGCCCTTCACTCGTGGCACACACTTCATGAAGCCAATGTTCTTTTAATTTATGCACAAGCTTCGCAACATGTTATTTTTATTTATTTAAACATTTACGGAAGCTCAACACAACGTCCTTTTCATGGCTGTCGCACTTCCGGCACAAGCTTTATGGCCCCCACACTTTCTCTGTTTTTTTGCCCCCTGCTCACTGCTGCTTACCTCAAGGTCTCCACAATCTTCACCCAGACTCTGGAACGCCCGGGTGGTGCACGAGGATACTGTCCGCACAGGCCGTTTTCTATAGTTGGAAATTTAGAGTCTCTCACTATTGCCTACATTAATCTTTCTCCGACTTGGCTCCTTACAGGAATGTAAATTCAAAAGATCATTCAAACATGGTTGTCTCTCGCTCCTCTCGGTAGTACATCTTCTCAAATGTCTAACAGTATGTTTACTTTTAGCGAAGTCCTCGCAAGGTCGCTTTTTTGAACAATGGGCATGCTCACTTCTTGTGCCCTAGACCAGATCATACAACACTCAATGCCATCGCTAGACCATTCTGTACGAAGCTCTACGGCTGGAGCACAGTAGATTCACAAGACCTAGCCACCTTGAGGTACTGGGTTTTTCGAGTTCTTTCTGTTTCAGACCACAGAAACACGAGTCTTCTAGGTGAAGTCAAAGATAGTATTTCTTGGCTGCAGCCAGTAACAGGTATCCTAGAAGTACATCAGCATGTATGTTCTCAGGAGACTGCTCAAAATTACAAAGCCAGTCTTCTTCTTTTATACGAAATATTATGCTTTAGGCACAAATTCCTTATTTTACAATTGGTTATTCACATATTTTACTACAAAGAAAGAACAGAGTCATGATGACAAGCCCACATTCTAGTAATTCCAACCCATGATCAATTACCCGGCAGGGTCCAGTATTTCCATCAGATATTGGCGGACCCCCAATAAAACAGGGAACCTCCTCCTTGTAAAACGAGTCAAAAGAAAGGAGCAGAGACAGGTGTGCATACGATTGTGCATGGTTTGTGCGCGATGAAAGGTTTATGACATGTTGCGCCTTGATACTAATCTTGCTCGGCCGTTGGGAAGAATCTGACCGAACAGGTTTGGCTTCGGGCAGTGGAGTCAGCTTGCCCAGGTCACAGAGGAGTCAGTGAAGGTATACGTGTCCTTCGGACTCGGGTTTTGGCTTCGGCCATTTGGCTATGTGAGGGCAATCACAAAATGGATGCCGTTCACAAAATGGAACCCGAGGGTTCGAGACGGAAATGCTGATTTCAGGGTGATTGCGTCACTCGATCGTGACGCAAATGCTCGTATATAGTATTTAATTCATTACTGGTCTGCTAATACTAAAACCGTCATGATTCGACGATGTTTATGACACGGGTCCAGAATTCTCAGTACCACAGCCCGTCCCTTTGCCCTTACATAGGCAAATAATCTATACTCATGCTATTCTGAGTCCAGGTCGATATTCATGAAGTCATTGAGATGTTGCTATAGCATCATCCTATTACTTAGTTCATCTCTCGATACAGGTTTCCTTATACATGATGTAGCGCAGAGGCCACATATTGCAGGAGCACACTGTACACACAGACAGAACAGGAACAGAATGGCAAAGATTATCCCAATGACCATCAGAATCTTCCATCCCCAGGAGGATATCAGTTCCCAGATCCACCCCGTTAGTGACCTATCTCCTTTGTCCACGTGGATGGATTCGGAGATTTTATGCAGTTTGGAGATGGCCTGGTATACTGTCGGGGCGTTGTCTGGGATTAAAACCCAGCAACTGGATTGAATCACTTTACACACTCCACCTCGGTCTGCAAGTATGACGTCTAATGCGACTCTGTTCTGAAGAGTCATGAGTCGGTCCGAATCAAGCCCGGCAGTCAAATTACTAAGAGCACCAGCTGTTTCAATCACAGTAGATTCAACCACCCTTGTTAATTGCCTTATGTTCCTGCTGTTCACCATAGGCCCCCAAAACATCAGAAAACCCTTTACGAAATCTCCAAACTCTTGTCCGGTAGTGTCGTCTTTACTCACAAAACCTCTAACTATCCTTGTCCGATGGTAGTCTGCTGTGGCCGTGTAGGTGGGTGGCAACAGGAACGAGACAAAACACGTGCCCGAGAAGTCAGGGGGCAACCATGTGTAGGCTCTATCATGGCAGATGAAATAGGTACCCTTAGCTGCTAGGAACGAAGGAGAAGTCTGGGACGTAAAAACATATGTTTCAGTGCAGACACTCTTCCCTAATTGAGCTCTGGGGTTTTTGCCATTACCTTGCATACATAGGTGCCCCTGATGGGGTACAATCCAGATCGGGGAAGACCTCTTCGCTTGCTCATTCTCCATCTAGTGTATGCTTGCGACTCATCTCTGGGAATCGTTCTATACGAGTCGATGTCCCTGCTCATATTGGTGATTCCCACTACTAACGCTTTGTTACTCGAGTTACTTTTTGCAGGTTGTGGGGGATAGGGTTCAATGGCATATATGAACATCGTTTGGAACGCCCATAGAGAACCATAGTAGCTGAACGGTAGGACCAAGTATGGAATACCCCTATCGGTGGTATGTGGCATAAGACCACACACCCAACAGTTAGTCGTGTTCACCACTAGTTGGTGCTGGTGCAACAGCTGAATGAATGAGTTATTGGCGAATTCTGATCTCCTAGCGGACTCGTGTTCAGGCAGAGGATAAAAAGAATGTGAAGATACAGTAGGAGGAGGTAAGGGCTGTGTAATGGGTGCAAATGTCACATGAAAAGAAAACAAAACATATCCTATTAAAAACGTAATGACACTGAGCAATAGGAATATACATAACGTGAAGAATCGTGTCTTAGTCATCACTCTACACATTCTAGATTTAAAATTCATTTCTTTGGCAGGTCTCTCCATCTTGAAAAACTCCACCCTCTACATTTGCTGCCCGTGGCGGTTGGGTGATTCTGCTAAGGAGTGCTTCTGTCAGTCCAGGGCAACTCCCTTAGACCAACCAGAACCGTTGACCTTGTGTCTTCGGTTGTACCCCAAAGACTTTGGGCAGCCGCGACCCTAGCAGCTGAACCCGGATGGCGGTTCGAAAAAGCAAAAATAAGCACATTTCTCAGAGGAGAGAGAGCTGCACTGTCAAAAATAGAAGGAAGAACGTTTATTTGTCCATAGTCGCAGTTCTCTGTCTCAAATTATAGAAATGGTTTATTTGTCCATAGTCACAGTTCTCTGTCTCAAATTATAATGTGTTCTTCCAGGTGCTGTTTGGTCTAGGAACAAAAGTTCAGGTTCGGTAGTGTCCAATCGAATTGACGGTGGCACAGCTGCTTGCAAAATGTTGTCACTTTCATTCTCAGAATTTGTTCCTTTTACGCGTGCATCACTAAAAGGCAGAAAGCGAGGTACGGTCTCAGTCTCAGAGTCAGCGATTCCCTCCTGGACCCTCCGGTCGTACGGCAGAGGCAAAGCCTCTTACAGTGTACGCCGTGGATCCAATGCTTTTTCCCCTCCACTCGAACAGCTGATCTTGTTGAGAGGAGGACTAGATGAGGGCCAGTCCAACAAGACTGGTCATTCTTTGTTCGCTGGAAGTTTCTGACCAGCACCCAGGAGCCAGGATCTATAGGGTGTCCTGGAGCTTCAGAGACTGGAGGCAGAGTGTTATTTACCTGTTGGTGTAAAACACGCAATTTAGTCGTCAATTCATACAGGTAATCGAGCAGTAGAGGGTGTTCGACCTCGCTGAACCTAGTGGGCCTTGGCACTCCCCATATGTTGGCCGGGCGGCCGAACACAATTTCATGCGGACTAAGTCCCATTCTAGAGTGTGCAATCATTCTCGTTGATAGGAGCGCCAAAGGCAGAGCGTCGGGCCATTTAAGACCAGTGCTCGCTTGGATCTTGGCTAACTTCAATTTTAGTGTGCCGTTGTAGCATTCTACTAGTCCAGCTGATTGGGGGTGATTTGTAGCGTGGAACTTCTGCTGTATGCCTAGAACTTCACATACTCTCTTCATCACTCGACCCACAAATTCACTCCCATTATCACTCCAGATCATTCTCGGCATTCCGAATCTAGGGAAGAATTCCTTGACAAGGGCTTTAGCAGTGGACAAAGCAGTATTATCCTTTAACGGATATGCTTCCACCCATCTTGAAAAGGCACAAACAAGTGCATCACTAAAAGGCAGAAAGCGAGGTACGGTCTCAGTCTCAGAGTCAGCGATTCCCTCCTGGACCCTCCGGTCGTACGGCAGAGGCAAAGCCTCTTACAGTGTACGCCGTGGATCCAATGCTTTTTCCCCTCCACTCGAACAGCTGATCTTGTTGAGAGGAGGACTAGATGAGGGCCAGTCCAACAAGACTGGTCATTCTTTGTTCGCTGGAAGTTTCTGACCAGCACCCAGGAGCCAGGATCTATAGGGTGTCCTGGAGCTTCAGAGACTGGAGGCAGAGTGTTATTTACCTGTTGGTGTAAAACACGCAATTTAGTCGTCAATTCATACAGGTAATCGAGCAGTAGAGGGTGTTCGACCTCGCTGAACCTAGTGGGCCTTGGCACTCCCCATATGTTGGCCGGGCGGCCGAACACAATTTCATGCGGACTAAGTCCCATTCTAGAGTGTGCAATCATTCTCGTTGATAGGAGCGCCAAAGGCAGAGCGTCGGGCCATTTAAGACCAGTGCTCGCTTGGATCTTGGCTAACTTCAATTTTAGTGTGCCGTTGTAGCATTCTACTAGTCCAGCTGATTGGGGGTGATTTGTAGCGTGGAACTTCTGCTGTATGCCTAGAACTTCACATACTCTCTTCATCACTCGACCCACAAATTCACTCCCATTATCACTCCAGATCATTCTCGGCATTCCGAATCTAGGGAAGAATTCCTTGACAAGGGCTTTAGCAGTGGACAAAGCAGTATTATCCTTTAACGGATATGCTTCCACCCATCTTGAAAAGGCACAAACAACAACGAGTATGTATTTCAAATTGTTGCATCTTTCCATGTGGATGAAATCTAGCTGCAAAACCTCGAACGGATACGTAGGAGGAGCAAAATGACCAGCTGGGTTTGGGGTTCCCCTACCAGGATTGTACTTCAGACACACCATGCAGTTCTTGACCACATTCTCTGCACACTTTGGAATTTTAGCGTTTTGTCATACTGGAGCCAACAACTTGCAAATCCCTTTCACACTGATGTGAGCCATCCCATGGGCCATTGTAACCACTGCAAGCACATACGCATCGGGCAACAACCAACGCTGATGCTCTGACAATTCAATCCAACAACCATTCGCATCCAATTTGCCCGTCTTCTCTCTCCACACATCTAACTCTTTCTCTGTAGCTTCAGTTTGAATGGACTTCACACTTTCTATTGTATCTTTGCACATTCCGATTTCTGGGACCCATCTTGCAGGGCCTGCAACGTACATTCGACCCATCACATCCCTTGCAGTGTCCTTCGCAACGTCATCCGCAAATGCATTTCCACGGCCAACATCATCCGTGACCTTTTTGTGTGCACTGCATTTCACAATCGCAACTTGTAACGGCAAGGTCAGTGACTCAAGGAGCTCATTCACCAACTGACCATGCTGGATCTTAGTACCATGCGAAGTCAGGAACCCACGTTCACGCCACAATCGTCCAAAGCTATGAGCCACACCGAAGGCATATTGACTGTCGGTGTACACATTCACCCGTTTTCCTTTTGCCAACACGCACGCTCTCGTAAGTGCAATCAATTCTGCTGCTTGTGCTGAGTTGTGTAGGATGCGTGCAGTTTCAACAATCGTGCGTAAAGTCGTAACAGCATATGCCGCAGTAGTATCACCATTCGGAAACTTAAAGCATGAACCATCAACCCACAAAGTACCGTCACATTCAGTAAGAGGAGGGTCTCTAAGGTCCACTCTCCCTTTCGTTTCCTCTTCTGTCCTGAAGAAACAGTCGTGTTGCTCTTCAACATTCCTGACTCGACTAGGGTCGGCAACAACGTAGCTGGGTTCAGAGTATTGCACCTCTTAATGTGCACATGACTCGCTAGGAGAGTTAGCTCGTAACCTGACAAACGAGCACTAGTTAAGTGCTGTGTCTTGGTCCGGTTTAACAAAATGTCTAGCGCGTGTGGAACCATTACCACTAACTTGTTATTCATTACTAAGCCAGCAGTCTGTCGAATAGAAATGGCTGCTGCTGCTGCTGCTCTCAGACAACTCGGCAATGCTCTAGCTACCGGGTCCAAAGTCGATGAAAAATACGCGCATGGACGCTGCTTGTCCCCAAAAGTCTGTGTCAATACTGACAATGCACATCCCTCTCTCTCGTGGACATACAACGTAAAAGACTTACTGTGGTCGGGGGTAACCAACACAGGAGCCGAACACAATGCATCACGCAATTCGGAAAAACTTGTCCGACAATCTTCAGACCACGGAATGGGATTCGGTGTATCTTTACAAGTTAATGCCACCAAAGGTTTGGCCAACAAGGAAAAGTTCGGTATCCACTGTCTGCAATAAGAGGTGATACCTAAGAAAGCACGCACTTCTCTCTGTGTCTTTGGTGCTTTTAACTTTGCAATTGCCTGAATCCTTTCTGGGGTCAGTTTCCTTCCCTCCTTCGATAAGAGGTGACCTAAGTAGGTCACTTCTTGTCGACAATATTGCAGCTTGGAAAGAGATACTTTGTGATGCAAATCAGACAAATGACGCAGCAACGACAACGTGGCTTCCTTGCAAATCTCCTCAGTATCTGCAGCGACAAGCAAATCGTCAACGTATTGAACGAGGGTAGTGCCATCCTGTAAAACAATCGTATCAATCTGTGCTTTCAAAGCCTGACCATATATCGATGGGCTTTCACAGTAGCCCTGAGGAGCGCGTTTGAAGCGGAAACTTCGGCCTCCTAAACTGAAGCCAAAGATATCCCTGCTCTCCTCGGCAATCGGGATGCTGAAGAAAGCATTCTTCAAGTCAATCACCGAGAACCAAGTTGCTGAAGCTGGAATCATAGTCAATAGGGCAGTTATATCAGGGACAACCGGAAACTGTGGCACAACGATCTTATTTACCTCTCTAAGATCAATCACAAACCTGTAAACGGGTGGCTGGGAAGGATCAGTGCGCTTCATCACTGGCAGAACCGGACTATTACAAACGTTGCCTCTTGTCTCCTCAATTACATCTTTCTTAATCAAATCGTAAATGATCGCTAACAACGCCTTTTCGCCTTCGCTAGAGATCCTGTACTGGGGAATGCGCGGCATTCTAACATTGCCTTTCAATGTCACAACATACGGCTGAATTTCCAAAAGGCCTACATCGTTAGGGCCAGTGGCCCAAAGAGTATCCGGAAGAGATGATAATTTGTCTGGCATTTTATCCTTTGACAAATACATTGGAGAGACCACTTTCTTACCCAATGTAAGCTGTACTCCCGAAGGAGAACAATACAATGTCGCGTACAATCTTTTGCTCAAATCCAATCCTAGCAAGTTCTCACCACAACCTGTTGTAAGAATAAGGGGTGCTTCGAATTCACAAGGACCAACAGAAAGAGACATAGGACTAGAGATCGGGCTCCTAACCGGGGCGCCAGAAAAACCTACTGAAACATTCATTTCGCCAGACAAAGGTGCGCCAGGGAGTTTTGAGTGCATACTAGAACTCTTTGTAGCACCAGTATCCAACAGAAAAGGCTCTGACATGCCTGATGTAATCACCTCAACATAAGGTCCATTCCGATCTACTGGAACTGAAACAACGCCCTCTCTTTGTCTATGGCTGTCCTAGCAATCATTATTTTCCATACCTTCGTCTTCTGCATAGCAGTCGTTGGCATAGTACTGAGTCGTCCTACTGGACGCGTTACCTTGCTGATCGAAGCTATTCATGGAGTTTAGTGGCGGAAACGGACGTGTGTTCTGAGGAAAGTTTGCACGTCCTCTACCTCTAGGGGCTTGTTGAACACCTCGCCCTCTTGCACCAGAAACACCATTCATGCGTTGTAACAAAACAGGACAACTATTCTTATAATGACCCTCTTCTTTGCAATACGCGCACTGATTGGGACCATATGGTAAACGTTGTTGGGAAAACTCGTTTCTTTGCGAGTTTCCCGAATACTGCTGAGGCTGCTGATAATCACACTGACTATTAGTGCGGGGTGGATAGGCTTGTTGCAGAAGCACTTTAGTTTTTAATACCTTAGTCTTCTTATCCGCTTTCTCTAACTCATCTTTGCGCCTATTCTCATAGTACTGGGCTGTAGCTAGAATCTGTGCTGACGTTGAAACAGCCCAAGCACTCTCAGAATCCTTCAACTTAGCACACAACTCGGGAAGCAAATTATGCACAAATTTGTCGACGAACAGTCTGAGTCAACTCTTTATAGTACCCTGCTGGATTCTTGCGCGGATCAGGCAAAGACTGATAATGGCTAAAACTTCAGCACGTTTCCAGGGGACATGTACCCACACACGCTGAAAGTGTGCTGGCACGGCTAAAATTCCAGCGTTAACATTGGCCTGAACGGCTTCCTTCCACACCGGAGGGACCTCGCGCATCGGGTACTGTCGCGCCTTTTTCCTACCTGGTGCAACATGCTCAGACAGTGATCGAGAAGTTGCCCCTTTACTCCGATACGACAACAATGTCTCAATCGCTCTTTCAACATCGGGACCTACGATCATGCCCTCTGCGAATTCGAACTGCACACGGCACAATTCAGGCGGACTGCATTCCAGATCGTTTCCCTCCAAATCTTCCCAGAGATAAACACACATTTGCTCAAAAACATATCTCTGCTTCGGTGCTTCCCACTGACGGAAGACTTCCACGATAGACTGTACATCATACTTTACAGTGTCGAGAACCCATTTACGCGCTAACCGATCCAGTAATTCTCTCTCTCGACGGTCGGGCAGTTGACTCCGCAACTGTCTTCGTTCCATATTAGGGGTCGTGTTAGGCGACCCGAAGAAAGGTGAGAGAATGTTAGCGACAGTGTTAGCCATTCTCTGTCGAACGGGAGAACAGTAGAAGAACCAGGTTGAGGTAAAGCTGGAGCAGAGGAAATAGCGGAGGAGGTGTTAGGGGAAATAGTCAGGATAGTAGGCAAAGTCGTAGAGATCGACGGGCCTTGAGGAGGCTCCACCAGAGGAGTAGAAACCAGCGGAAAAGAGGCTGGCGGTTGTGGAAGAACTGGGGTCTGTGCGGCGGGGCGTGGTATAACAAAGCGTTGCGGAGGTGCAGTAGCAATCTGTGCATAGGGGGGTGGTGAACTCAATAAGTGGGACATTTAAGGATCCTTTTCAGGCTCTTTCTGTGTTTCATGTCCCTTATGTGGCAAAACTGGGTAGCACTTATCCACCGCTAACTTCCTTGTTCTAAGCATTTGTTCGCTCTCCTGCTCTTCCTCATTTTCCCTAAACGCAACAGCCGCTTGTACCATTGACATACCTCGTTTATTCTTCTTTGCTAGTTTCATTTCTTTCTGTTTGGCTTCCTTTCGCCATAGGCGGAAAGAGTCAAACATCGCCGGCCGGGCTTTCTTTTTAAACAGTTTGACCTCTAAGTTGTCTAGAATTTCCGTATCAAAACTACCATATTGGGGCCACTTTAAAACACCGTCCTTTCTGGTGTATTGGATCCATACTTCGTTGTAGGCGATGGGACCTACGCCATGTTTCACGTATAATTCATAAGTTGGAGTTCCAATCGGAGGAACCGGACACGAGTCCTCCAATCGGGAATCCCTATCACAACCAAGACAAAACAAATTTCCAAATCTGCTAAAACCAGGCATCTTCGCTCTCTAGTCTAGCTTCAAACTTCGAAGGATTATCGAATACGATAGTCTCGCGAATACGCGAACCCTTCGGTTTTGGCGCTTGCAAGTTCCAAACAGATTGTATCCTCGAAGGGACACCAAACAAAACTAAGGACTGGGAGACGCTCCACTTATACTTAACTGAGGTATCGACAACGTTACCAGAAGACTTGTCTATCGTTTCGCTCTACAAATCATATCATCAAGGGTCCAAAACAGGGCGATAGTCAGGGCAGCAGTCCTTCGTAGCCATCGGGAAGCGGGGAACCTCGCAGCAAAGACCTTCAGACCACGTCGACATGCAGGGGTCGATGAAGTGGCTGGCCGTCCTCTGGAATTTTCACACGAAGCTCCTCACGAACCTCTGGCTTGGACCTGTACCGCTGAAATCGCCCCACTGTGGGCGCCAACTGAGGTACTGGGTTTTTCGGAACCCAGTGGTGTCAGGGACACACCCTTATGACCTCGAGTTCTTCCTGTTTCAGACCACAGAAACACGAGTCTTCTAGGTGAAGTCAAAGATAGTATTTATTGGCTGCAGCCAGTAACAGGTATCCTAGAAGTACATCAGCATGTATGTTCTCAGGAGACTGCTTCAAATTCCAAAGCCAGTCTTCTTCTTTTATACAAAATATTATGCTTTAGGCACAAATTCCTTATTTTACAATCGGTTATTCACATATTTTACTACAAAGAAAGAACAGAGTCATGATGACAAGCCCACATTCTAGTAATTCCAACCCATGATCAATTACCCGGCAGGGTCCAGTATTTCCATCAGATATTGGCGGACCCCCAATAAAACAGGGAACCTCCTCCTTGTAAAACGAGTCAAAAGAAAGGAGCAGAGACAGGTGTGCATAAGATTGTGCATGGTTTGTGCGCGATGAAAGGTTTATGACATGTTGCGCCTTGATACTAATCTTGCTCGGCCGTTGGGAAGAAGCTGACCAAACAGGTTTGGCTTCGGGCAGTGGAGTCAGCTTGCCCAGGTCACAGAGGTGTCAGTGAAGTTTACATGTCCTTTGGACTCGGGTTTTGGCTTCGGCCATTTGGCTATGTGAGGGCAATCACAAAATGGATACCGTTCACAAAATGGAACCCGAGGGTTCGAGACGGAAATGCTGATTTCAGGGTGATTGCGTCACTCGATCGTGACGCAAATGCTCGTATATAGTATTTAATTCATTATCGGTCTGCTAATACTAAAATCGTCATCATTCGACGATGTTTATGACACGGGTCCAGAATTCTCAGTACCACAACCTAAAGACCATAACAACCCCACACACACAACCCCCCCACACAGACACCCCCCCACACCCCCACCACAGACACCCCCCCACACAGACACCACCCCCCCACGACACACACAACCCCCCACACACAACACCCCCCACACACACACACCGCCCACAACCATCTCTCTATCACTCAATCTCTCTATCACTCTCACTCTATCTCCCTCACTCTATCTATCGCCCTCACTCTATCTATCGCCCTCACTCTATCTATCGCCCTCACTCTATCTATCTGTCGCCCTCACTCTATCTATCTGTCGCCCTCACTCTATCTGTCTGTCGCCCTCACTCTATCTGTCTGTCGCCCTCACTCTATTTGTCTGTCTGTCGCCCTCACTCTATTTGTCTGTCGCCCTCACTCTATTTGTCTATCTGTCGCCCTCACTCTTGTCTGTCTGTCTGTCGCCCTCACTCTGTCTGTCTGTCGCCCTCACTCTGTCTGTCTGTCGCCCTCACTCTATCTGTCTGTCGCCCTCACTCTATCTGTCTGTCGCCCTCACTCTATCTGTCTGTCGCCCTCACTCTATTTGTCTGTCTGTCGCCCTCACTCTGTCTGTCTGTCTGTCGCCCTCACTCTGTCAGTCTGTCTGTCGCCCTCACTCTGTCTGTCTGTCTGTCGCCCTCACTCTGTCTGTCTGTCTGTCGCCCTCACTCTATCTATCTGTCTGTCTGTCGCCCTCACTCTATCTATCTGTCTGTCTGTCGCCCTCACTCTATCTATCTGTCTGCCTGTCGCCCTCACTCTGTCTGTCTGTCTGTCTGTCGCCCTCACTCTATCTATCTGTCTGTCTGTCTGTCGCCCTCACTCTATCTATCGCCCTCACTCTGTCTATCAGTCGCCCTCACTCTGTCTGTCTGTCTGTCTCCCCCACTCTGTCCTATCTATCTATCTATCTATCTATCTATCTATCTATCTATCTATCTATCTATCTATCTATCTATCTATCTATCTATCTATCTATCTATCTATCTATCTATCTATCTATCTATCTATCTATCTATCTATCTATCTATCTATCTATCTATCTATCTATCTATCTATCTATCTATCTATCTATCTATCTATCTATCCATCTATCTATCTTTCTCCTTCACTGTTTCTATTGCATCACCACAGCATCACTCATGGCACCACAGCATCACTATGCGCTACCACAGCATCACTGAACGCCACAGCATCACTCGTCGCCACAACATCAATCTGTGCAAACATTCAACAACAACTGGTTCAAATATGTTCTCTCAATGTTTCAAGCTTTATTACAAATGTCACAAAAAGATGTTAATATTTCACTTCTGTTCTTGGATTTTCGTCACAATAAAATACACTGAACATTATCTTCACAAAAGTTATGTACATAAGTTTAAGCTATTGCCATTATAAATTACAATACCTTTTATTTAAGTATTAATTATAAAAAAAAATAAAAGCCATTGTTATTTGTAATAGCAATACATCTAAGTCCTGTAAATACAACACATATTGCATTACAAATGCTATAGGTGTCACATTTGCGAAAGTTATAGCTATTGGCATTGTAAATGACAAAGCTATTAATTTCGCTATTTTCAAAACCAACACATAAATAAAAAATGTATCATTTACAATACCAATAGCTCAAACTTTCCTAATGCGAGACCTATTGCATTGCAAATGCTTGTTTTATGCCTTTCTGCTGCCCTCTGTTCCACTCGTTTTTTGTGCATTTCTGCCCTTTGTTCCGCTCGTTTTTTTGTGCCTTTCTGCTGCCCTCTGTTCCACTCGTTATTTGTGCCTTACTGCCCTCTGTTCCACTCGTTTTCCCCTTGATTTTTGTGCCCTTCTGCCCTCTGTTCCACTCATTTTATGTGCCCTTCTGCCCTCTGTTCCACTTGTTTTTTTGTGCCTTTCTGCTGCCCTCTGTTCCACTCGTTTTTTGTGCCTTACTGCCCTGTTCCACTCGTTTTCCCCTTGATTTTTGTGCCCTTCTGCCCTCTGTTCCACTCATTTTTTGTGCCCTTCTGCCCTCTGTTCTGCTTGTTTTTTTTGTGCCTTTCTGCTGCCCTCTGACTGTTCCACTTGTGTTTTGTGCCTTTCTGCCCTCTGTTCCACTTCATGATTTTCCCCTTGTTTTTTGTGCCCTTCTGCCCTCTGTTCCACTCCTGTTTTGTGCCTTTCTGCCCTCTGTTGCAAAGTAAACTAGCTCCCTTTATTCCTCTGCTCCACCATGGAATAACACTAGTCTACACTACACTACCATAACACACGCAGTGCAGCAGGCCTATAATAAGTTAAAAACTGCCCGCCTGGGGGGCCCTACCTGATACCTCCCCGAGTAGTTCACATTCTAATAAGTGACTATTGGAGCGGACCTTGGCTCAGCGTCCATGACGTGAGGCCTGTGGTGTGCGGTGGACTTTGAGGCTGCCTTCCAAAATGACGGCTTGCTGGTGTATTCTCCAGGCGGTGGACGGAGAACGATTCAGGTTGTGTGTGTGGAACGGATTTAGCAGAGGAGACGGCGGGCCCTGCTGCGAGTGGGACACCTACTGTGACCGGAGGCTAGCAGCACTGATGAGGTGAGAGACCGACATCGGTGGCTGTCCAGGGCAGTTTCCCCTTCTCCTTCCTCTGTCCCTCCCAGGGTGGTGCTGCAGACCTCGATGAGAACCAACTGTAGGTTTCCGAATATTGGGGAGCTGGCGGGAAGGAGATTGGGAGATTAGCAGGCTACCCGGGGGGCATCAAGCGCTGAGGGCCTGGTATGGAAGAGAGCACTAGTGCAGAGCAAGTGATCCCCCCAGGGGGAGGCGGGGACAACATGATGCAGCAGTAAAGAAATGAAACTCTGCACGATAAAGCGAGCATGCCACATTTGCTGCCTCAGCCTCACAAAAAGTATTGAACCACCACACAAGGTGCTGTGTGAACCCTGAACCAAGTGAAAAAAACACCAGGTTGGGGGGCACAATGAACTGCCCAATATGACCACTACAGACCAGCACCACCAGGCTACATGTGATTGAGTGCTTGTAATTGTGGAGACTCTACTGTACTCCGGTTCGGAAAGCAATCGTTACCTGGCAGCCTGCAACCAAAATGGATGGACTAGGCCTTCCCTTCTGCCCTCTGTTCAACTCGTGTTTTGTGCCTTTCTGCCCTCAAACTAAACTAGCTCCCTTTATTCCTCCGCTCCACCAAGAAGGAATAACACTACCAGTACACTAACATAACACACGCAGTGCAGCAGAAGTTAAAAACTGCCCGCCTGGGGGGCCCTACCTGCCCGAGTAGTTCACAAGTCTCTACTGCATAAAATGGCTGCTACTTCTCCTCCAAGGCTCCAACTGCAAAAGTATGCACGGGAAGAAGTGTCTGAGTCTGCCCAGATGGTCCCTATCCCAACTCGTCACAGGGTGGATCTCACCACGCCCTGTGACTAGTTGGGAGGGGGTGGGTTGACACGACAGCAAGCTCTCCTCCACTCTCTGATTGACGTGGAGACGTTAGCAATCCCAGGCTTGTGTTAAAAACGCCCGGGGCTAACTTAATCTCCACGCCATCAGGGGGTGGGGACTGGGCCTCCAGGCTATGTCTTTGCCTACCTGATGACATCACAGCCTTCAGGGCTGTGAGGTTCTCAGCCGGCAAAGACAGAGCAGCAAATCAATCAGTGGACGCCACGTAACGTAATCGTAATGTATCATAAACTTGGTGCGGCGGCATTGGTGACTGGGGCTGGGCAGCAGACTCAGAGACAGTGCCCGGGCCCCCCGTGTTCTTTGGAATTTATTTTTAACAGAAATAAATAAACGTGATCTTCTAAATCCTATTGAACATAAACTGTGCAAATTACCTGGGGCGGAGCTCCGACGCCCGCAAAGAGAAACCGCCACTGACCTAATGACAATACATACAAACTGTAGTTGGTAAAGCAAAATAAAAAGTACAAATACTTTCAAAGTGTATAATAAAGCAATCACCAGTCCAGCAATATACAAAAATCAAGCATGTTTTGTAAAACAATAGAATTTCTTCTTGCAGCAAGGTGAAAATACTTTCTAAGTGCATGGTAAAAACAAGTCCGCCAGTATGCAAAAATGAAGACGGGTTAGTCAAGCAATTCCCCGTTTGCTGAGTGCATTAAGGCACATATATTTCAAAGCAACTGATAAACAACAACTACAGCTCCATACAATAATCAAACCAGTTTAAACTAACAATTCCCTTTTTGAAGGCTCAAATATTTCAAAGTGACTAGAAAAACAGTAACAAGTACAGCAGGCAGCAACATACAAATATCAAACCACTTAAGTCAACCAATGCCTTTGGTTTGCGCATGAAGGTGCAAATATTTCAAACTGACTGTTAAAACAACAAGTACAGCAAGCACCAGCAAAATAAACAAAGCTGTTTACTCAAATGATGCCCCTTTTGTCCATGCAAAATAAAGTGTCAAGGGGGGGCATAAGGTCAGGTTAAACTGAATACATTTTTAATGCCTCTATAAACGTATGTTCAGAATATTGAGGTAGCTTATATATAAGCGAACAATATTTAAAGTATGATATACTGACAGAATACCATATTACTTACTGCTTCCTCATGGGATTTAAAGGACAGATACATTTTGAGACTCACACCATCAGTAGGAACAGTACTTGCAGAAGCCTGATGAAATTAATTGCAGAGTTTGAAGGCTGGTACAGCAGAAAATCAATACTTAAAGAGTGGACACAAGGCTGAAGACTGCTTACACCAGGAAGAGTTACAGGCAAATTAGACTGGTGGCTGAAGGCTACTACTGCTTGGTTCACTGAATTGGATAGATGTACTTGACTGAAAGAATGTTTGCCTCTTTGCCTTTCTTCGTGCAAACTCTTACATTAGAGCTATCACATTTAATTTTTTTGCCTGAATCTCAATGCTTAAATTGCAAGCCCCGACAGCCTTTCCTTCGTCATTGTGCTTCGGAGATAGTTCTTGATTAATTTTAACTTTGAAAATGACCTTTCTGCACTGGCTACAGTAACTGGAATTGTAAGAAAAGTTTCAGTGCTGTTGCAACATCCAAAACACTGGGCAGAATTGCAAGGTTTCTCAAAAATAAAAGGTCAGCCAGATCCTTTATTGTGCCACCTGAGATAAGTTGTATTTGTTCTTTCAACACAGCTTTGAAAGCGATGAGTGGTTGTGGAAACTCTAGGGACAAGTCTTTTTCGTAATGAGCTGCCAGTGTCATGACTGCTTCAAACAACTCATCCTCACTACCTCAGAGGATTTCTGAAGGCATCATGAAATGAAAGCATTGGATTATGGTGTTCATATCAGCAAATCGAGTTTTTATCTGATTTACAACAATGTCTATGTTAGCATAAAACACGGACACCTTAAAATTGTCTTTAGGATTGCACAGCCTTTGGTCTTCACAGAGTTCATCCAAGTGCTTTTTTTTGCATCGTGGTCGTTTTTAGGTCTCGCCCTGGCGAAAGCGCGCAAAGTGCGTTTTCACCGCGAGACCTATAGCCGCCCGCTTGCTTACAACGAGGCAAGAGGAAACAAGAGATGGGCACGCGCAGCCTGCCGTAATCGGATCAGGTCGCGCGCGCGTTCACCATCTCCTGTCTCCTTTAGCCTCCAACACACACAGGCACACCTCTCCCTGCTTTCGAACACGCACGCGCACACACAGAGATCCACACACACGAGCGCACCTACACGCACGCACATACACGAGCGCACAGAGACACACACCACACCTCCCCCCGCCACCGCTGCCCCCTCTCCCACACACACGAGCCCACACATACAGAGACACCCCCAACCCCGCCCCCACACACACACAAGCGCACACACACACACATACAGAGACACCGCCCCGCTGCCGCCCCCGCCCCCACACACACACACGAGAGCACACACGCACACATACAGAGCCCCCCCCCTCTGTACAACTAGCCCCACTCCCCGCATCAGCGCCACTCCGGACTCTGCAGTCTCCGCGAGGCTCTCCCTCGGGCATGGGAGCCCCGCGTCATCACTGCTCCTCTCTGGGCCAGCCAATCTGTGGGCACGGGCTTCAGAAGACGGTAGTCCCGCCCCACAACAGGTTTCGGTTTCGCTCACAGCTTTCTTCAAAGCTTGTTTTAATTGAACCCAACTAATCTAAATGGGAATAAAATTGAAACATTCAGGGAATGGTTGTACACGCTTAATAAAATTGAAAGGAATAGGCTTTCGTTGCACTTATATCAATACGGAGTAGGACGTTTCGGGCTGGTTTACAAAGGCAGGTAAGTTTGTGAAAGGATACACATATGCCACTACTTCTCTTACTCATAAATACGTTTGTGAATCTGTCCCATAGAA
This sequence comes from Lissotriton vulgaris, assembly GCF_964263255.1. NCBI lineage: Eukaryota > Metazoa > Chordata > Amphibia > Caudata > Salamandridae > Lissotriton > Lissotriton vulgaris. Next base: position 94,244 of record NW_028247661.1, on the reverse strand, counting down.
TGCACAATGCAATGGTGTGTTCTTCCATGCTAGGGCACACAGCTATCGAGCTCATCGGAATGTTACACCATGTTTCACTAAATTGTGTATTTTACTGTGCTCTCATTCTGTTTATCTTTAATGCAAGTTCACAAGATGCTTATGTTCGGTTTTTCGCTGTTCAGTTCTGAGACCTGCCCTCTAACGGGCAATCCTTGCCGGTCAAGTCGTGTGGCGCCTGTGAACTTCTGTGGCAGGAGAGCAGGCTCGCGGGCTCTTTTCACTGTCTCCGAATACTCGAGGGCACTGTATTGTCTTTAAATGCTCCAAAGTCCAAAGACTGATACAGTGTCAAGCTTGGGGTCATGTCTCCAGCACGTTGCCCATATGACGGGTGGGGGGTCCTGAGGGGTACATGAGAAGCTCGTACCTCAGTCCGCCCTTCAGACTCTGCTTTCATCCAGTGGGTAAACAGGCCCGGTCTCCTCCTCCCTCGTGTGTGCTCACATTCAGCCAACTTCTCCTGAGCGGTGAATCATAGGAGACACATCTTCACTGGAGATATGAGGGAACGAGGGTCTTAGGAATGCGGGGGCTTTGGTGCTCAGTGGTGTGCCTCAAATTCCAGCTTGATTTTCTTATCCGAGCTCTTCGGAGACCACTCAGGCGGGCAGTGGAAGTAACACCCACCTCCGCATACAAGAACGGCTATCTACCCTGCTGCCCGCATCTCTGCCTTGCTGCCAGTGCCCACATCTACGGTGCAAGACGGAAGGGAGGTCGGTGTCGTTGCGCCTTTGTCGGCTCCATTTTAAGGCTGAACCCACGGTCGCGTCCCCACCCCACTCTGATGGAAGCCCGCATTTAACAGCTCGCTTGTTCCCACAAGCAAGTCGGCATCTCCCACAGTTCCCGATGTTGCACCACCTGTGTCCAACCGAGGGTGGCTAACTATTAAACTTTTGGAAGTGTGTTTATCAGCAGGACGCAAACTGCAAGTTGATCGTTCTTAAGGATATGACTCTGCCTTCTTTAACTTTAAAAATAGTCTGTAAAGGAGTCTTCGTGCTCTCTGAACGCAGTTGTCAACAAGTATGCAGGGTGTGTTGTGTAAGGGTTGGGCAGTTGAATCATTGGGCCTCGTTCCTTTTTTTTCCTTTTAAAACTCGTGGCACCTAGCCGTTCTGCGCATTTCTAGTTTTACATCTGTGCCCTGAGTTTCTCGTGGTGCGAAGTAGAGTCTTCGCACCTTTCAGTTGGCACTGCTTCAGCCCTGACACATACCAATTGTTTCCTACGGGTAGTTAGGTATGCTTGATGTTGCTAACTCAATTTGTGTCCCTCCCTCTCCCTAGCTAAAGGAATACTCACCGGGGGGCGTGAGACAAAACATCCAGGCCTAAATCGTTTACAATGCTTGCATTATTAAAGTTTGAGCTATTGGCATTGTAAATGACAATGCCTTTAATTCATTTGCATCGGTGAGTATACAAGCGCTTTGTACTTATAGTCCATGCTTATGAGAAGCAAGGCTGGCAGTCTCTTTTACTGCCAGCCTTGCTCATCGTAAGCAAGGACTATACATTCAAAGTGCGTGTTTATCCACTGATTGCAGGTTTCAAAAATGAATAAAAGGCATTGACATTACAATGCCAATAGCTCAAACTTTAATAATGCGAGACCTATTGCATTGTAAATGCTTGTTGTGTAAAATGCAATTGAATTCCCCATGCAGCTGCAAGTGAAGATGCTGAGCTTTTAACATCTTTGAACTGTTCTCTGAAACTGGCAAATATTTTCGCTGCGCTACTTAACATATTTGAAGCTTGTAAAAGGTCAAGAACTTTAGACTGAAGCAGTTTGGACACAATATTTATTGTCTCCAGCACTTTGGACTGGATTACAACCATTAACACAAACTCAAAAGTCTCCATGCACTTCCTAAGACCCTGAGTTTCTGTGCGCTCCTCAACCTTTTTAGACTGCAATAAAATGGTAGCGAGTGCTTTCATGATGTCCATGGAGAGCATCATGTCTGGATGCCCAACGTGTTGGTCAGAGTCTCTCCAGTGTTGGCTTTGAATGAGTTGTGCTCTCTTTTGTAATCATAAGAAGTTTCCACCGTTTGATGCTTTGGCTGAAAAATAAATACACCTTCTGTATAAAGTCATAAAATTCTGCAATCTCAGGAATGTGCATGCAGGCATCATTCAACACCAAATTTAGATTATGAGCAGCACAGTGTACATAGACTGCATTGGGTTCTTTCTGTCGTATTCTGGTTTGCATTCCACTATATATACCACTCATTGTGCTGACCTCTACATTTATTAAGCATTAGGCCTTTGTCCTCTATAAGGTTTACAAGTTCTGTTGCTCTTCCCTCAGCACTTTAATCCGTAATTTTATAGAAACCAACAAAGCTTTCATTGATTTTGATTTCAGTTGTAATTTCCTCAGTGTTAAGGCACAATGTCACCTATCGAATGACCAGGCTTAACTGGTCTTCTTTTTTAGGTCGAGCTGGTCGCGCTGCCTCCAGCGAAGCATCTTTTGTCATCCACTTCCTGGGAATGTGAGACAGGGGATAAGCACGTGCAGGAGATTCCCCCATGTGAGCGCGCACGTTCACCCACACGCCGTGCACATCTCCTGTCCCACATTGGCAGCAAGTGGATAACACACAGACACACATGCACGCGTACACACACACACACACACGCACACACACACACACACACATACACCCCTGATCCCCCCTTACCTCACGGGACTCTTATCTCTGTATCACCTGGCACACGCGGGCCTTCCTTCGTTCATGGGAGCCCCGCAGGGCACTCCAGCTCCTCTGCCAGCACGACGCGGGGCTCTCCCCTTAGGCATGGGAGCCCTGCAGTGCTTTCGGCTGGTCTTAACCCGGGCCCCCTCCTGGGACCCGGGACTTCAGCTGCCGCACTTCGCTTTGGCGCCGGGGCTCCCTCTTCATAACAAATAGCGTGCATGCGCGGGCAGCCCCCGCCCTCTCAGTCACAGCCCGGATACTGAGCTGCTTTCTGTTTCGCTGTCAGTGATCCGGTCCCCAAGGTACGTCGAAGCACTTGGGAGCGTGGTAAATGATATATTCCTCATTTACCCTGGCTATAAATAGCCCGGGGCTGCGTTTTGATCTCAGCCAGCCCTGGGGACTCCCCGGTAAATGTGCACCAGGTAACTGTGTGGTAATTACAGGTTTGTGCGGATTACTTGGTAAGCAACAAAAACAAGTCTTGAAAAGTGTATTCATGAGATGGCGACTCCCTGCGGAGGGTGGAAAGAGTGCTGGTCGAGGATGTTTGTCAAGGTGAGGAATCAGGGCAGAAGGTCAGCTGCACAAGGCCCGCGTCGGCTGAGGGCTTCTGAGCAACCCTTTTGGCTGAGGGGCGTATTCACAAATTAAGCACTGAGCGCTATACATGTGTTAATTCTAAAAACATTTCTCCACACCCTGGTTCTGTTCTCTGGCACTTTTGTGACTATGGCACGAGCGCACACTAGGAGCTACGCAACACCCTGCACACACCCACACGACTCCAATCGTCATTGTAAACAGCGCTCCCGATGTCTCAAGGGGACTCCCCTCCCTCATCCCGGGCCCTCAGTCAGCCCAGTGGGTAACCCCTCAAATCACCATTACTGTCAGCTCAACCTCTCACACCCTCACCCCCAGGTCCTTCCACCCCTATAGTGCCGTGCTCAGCAGTATGGACATGTAGCGCCCCTCTCCCCTCCACCCCGCGTGCTTTCCTCCATCATCCCCAGGTCCCCCGCTCACCCACCATCAGCTCAGGGTCCCACCCTTCTACTCATCGCCCCCCCACCACCTCCAGGTCCTTCCACCCCATAGCGACTCGCTCAACACAAGGGCCACGTAGCGCCCCCTCCACCCCAGAGCGCACTCCTCCGTCACCCCCAGGTCTCTGTTCACCATCAGCTCAGGGTCTCACTCTCTCACCCCTCTACTCACCATCGCCCCTCTCCGCCTCCAGGTCCTTCCAGCCCTGTAGCACCTCGCTCAGCATTAGGGCCACGTAGTGCCCCTTGCGGGCCTCGGGATTGGCCGCAGCGCCTCCGCCTCCAGCCCCCCCGGGAACAGCAGGAGAGGCTGGGCTGCAGGGGACTGAGGAGAGCCACCAACGGGCACCCTCCGGGGGCCACTCTTCCGCGGGCTCCAGTCCTAGCTTCACTCCTTCCCAGTCCAGAGAGCAGCGCAAGTTCAGCTGGGGCTCCGGGGAAGGCTCTACACACAAGGTTCTAACGCTACTGCGGCCCGATGCCAGGCCTAAATTCCACCAGGGAGGGGCAGTCCAGCCTCCTCTTGCAGACCGCAGTGTGGAGAAAAGAGCAGAGCTGTATTGGAGGGTCTGGGGACCTCTGGGTAGGCATACAGAACAATTTCCAGGAGAGGCTGGTGGGGCTGGGTCAGCTGAGGACCTCTTCTACAGCAGCCGCCTTCCTCCCATTTTCCTGTTCTGGCTGGTTGGAGAGCAGATTTGCAGCCAGCCAGGGATTCCTCACTGAATCCAGTTCCTACTTTTTCAGGAGGTGGTGTCCTTCAGTCTGCGTGGGCCCGAAAATAAAGGGCACATGAGGTTAAGGTCGGGGTCACCAAAGCTTCCTGATGTGACTATTATATTCGTCGCAGTGAGGGCAGCCAGGTAGCGTCGGCAGCAAATGATTTGCAAATCACTGCAGCACTAGAGCCATCAGAGGTAGCAATGTTCCCACTGACAGCACTTTCAGTGGTGTTTTTCAGGCTCCGGTCCCTAGTTGCTTCCTTCTACCTCCCGTGCGTTTCATTGCTCAGCGAACTAATACATGTACCCACTGCAAGAATCTGTGTTAGACCCCATAGTCACAGCGTCAAATACGTGCGGGTCTGCTCAGTTCATCAGCCTCCCAATGTCAATAATTCCTCTGTAATTCATCAGACACTGCACTTAACTATCCCCACGGCCAAACATACATATATATCAGTGTAATCAAATCCCATGTCTTCCTATAAGACAATGTATTGGAGGAAACATTTGCTCTATGTCTCTGTACTCAAATCCCATGTCTTCCTATAAGACAATGTATTGGAGGAAACATTTGCTCTATGTCTCAAGTCAGTACTGCTGCCCCCATTCCTCCTCCCAATGCTACTGCCCCGTTCCTTTCTCCCACATTCTGCCCTATTCCCTCCCCCGGTTCCACTGCCCCATTCCTTCCCCTCAGTCATTCTGTCCTATTCCCGCCTCCCGGTGCTACTGTCCCATTACTTCCTCCTAATCATTCTACCCTATTCCCTCCTGACAGGGCTGCTGCCCCATTCTATCCTTGCAGTCATTCTGCCCTATTCCCTCCTCTCAATACTGCATCTCATTTCATTCTTCTCTGTACTGCTTTACCATTCCCTCCTCCGAGTACTACTGCCCCCTTCTCTCCTTCAGTTTTACCTCGATAATCCTTCCTCTTGGCCTTCCTCCCTCATGCCCCCAAGCCTTGGCTGCTCACCAGGGACCTGGCATATTCTCAATGGGAAAGCAGTGCAGGCACAGTCTGTAGTGCTCTCTGTTAGTGGGAGAGTGCACGCACAGTCTGTGGCGTGCTCTCGGTTAGTGGGTGAGTGGTGAATGCACAGTCTGTAGTGCTCTCCGTTAGTGGGAGAGTGCACGCACAGTGGTGCATTCACTCTGGTCACTGCTCTTAGTGGAGAGTGGTGCATTTAGGCTATGCACTGATCTCCGTTAGTGGAGAGTGATGCAAGCACACTGTGCACTGCTCTCTCTTAGTGGGAGAGTGGTACAAGCGCAGATTGCAATGTCTGCTGTAAGAGCCATACTCTCTGTTGGTAGTGCATCCACAGTCTGTGCCCTATTTGTGGTGAAAGCTGTGCTCTGGTAGTGGGGGTGTGGTACATGCAGAGTCAGTGTGCTGGAGGAGTCCTGCTTTTAGTGTAAGAGCGGGACATGCAGTCTGTGCACTGCTCTCTGTTAGTGGGAGAGTAGTGCATCCACAGTCTGTGCCCTGCTCTCTGTTAGTGGGAGAGTGGTGCATCCACAGTCTGTGCCCTGCTCTCTGTTAGTGGGAGAGTGGTGCATCCACAGTCTGTGCACTGCTCTCTGTTAGTGGGAGAGTTGGGCATCCACAGTCTGTGCACCTCTCTGTTAGTTGAGGGTGGTGCGTACTGTCTGCTGAAAAGACCTGTGTGGTCTGTTAGTGGTGCACGTACAGTCCATGCACTGCCTTGTTAGTGGGGGAGTGGTGCGTGCACAGGCTGTGCAATGCCTGCTGTAAGAGCAGTGCTCTGTTAGTGGTGCATGCCGGGGGGGCCCCCCAGGCTTCAGTAAATTAAGGGGGCCCGGGGTCCACCCTCTGCTCTTCTGAGAGCTGTGAGAGAGGCTTGCGCTGAAGCCTCTCTCCCTCTGAAGAAGGTGCAGGCTGTCTGCAGCCTGCTCTGAGCCCCTCCCGCTGAATGAATAGAAACAATGTTTCAACTAACATTGTTTCTCTTCAGTCAGAGCCCCCACCCCCCAGGCAGGCCCGGAACAAGGGTGGGGGTGGGGGCCCCAGAGACAGCATCCCCCCCCTCTGCTCCTCTGAGAAGTATCAGCTACTCTCACTTCCCACAAGTGCCAGGCACTCACTCTGCCACCAGTACCACCCACTCATTCTGCCACCAGTGCCAGCCTCTCACTCTGCCACCAGTGCCTGCCGCTCACTCTGCCACCAGTACCAGCCTCTCACTCTGCCACCAGTGCCAGCCTCTCACTCTGCCACCAGTGCCAGCCTCTCACTCTGCCACCAGTGCCTGCCGCTCACTCTTCCACCAGTGCCAGCCTCTCACTCTGCCACCAGTGCCTGCCGCTCACTCTTCCACCAGTACCAGCCTCTCACTGTGCCACCGGTGCCAGCCTCTCACTCTGCCACCAGTGCCAGCTCCTCCCACTTCCCACCAGTGCCAGCCTCTCACTCTGCTACCAGTGCCAGCCTCTCACACATCCACCAGTGCCAGCCTCTCACACAGCCACCAGTGTCAGCCTCTCACTCTGCCACCAGTGCCAGCCTCTCACACTGCCACTAGTGCCAGCATCTCACTCTGCACCAGTGCCTGCCGCTCACTGTGCCACCAGTGCCAGCATCTCATTCTGCACCAGTGCCTGCCGCTCACTCTGCCACCAGTGCCTGCCCCTCACTCTGCCACCAGTGTCAGCCTCTCATACTGCCACCAGTGTCAGCCCCTCACACTTCCCACCAGTGCCAGCCTCTCCTTCTATCACCAGTGCCAGCCTCTCACACTGCCACCAGTGCCTGCCGCTCAGTCTGCCACCAGTACTAGCCTCTCACTCTGCCACCAGTGCCTGCCGTTCAGTTTGCCATCAGTGCCAGCCACTCGAACTGCACCAGTGCCAGCCTCTCACTCTGCACCAGTGCCAGCCTCTCACTCTGCCATCAGTGCCAGTCTCTCATACTGCCACCAGTGCCAGCTGATCACTCTGCACCCGTCTCTCACACTCCCACCAGTGCATGCCGCTCACTCAGCCACCAGGGCCAGCCTCTCACTCTGTCACCAGTGACTGCCGCTCACTCTGTCACCAGTGACTGCCGCTCACTCTGCCACCAGTGCGAGCCCCTCATACTGCCACCAGTGCCAGCCCCTCCCACTTCCCACCTGTGCCAGCTGCTCACTCTGCACCAGTGTCAGCCTCTCACTCTGCCACCAGTGTCAGCCTCTCACTCTGCCACCAGTGTCAGCCTCTCACTCTACGGCCAGTGCCTGCCTCTCACACTGCCACCAGTGCCAGCCTCTCCCACTCCCACCAGTGCCTGCCTCTCACTCAACCACCAGTGCCACACTCTCACACTGCCACCAGTGCCAGCCTCTCCCACCAGTGCCTGCCTCTCACTCATCCACCAGTGCCACACTCTCACACTACCACCAGTGCCAGCTTCAGCCACTACCCACCAGTGCCTGCCTCTCACACTCCCACCAATGCCTGCCACTCACACTCCCACCAGTGCCAGCTCCTCACTCTGCCACCAGTGCCAGCCTCTCACTATGCCACCAGTGCCAGCCTCTCATGCTGCCACCAGTGCCAGCCTCTCACGCTGCCACCAGTGCCAGCCTCTCACGCTGCCACCAGTGCCAGCATCTCACTCTGCACCAGTGCCAGCCTCTCACACTACCACCAGTGCCAGCCTCTCACTCTGCCTCCAGTGTCAGCTTCAGCCACTACCCACCAGTGCAAGCCTCTCACACTGCCATCTGTGGCAGCTGAGCTCCTCCGACTACCCACCAGTGCCAGCTTCAGTCACTACCCACTTGTGCCAGACTCACACTCTGCCACCAGTGACAGCCTCTCAGTCTACCACCAGTGCCACCCTCTCACTCTACCACCAGTGCCTGCCGCTCACTCTACCGCCACTGCCAGCCTCTCACTCTACCACCAGTGCCAGCCTCTCACTCTGCCACCAGTGCCAGCCTTTCACACTACCACCAGTGCCAGCCTCTCACTCTGCCATCAGTGCCAGCTTCAGCCACTACCCACCAGTGCCAGCCCCTCACACTGCCATCTGTGGCAGCTGAGCTCCTCCGACTACCCACCAGTGCCAGCTTCCGTCACTACCCACTTGTGCCAGACTCACACTCTGCCACCAGTGACAGCCTCTTACACCACCAGTGCCAGCTGCTCACACTGCCCATGTTTGCTACACTCCTGCTCAGTGCCAGTTCCTGTACAGTGATGCCACCTATACCACCTGTGCACCAATGCCCAGCAGTGCCAGCTCCGTGTACAGCCCTCATGTGTACGTCAGTCCCTCTCAGGTAGTTGATGGAAAGGTTTAGACTCCTTGGCCAGCACTAATATTTGTTCACTGTCTCGCAGCTTATCTTTTTTAGCCTACGTTTTCACATGAAATCCCCTTACCTCCGTGCCCAGAATGCATTTGAAAAGGTACAGTCAAAGCACTATAACTTAAGATGCCTACTTCATTCCATAAACTTCTCACTACACAAAAGCCAAAACAATTATCTCCATTAAGTAGAGTTCGATGAAGCAGTTGGAGCAATTAAGACAATTAGGCACGCGGCTGTGAAATTCATTGGGGCCTCTTCGCAAAGGTAAATTTACACATGTACATTTACTCAGGGCACAAGTCCTAGAAAAGAAGTGGGGGGGTGCTGTCGTCAGGACAGGAAGTGACGTCACGAAAGGTGGCTTGCACCATCAGACTCATTGCCTCCCCTCGCTCACCCCTTAGATGCGATTGCATCAGAGAAGCCAGCGTGCGAGCAGCGTTCTGATGAGCTCCGATCTCGCCCCAGAGAGGCCGAAGAGTGAATGTGTGGCTCTATTTGCTCCAGTTATCGAGATCCCGGTAAAATAAGTGGGGGGACGCTGTCCACACGCGTGGTACCCCGACTCGAGCCCTGCATTTACTCCTGTAAACCCCTGCACCTAGGTGTAAATCTAAACCTTTTTGCCGTCCAGCTACTGTAGGTTTACACCTAAGTGTAAACTTACATGTTTCCACTAGCGGGCTTTCCTTCAATAGGATTTATGAGTCAAAAATAACTACTAGTAACTTTTCACTCGTGGGTAGTGATTTCCACCACTGTAGTGGAGATCTCGCTATGAGGAAGTATAGGGAGATGATTAAAGCTTATTTTTAAAGAAAAAAAATGAAAACATTGAAATATAAAATATAAATGTAGATTCATTGAGGATATTTATTATAAATCTAGATGTAATAAAATAAAATGTTGCAGCTGGAGAGACAGTGGAGAGAGAGTGGAGAGAGAGTGGAGAGAGAGTAGAGAGAGAGAGTGGAGAGAGAGAGAGTAGAGAGAGAGTGGAGAGAGAGAGAGTGGAGAGAGAGTAGAGAGAGAGTGGAGAGAGAGACAGTGGAGAGAGAGTAGAGAGAGTGGAGGGAGACAGTGGAGAGAGAGTGGAGAGAGAGAGAGTGGAGAGAGCGGAGAGAGCGGAGAGAGAGAGACAGTGGAGAGAGAGTGGAGAGAGAGAGTGGAGAGAGAGTAGAGAGAGAGAGTGGAGAGAGAGAGAGTAGAGAGAGAGTGGAGAGAGAGAGAGTGGAGAGAGAGTAGAGAGAGAGTGGAGAGAGAGACAGTGGAGAGAGAGTAGAGAGAGTGGAGGGAGACAGTGGAGAGAGAGTGGAGAGAGAGAGAGTGGAGAGAGAGACAGACAGAGTGGAGAGGGAGAAAGTGGAGAGAGAGTGGAAAGAGACAGTGGAGAGAGAGAGAGAGTGGAGAGAGAACGAGAGAGTGGAGATAGACAGTGGAGAGAGAGAGTGGAGAGAGCGTGGAGAGACAGTGGAGAGAGTGAGCGAGGAAGAATGGAGAGAGAGTGGAGAGAGAGTGGAGAGAGAGTAGAGAGAGAGAGTGGAGAGAGAGAGAGTGGAGAGAGAGTAGAGAGAGAGTGGAGAGAGAGAGAGTGGAGAGAGAGTAGAGAGAGAGTGGAGAGAGAGACAGTGGAGAGAGAGTAGAGAGAGTGGAGGGAGACAGTGGAGAGAGAGTGGAGAGAGAGAGAGTGGAGAGAGCGGAGAGAGCGGAGAGAGAGAGACAGTGGAGAGAGAGTGGAGAGAGAGAGTGGAGAGAGAGACAGACAGAGTGGAGAGGGAGAAAGTGGAGAGAGAGTGGAAAGAGACAGTGGAGAGAGAGAGAGAGTGGAGAGAGAACGAGAGAGTGGAGATAGACAGTGGAGAGAGAGAGTGGAGAGAGCGTGGAGAGACAGTGGAGAGAGTGAGCGAGGAAGAATGGAGAGAGAGAGTGGAGGGAGAGAGGGTGGAGAGAGAGACTGTGTGTAGAGAGAGTGGAGAGAGCGTGGAGGAAGAGAGTGGAGAGAGAGTGGAGAGAGAATAGAGAGAGGGTGGAGAGAGAGTGGAGAGAGAGAGAGAGTGGAGAGAGTAGAGAGAGAGAGAGAAGGGTGAGAGGGTGGAGAGAGAGAGTGGAGTGGAGGGAGACAGTGGAGAGAGAGTGGAGAGAGAGAGTGGAGAGGAAGAGTGGAGAGAGAGTGGAGAGAGAGAGTGTGGAGAGAGCGTGGAGAGACAGTGGAGAGAGTGAGCGAGGAAGAATGGAGAGAGAGAGTGGAGAGAGAGAGTGTGTGTAGAGAGAGTGGAGAGAGCGTGGAGGAAGAGAGTGGAGAGAGAGAGTGGAAAGAGAGTGGAGAGAGAATAGAGAGAGGGTGGAGAGAGAGTGGAGAGAGAGAGAGTGGAGAGAGTAGAGAGAGAGAGAAGGGTGAGAGGGTGGAGAGAGAGAGTGGAGTGGAGGGAGACAGTGGAGAGAGAGTGGAGAGAGAGAGTGGAGAGAAAGAGTGGAGAGAGAGTGGAGAGAGAGAGAGTGGAGAGAGAGAGAGGGTGAGCAAGAGAGAGTGGAGAGAGAATAGAAAGAGAGTGGGGTGAGAGACAGTGGAGAGAGAGAGAGAGAGTGGAGAGAGAGTAGAGAGAGAGAAGAAAGAGAGAGGGTGGAGAGAGTGGAGGGAGACAGTGGAGCGAGAGAGAGAGAGAGAGAGGGGAGAGAGAGTAGAAAGAGAGAAAGTGAAGAGAGAGACAGTGGAGAGAGAGTAGAGACTGATTGGCTGACTCAGAGACTGAATACTGACTGACCGAGAGACTGACTGGCTGAGAAACTGACAGAGAGAGAGAGAGGCTGTCTGTCTGAGAGAGTGACTGATTGACAGAGAGAGACTGATTGAGAGTGAGACTGACTGACAGAGAGAGAGACTGACTGACTGACAGAGACTGACTGACTGAGGTAGAGAGATACTAACTGACAGAGAGTGAGATTGACTGACGGAGAGAGAGACTAAGAGAGAGAGGCAGAGACTGACTGCAAGAGAGACTGACTGACTGAGGGGGACTGACTGAGAGAGAGACTGACAGAGAGAGACTGACAGAGAGAGAGAGAGAGAGAGAGAGAGAGACTGATTGATGTAGAGAGACTGACTGGGAGAGAGAGAGACTGACTGACAAAGAGAGAGACTGACAGAGAGAGTCACTGACTGAGAGAGAGACTGACTGAGAGAGACTGACAGAGAGAGAGAGACAACAGAGAGAGAGACTGACAGAGAAACAGACTGACCGACAGAGAGGGAGACTGACTGACAGAGAGAGACTGACTGAGAGAGAGAGTCTCACAGAGAGAGACTGACAGAGAGACTGACTGACTGACAGAGAGAGAGACTGACAGAGAGAGTCACTGACTGAGAGAGAGACTGACTGAGAGAGACTGGCTGACTGCGAGAGAGAGAGAGAGAATGACTGACTGAGAGAGACTGACAGAGGGAGAGAGAGACTGTCTGGAAGACTGACTGACTGAGCGAGAGAGACTGAGAGAGAGAGAGAGAGACAGAGACTGACAGAGGGACTGACAGAGAGAGAGAGCCTGACAGAGAGAGGGACTAACAGAGAGAGAGACTGACTAAGAGAGAGACTGACTAAGAGAGACTGACTGACTGAGAGAGACTGAATGGGAGAGAGACTGACAGAGAGAGGGACTAACAGAGAGAGACTGACTGACAGAGAGAGAGACTGACTGACAGAGAGAGAGACTGACTGACAGAGAGAGAGAGAGAGAGAGACTGACTGAGAAAGAGACTGGCTGACTGAGAGAGAGAGACTGGCTGACTGAGAGAGAGAGACAGACTTACTGAGAGCAACTGACAGAGAGAGACTGTGAGAGACTGGCTGACAGAAAGGGAGAGACTGACCGACAGAAAGAGAGGGACTGACTGAGAGAGAGACTGACTGACTGAGAGAGACCGACAGAAAGAGAGAGATGGGGAGACTGACAGAGAGAGAGACTGACAGACAGAAGAACTGACAGGGAGAGAGACTGACAGAGAGAGAGACTGAGAGAGAGAGGGACTGACTAAGAGAGACTGACAGAGAGAGAAACTGACTGACTGACAGACTGACAGAGAGACTGACTGACTGACTGACTGTGAAAGACTGACTGAATGACAGAGAGAGATAGACTGACTGAGAGAGAGAGAGAGACTGACAGACTGACAGAGAGAGAGAGACTGACTGAGAGAGACTGAATGACAGAGAGAGATAGACTGACTGAGAGAGAGAGAGAGAGACTGACTGACTAAGAGAGAGAGAGACCGACTGACTGACAGACTGACTGACAGAGCGAGAGACTGACTGACTGACTGACTGACTGACTGACTGAATGACTGACTGAGAGAAACTGACTGACTGAGAGAGACTGAATAACAGAGAGAGATAGACTGACTGAGAGAGAGAGAGACTGACTGACTGAAAGAGAGAGACTGACTGGGAGAGAGAGAGACTGACTGGGAGAGAGAGACTTAGAGAGAGAGAGAGAGAGACTGACTGACAGAGAGAGAGACTGACTGAGAGAGAGAGACTGGCTGACTGAGAGAGAGAGACTGACTTACTGAGAGAAACTGACAGAGAGAGACTGTGAGAGACTGACTGACAGAAAGGGAGAGATTGACTGACTGAGAGAGACTGACTGACAGAGAGACTGACAGAAAGAGAGAGATATAGAAACTGAGAGAGAGAGAGAGACTGACAGACAGAAGAACTGACAGGGAGAGAGACTGACAGAGAGAGAGACGGAGAGAGAGACTGAGAGAGAGAGAGGGACTGACTAAGAGAGACTGACAGAGAGAGAGAGACCGACTGACTGACAGACTGACAGAGAGAGAGAGAGAGAGACTGACTGACTGAGACTGAATGACTAAGAGAGACTGAATGACAGAGAGAGATAGACTGACAGAGAGAGACCGACTGACTGACAGACTGACAGAGAGAGAGAGAGAGACTGACTGACTGAGAGAGACTGAATAACAGAGAGAGTTAGACTGATTGACTGAGAGAGAGAGACTGACTGACTGAAAGAGAGAGACTGACTGACAGAGAGAGAGAGAGAGAGACTGTGATGAAATTGGGGTCACAGTGTGTATGAAGCTATACAATGCCTCTTAAGATTGCTAGTGTCTACTAATATAAATGTATTATCAAAATGTGCTCTTTGTAGTTACATCTTATTTTGAAATACTGCATTGTCGCTTTGTCTAATGTTTTAAAACGGAAAGGAGAAGGAGCAGTGGAGGCACTTTTGTCAAAACTGAACGATGAGTGGGCCCGATGTTGTATATCATGACAGGAGTCTGCATCAGGAAACCCACCTAACATTGGGCAAACCTCCCCGGCCTACTGATGGCAGGGACCCTGTAATGAATGGACCACCACCTATGATAGCCTGCGGGCAGACTAAGCCCAACCTTTAACTCCACCATCCAGTGTCACTTATAAAGGCTGGATTGGTGATAGTGGCGTAACAATATCCCCACATCCCCTGCAGTATGGCGGGTCGCTGGCCTGAGAGCTCTAGACTGGCACGGAGAATGGGAGGGGGGCCCCCTCCATGTAGTCTGCAGGGGGGCCCCCTCAAGTTTCGTTACGCCACTGGTGCATGCACCATCTGCATATCCCTCTGTTAGTGAGAGAGTGGTGCATACACAGTCTGTGCAGTGCTTTCTGTTAGTGAGAGAGTGGTGCATGCACAGTCTGTGCACGGCTCTCTGGTAGTGGGAGACTGGTGCATGACCAGTCTGTGCATTGCTCTGTTAGTGTGTTCCAGTCAGTGGGCGGCGCACTCAACGTTAATTTTCCACACTCGCATTTAAAAAAAAAAAAGAACTTTTTTTTGTTTTATCTTTTATTTATTAATCTGACTTGTTAATGTTGAAAGGCCTCTGGTCTCCAGTATACGGCCTCAAGCAGCCAGTCCCGGGGCCTTTGTTTGGAATTTGAAGCACCGCGGTCTCTGTTTGCTCTCTGCTTGGGCGAGGCTTCAAAGCGGGAATGTAGGGTCTAGGAAGGATACGCTTGAAGGGGTTCAAGACCCGACTGGCCGTGCCGGCTCGGATGCCTGCTTCAGCAGAGACCCTGTGCAATAAATGCGCCAAGATCCATCACACAACATACACTGCGAAGTGTTGCCTTGGGTCAATCCAATTGTGCAAAATGTGCAGTAAAGGTGCACATTTTCGAGAGTTTAAGCTATTCGCATTGCAAATCACAATGCCTTTTATTTGTTTTTAAAACCACAACATAAATAAAACACATTGTCATTTGCAATCCCAATAGCTTAAATAAAAGGCACTGTTATTTACAATGCCTATAGCTCAAAATAATGGTAATTGCGAGACCTATTGCATTTTAAATGCTTGTTAATGTCCTGCGTTTTGTCCATTATAACAGAGTAAAATGGTGCATTTTTTATTTCACTTATATCCCATTTTGCACATTATTTGAAAGCATTTAAATCAGCTCATTTTGAATAGCAGGACTCGAGTATTTAACTCTACTCTCTGTTGTAATCAGATGGTTTAAAACAGGATCATATTTGGCCAAAAGTTCAATGACTGCCAGAAAGTTCCCACTATCTTTTTCTTTCAGTTTTTCTCTATGTCCTCTGAAAGGTAAATTGCAAGTTGACAACAGAAGTGTAACATTGATGATCCTACTCGGAATTTGTGTCCAATAGTTCACCTGCTCTTTGTAGTCTGATTCCAGTTGTGTATCGATCGTCTCATCCTACTTCCATCTTCCATGTACAGCACAAGCCGCTAAATGTGTGCGCGTCATTTCATGTTCTTTAAATTTTCGAGACATGCCATGCCAATCTTTTATACCATTAGCCCATGCTTGCTGATAGGATGAAAGTTTTCTATCTCCAAAAAGCCAACAAGGTTCACAGTATGCACTGTCCATTTTTAAATAGTAGCACAACCACAGTCTTGGAGTCTTATCTCCAGTCCTATTTTCCTTGTAGTAGTAGTTTGTGGAAAAGCACCTGTATTTATTATCTCGTGGGAAGGGTCCTCTAGGCGTGCATGGGCCACTTCTAATGGCAAACCTTCGTAACTCTGTATAATGCCAAGGTTTGTCTAAAAAGTTCCCTCTATCACTCGGGTACAAATCCTGGCAAAACTGGGTACTGCTTGATTCTACTTCTTCTAAGTGTAATTCCACATCCTTACTCATAAGGTCTTCAGTTTCTTTTTCAATGTTTGGCAATACTTCAGAAACAAGTAGCACATTTGAAGGTTCTTCACTTTCTTTAGCCACTAGTAGCAGCGGTGATACATCTGGTGCACTTACAATTTCAGCACTTCCTTCACTTGTTTGTAATATTAGACTCAGAGATTCATCTGTTGATGGTGTATTCTCAGTTCCTGAGCTTTCTTCGGTCACTGGTAGCAGTGCAGGCCTAGCTGGTGTTCCTGCAATTTCTCCGACTTCTTCTGTAATAGATTGAGGCACTGCTGACAGCTTTTTAGGTCGAGGACCGTCGCACTGCGTAGCAGTGGGCGGAGTTCGAAGATTTTATGTTTTTTAGTTAGGGGGGCTTTAACCCGCCCCTCTTCTCCATTGGCCGGCTTCCTAAATGGAGGCCAGCCATTGGAGGAGAGGGGCGTCACTCGGTTGAAGACACGTCTTTTTCGGATTCGGGGGCGTGTTTTTTGCGTTCTTTCGCCCTGTGACGTCATCCGTCACTCAGAACGCAAAAAACACGCCCCCGATTCCGAAAATTTAGGCCGTTTGCGGCCGCCATTTTTTTGGGGTTGTTGCCCGGAACAACCTCACTGCCAATTAGTACGGGTGCCCACCCCGTGTTTGTACAGCACAAGTCGCTAAATGTGAGCGCGTCATTTCATGTTCTTTAAATTTTCAAGACATGCCATGCCAATCTTTTATACCATTAGCCCATGCTTGCTGATAGGATGAAAGTTTTCTATCTCCAAAAAGCCAACAAGGTTCACAGTATGCACTGTCCATTTTTAAATAGTAGCACAACCACATTCTTGGAGTCTTATCTCCAGTCCTATTTTCCTTGTAGTAGTAGTTTGAGGAAAAGCACCTGTATTTATTATCTTGTGGGAAGGGTCCTCTAGGCTTGCATGGGCCACTTCTAATGGCAAACCTTCGTAACTCGGTATAATGCCAAGGTTTGTCTAAAAAGTTTCCTCTATCACTCGGGTACAAATCCTGGCAAAACTGGGTACTGCTTGATTCTACTTCTTCTAAGTTTAATTCCACATCCTTACTCGTAAGTTCTTCAGTTTCTTCTTCAATGTTTGGCAATACTTCGGAAACAAGTCGCACATTTGAAGGTTCTTCACTTTCTTTAGCCACTGGTAGCAGCAGTGATACATCTGGTGCACTTACAATTTCAGCACTTCCTTCACTTGTTTGTAATATTAGACTCAGAGATTCATCTGCTGATGGTGTATTTTCAGTTTCTGAGCTTTCTTCGGTCACTGGTAGCAGTGCAGGCCTAGCTGGTGTTCCTGCAATTTCTCCGACTCCTTCTGTAATAGATTGAGGCACTGCTGGCAGCTTTTTAGGTCGAGGACCGTCGCACTGCTTAGCAGTGGGCGGAGTCCGAAGATTTTGTTTTTTAGTTAGGGGGGCTTCAACCCGCCCCTCTTCTCCATTGGCTGGCTTCCTAAACGGAGGCCAGCCATTGGAGGAGAGGGCCATCACTCGGTTTAAGCCCCATCTTTTTCGGATTCGGATTCCAAAAATTTCGGACGTTTGCGGCCGCCATTTTTTTTGGGTTGTTGCCCGGAACAACCTCGCTGCCAATTAGTACGGGTGCCCACCCCGTGTTTGTACAGCACAAGCCGCTAAATGTGAGCGCTTCATTTCATGTTCTTTAAATTTTCGAGACATGCCATGCCAGTCTTTTATACCATTAGCCCATGCTTGCTTATAGGATGAAAGTTTTCTATCCCCAAAAAGCCAACAAGGTTCACAGTATGCACTGTCCATTTTTAAATAGTAGCACAACCACAGTCTAGGAGTCTTATCTCCAGTCCTATTTTCCTTGTAGTAGTAGTTTGTGGAAAAGCACCTGTATTTATTATCTCGTGGGAAGGGTCCTCTAGGCTTGCATGGGCCACTTCTAATGGCAAACCTTCGTAACTCGGTATAATGCCAAGGTTTGTCTAAAAAGTTCCCTCTATCACTCGGGTACAAATCCTGGCAAAACTGGGTACTGTTTGCTTCTACTTCTTCTAAGTGTAATTCCACATCCTTACTCATAAGTTCTTCAGTTTCTTCTTCAATGTTTGGCAATACTTCAGAAACAAGTCGCACATTTGAAGGTTCTTCACTTTCGTTAGCCACTGGTAGCAGCAGTGATACATCTGGTGCACTTACAATTTCAGCACTTCCTTCACTTGTTTGTAATATTAGACTCAGAGATTCATCTGCTGATGGTGTATTTTCAGTTTCTGAGCTTTCTTCGGTCACTGGTAGCAGTGCAGGCCTAGCTGGTGTTCCTGCAATTTCTCCGACTCCTTCTGTAATAGATTGAGGCACAGCTGGCAGCTTTTTAGGTCGAGGACCGTCGCACTGCGTAGCAGTGGGCGGAGTCCGAAGATTTTGTTTTGTAGTTAGGGGGGCTTCAACCCGCCCCTCTTCTCCGTTGGCTGGCTTCCTAAACGGAGGCCAGCCATTGGAGGAGAGGGCCATCACTCGGTTTAAGCCCCATCTTTTTCGGATTCGGATTCCGAAAATTTTGGACGTTTGCGGCCGCTATTTTTGTTGGGTTGTTGCCCGGAACAACCTCGCTGCCAATTAGTACGGGTGCCCACCCCGTGTTTGTACAGCACAAGCCGCTAAATGTGAAAGCGTCATTTCATGTTCTTTAAATTTTCGAGACATGCCATGCCAGTCTTTTATACCATTAGCCCATGCTTGCTTATAGGATGAAAGTTTTCTATCTCCAAAAAGCCAACAAGGTTCACAGTATGCACTGTCCATTTTTAAAGAGTAGCACAACCACAGTCTTGGAGTCTTATCTCCAGTCCTATTTTCCTTGTAGTAGTAGTTTGCAGTGGCAGCTGGTGACATTTGAAAGTAGTGGGGCGTAAGGGCAGACAACCAAATGGTCCTGCTTGATGCCTCGCAACCGCCCGCTTTGCTCGCGCCTTGCTGCTTCTGCTGCACTATATACATGCACTAAGTTCATTCTTGGCCAAAGTCTGCAGTTTTTACTGCGTTTCTGCTGCATCAGTGATGGTACCATGTGCAAGTATTGCAACAACCTGTCGGTACTCATGCTGAACTACCTGCTTCTGCCGCAACAAGCACACTTTTTGCCATAGCCTCCTGCCGTTCAGCATGTGGTGCTTTTACTGTGTGTGACATCTGCGCAACTGTGGTGTTTTGTATCATGCTCAATAGCACCTTCCAAGCACAGCACTCAACATAGCCCAAGTGATACAGTAAGCTAAGCCTTCACCACCTCAATAATACACGTATTAACCAATGTGGAATGCGCTAAAACCACATAATGGACAAAGAAGTCTTGAACCATCACAGGCACATGCAGGTAAACAATGGACGTCTATGCACGCCTGGAGAATGGAATGGACAGCAGTGACTAAAAGGTCTTCTCTCCACTGCCCCCACTAAAATGCTTCTACCTGCAACTAGCGCCCTCGCCTTGCTCTGCCTCCTACCTCTCCTCCTCTCCTTTGCTCAATGTTAATTGTGCACCCTCAGTCACTGTAAACAGGCCCTGTGACATTTCCAGCGTATTCCCCTGTAGGCCTCCTCTCCTTCCAGCAAGGTGCCCCTCTATTGCCCCGCCTCCCACAAAGTCTCATCCCTTAACCCATCCCATGCCAAATACTCCCTGGCTGCATCTGGTGCCTGCTCCCAAAATTCCCCCCTTTACTACGAAGATTGGCACTGGGGAGAGGGGGGGCCTATTCCCCACTACTTGCTTTGTTCAACTGTGCCTCCCAGGGCTATTGCCCCTGCCTAACCCACATGCCTACAGCATCTGCTGCTTTAAATGAGACCTTGGCCTACCTGCTCTTTCCCTCCCAGCTAGTAAGTACCTGCCAGTGCCAGAACCCCCTCCCCCTCCAGGCCCCTCACAGACTCCCACAAATGAGGGTCTGATGCAGCTCAGGCCCACATGACCAGTCCCTCTGCCTCTAGATGCGCACAGGTTCGTAGAGGCCCCGCCCACCACTCCAGTCAGCCCTGCCAAGTGCAACGCATTAGACGTTAATGTAACACATTGTAGTGTGTGCCCCCGCATCACCGCACTAAAATGTGTTGTCACGCATATTTAGTTCCTCTGCAGTCCTGCCTATGGCGCTTTTCTCTACTACAGGAGGTGCCCTCAACTTCTGTTAACCTGTGCCAGAGGCAGTGCGCGCTGGGGCAGTATGAGCTGGGCCCAGAGACCTTTACTGTGTTTGCCATGGAAACCTGCTCTTTTGCCCGGCATGTTACACTTTATTAAACAGTGTCTCGACACACAGCCAGCCGTCTAAGTAGCATTCAGCACTCATAGAGCAAACTTGATATAAAAGTACTTTTTTTCCGGCCTGGGGGCAGGAGGAAACTGGCAATGGCTCGTGTATATCGACGTTCTCCTGTTTTGTTTGCTATGTGGTGAAGAGATTTTGTCAGTCATAGTCATTAAAATGTCACTCATAATTACACTGAAATTATGAAAATGTCACACACAGCAGTCTGAAACCTTGGCAGCTATGTCCTGTCACTTGCGCTACAACAGAGCCTTCAGCTGTTTTCTTAAGGCTATCGGCCCCTGTGCCCAGCGTTTACCCTCTGGGTGTCCCATGTGTGTATTCCCCCCATGCTGCTTAGCATAGCAGGCTGCCCGGGCACCACCTATGCCCAGTGGCCTGCCAGCCGAGCCCTCAGGACAGCTCTCCTCACATGGGAGCGGCCTCTCCATCTTACCCTGCTTTCCCTGCCACTGGGGGTCCTGCGCCACGGCGAGCAAGCCAGCAATGACCATGACCCCCCACTGAGGCCCTCCACAGAGAGCGGCCTCCATTCACCCCGCTTAAGCCAACAGATCGAGGCGACCCGCCTCCGCCAGCAAGCTCATTCCCTGCGCTACCTTTTTGTCGGCAATCGTGGTCTGAGGATTAAAGGCACTAAACGCTCAAAACACCACTCAATCACACGCCTCACTCAATAACCTAAAACTCAAAAGAAAAAATCTCCTCACTGCACCTGCTACCAGCAACCATGTTCCCACTATAAAATGATAGCTGGTAACATAAAAAGGCGGTGTTTCTTTGAATGAATGAATAAATATGGTCAGAGCGCTCCGGTGTGTAATATTGAACGGATTTCATCTGTACATACCGCACGGAAACTTGCTGTCTGTGTAATTAAACTAGGTATGCAAAGATTATGGGCAGCGAATTTCGCATATTTCTCGATTTTTGGCCTTTATTTATTTCACTGTCGTTTTTTTCTCTCACGAGTATTAGTTGGTGGCGCTGAACCAAATAACTCACACTCATTTAATTTTGATATACACAAGCGCTTACCTTGTGGAACTTTTCCTCATTAGGCTGCTGCTGCAGCCAGGGCACGACAGGTCCGCTTTTTTCTTAGAGGCTCTGCTCCGACCTTGACCCAGGCTCCCCTTCGACTCGCTAGTCTCCACCATCCGCTCCTCCTGAGGCTCGAGTCCTGACACTACAGACAGGCCGTCTGGAAAATGGCCAGTCAATGGCGGCTGCTACTACTGCATGCGCGGGAACTTGAAAGAAGAGAACTAGTCAGAGTCTGCGCAGAGGCCGGTCCTATCCCAAGTCGTCACAGGGTGGGTCTCACCACGCCCTGTGACGAGTTGGGAGGGGGTGGGGTGATACAACACCGGCAAGCTCTCCTGTCTCCTCCACTTGATTGACGTGGAGACGTTAGCAATCCCGGGCTTGTGTATAAAACGCCCGGGGCTAACTTAATCTCCACGCCTTCAGGGGGTGGAGACTGGGCCTCCAGGCTATGTCTTTGCCTAGCTGATGGCGTCACAGCCTTCAGGGCTGTGAGGTTCTCAGCCGGCAAAGACATAGCAGGTGGTGCAGCGCGGCGGTATTGGCAGTGGGAGGCAGCAGACTGAGCCAGACTCCAAGACAGTGCCACTGCCCCGTGTTCTTTGCGGCCGATGTGTTCTTCTTTGCACTTTTTGTCTTAATAAAAAAAGAAACGTACTGTACTGGACTGGTGATATTTATTTTTAATAAAATGAACGGAAACATTTGAAACGTGATAAATTAACTGGGGCTAAATTACCTGGTGCGGAGCCCCGACGCCCACAAAGAGAAACCGCCACTGGTAGTTTGTGGAAAAGCACCTGTATTTATTATCTCGTGGGAAGGGTCCTCTAGGCTTGCATGGGCCACTTCTAATGGCAAACCTTCGTAACTCGGTATAATGCCAAGGTTTGTCTAAAAAGTTCCCTCTATCACTCGGGTACAAATCCTGGCAAAACTGGGTACTGCTTGATTCTACTTCGTCTAAGTGTAATTCCACATCCTTACTCATAAGGTCTTCAGTTTCTTCTTCAATGTTTGGCAATACTTCAGAAACAAGTAGCACATTTGAAGGTTCTTCACTTTCTTTAGCCACTGGTAGCAGCAGTGATACATCTGGTGCACTTACAATTTCAGCACTTCCTTCACTTGTTTGTAAATTAGACTCAGAGATTCATCTGCTGATAATGTATTTTCAGTTTCTGAGCTTTCTTCGGTCACTGGTAGAAGTGCAGGCCTAGCTGGTGTTCCTGCAATTTCTCCGACTCCTTCTGTAATAGATTGGGGCACTGCTGGCAGCTTTTTAGGTCGAGGACCGTCGCAGTGCGTAGCAGTGGGCGGAGTCCGAAGATTTTATGTTTTTTAGTTAGGGGGGCTTCAACCCGCCCCTCTTCTCCATTGGCTGGCTTCCTAAACGGAGGCCAGCCATTGGATGAGAGGGGCATCACTCGGTTGAAGCCCCGTCTTTTTCGGATTCGGGGGCGTGTTTTTTGCGTTCTTTCGCCCTGTGACGTCATCCATCACTCAGAACGCAAAAAACACGCCCCGATTCCGAAAATTTCGGACTTTTGCGGCCGCCATTTTTTTTGGGTTGTTGCTCGGAACAGCGCACTGCCAATTAGTACTGGTGCCCACCCCGTGTTTGTGTTCCTTAGCGAGTGCCCACCTCGCTTCTACATTTTTATTACCTACCGAGGGTGCCCACCACTCATTATGCCAAAGTCAGGCAAGCCGGCCTGTGACGGGGGCGGGGCCGCGGCAGGACAGGAATCGTGGAAGGCAGGAAGTGGTGCAAGAAAGGAGGGTGGGAGCCTATCCCGCCTCCTCGAGTGCCGGCGTGGGGCTCCCGTGAGTTGATGGGAGCACCGGGAGAAGCGTCTTCCCAAGCAGGGCTCCCGTGTGCCGATGGGAGCCCTGCGCATACCTGCGGTACCGGCCGCCGCCTGGGAAAGCTGCAGAGTGCAGCCGGATGGTCGACGAAGCCTCCCCAGCGGAGTGGGGAGAAGCAGGGTGCCGGCCCCGTTCTGGAGCCCGGAGGAGCGTTCTGGAGCCCGGAGGAGCACCCCCCCGCCAGAGAGAAGCCCGGTAAGTGAGGGCTGGGCAGGGGGGATGGCAGTCTCAGTCCCCGAACGGCCCCGTCCTGCAGCGGGCCGCTCCCACGAAGAGGAGCACTAGTTGTGCAGAAAGGCCCCAGTCAGGGCGGCCCCGTTGGTGCAGTGGTCCGCTCCAACATTTAAACAATGGTTTAGAGGGCCAGTGGGGGTCCCGAGGTCCCAGAGTCTGGGGTCCCATTTGATCGCATTATTGACACCTGGACGGCCCGCTGGCGAGAGGGCCGCCCCAACGACAGGGGGAATGATTGTTGAAAGAGCCTGTGTGGCTCTAGCTCGGCCATATTTACTTAAAGCGCCAGCGCGCTCCCTATACTGGGCCCAAATTAGTTAAGGGGCCATGTGTTTATTTCTAGAGCCAGAGGGCTCCAACCCGTGGCACATTTTTGCGCAGTTTTTGTCCCAGGGCCCATGTGGGGCTCCAACGTTTGAGGACAACTTTTATTTACAGAGCCCCGTGTGGCTCTAGCCTGCGCGCATTTGTTTAGAGCCTGAGTGGCTCCCTGGGGACACCGTACTCTTAGAGTCAGAGGGCTCAGTTTTGCGCAGTCCTTGTGTTTGAGGAGTCAGAGGGCACATGTAGTGTTCTAGAGCCTAGAGGGCTCCAATCCTGTGGTGCAGTTTTCTTTCAGAGGGCCAGTGAGTGTGTATGGGGCTCGCTGTGTGTGTGTATGGGGCTCGCTGTGTGTGTGGGGGGCTCGCTCTGTGTGTGTATGAGGCTCGCTGCGTGTGTGTGGGGGGCTCGCTGTGTGTGGGGCTCTCTGTGTGTGTGTGGGGGGCTCTCTGTGTGTGTGGGGGGCTCTCTGTGTGTGTGGGGGGCTCTCTGTGTGTGTGGCTCTGTGTCCATGAATACTCTCTTCTACTCTCTAATGCTAACCTATTGCCATTGTAAATGACAATACCATTTATTTACGTTTTAAAAACAAATAATGAAAAAAATATCATGAGCAATGCCAATAGCTCTACCTTTAATAATGCTGAGACCATTGCATTGTAAATGCTTGTTTACTTCTGCTTTCTATGTTTCCTATAGTAGTTGCTGTTGCCTGCAGTGATGCCACAATTGGTGCTTTAATGCTAAAAGGTACATCTGTGGTTTGATCAAAGCACTAATGTTTTGTCATGTGGTGGGACCAATTGGGATTGTGGCAATGCTGCTTTGTCTCCTGTTGATGATGCAGCTGCATCTCCTTCTGGTGATGATGCATGAGATGATGATGTGTCATGATCACCTGGAGACCTAAACATAGAGTCACTTTCATAAATTTGCCTTTAGAATCAAACATTTTAGAATGAAACATTTTATTAAGCGGCCAAGCGTCACAGTACACAGCCCAGCTGCCTACATCAAATCCCCGGCAGGGCGTACTCCCACAAGAATCGTACACAGCGTCTGGGCCTAAATTTGCCTTTAAACTGCTCTTGTTTTGATTTAATTTGCCGCTTTTGAGCACCGCTTAAATACTTTCTTGACTGTTTGCTCATTTCTTTGATTAAAATGTAATTGTAGAAAGTCAATGTAGTAGTAGAGTCCAAGAATATGAAGGTAGCAGTAAGAATATTTTGTGCCCACCACAAAGATTGTAATTGTGGGGTTTGTTCCACCAATACTGCCTAAAAGGAAGGAAAATACAAAGCATTATTATTAAACACTACGGTAGCCTAACCATACCAACTATTGATGTAGAGAGTTGGAGTAAGGGATACTTGAAGGCAGGCATTGGAGGAATGGATGCAAGAAAGGGAGTGCTCAGGGGAAAGATACAAGAGAGGAGAGGAGTTGACCTAACGGCTAGGGTGGTTGACCTCGAATCTGGGGAACTTGGTTCGAGTCTCGGCAATGACGCTGAACATCCAGTGAAAATCACTTATTCTCCCCGTGCCTAACAAAAATGAATGTGTCCACATGTAACGCAACTGGTGCGATGTAAAGCGCTCTGATGCCAGATACCTTCGGGTCAAGTTCGTGCTATATAAAACTCAGTAAAATAACTGAAAAAAAACAAGAAGGGAATAGCAGAAGGGATGGGATTGAGGAGGTAATCACTCATCAGTTGGATGAGGATGGTGAGCGCGAAGAATGCAGGAGTTGAAGGCAGATGCAAGAAGGCATTAACTGAATGGACGGCTGCAAGGCGGCAGGAGCTAAAGGAACAGAGCCAAGAAGACAGGGGATGGAGCGGTATTGAATGTATTATATTGTTATATGTATAGACACCTACTACCCCAATGTGGAGCTCTGAAGCGTTGCCTGCATGAGTAGCAAGATACAATATGCATAGGGTGTGTGGTTGGAAGTGCGTTGTATTGGGTTTGAATTTGATGCTATGATAGAAGTGTTCCCATTCCGTGCTGTGCACGAGGACCACCGACTGGGGTGCATGCAGCTTATTCTGTAATAGGTGCAGGGATTAGCAATGGCTTATGAGGTGGGAGATGTGCACACTATTTGGTTTTCATCTCTGCAGGTTCCTTTATGGTATGTGTTTTGCTCATAATCCCACCTTGGTGATTACTGCATGGAGTCGTCCATTCTGAAAATACTATGCCTAGTGTTTAAAGTTAATGGTCCTGAGTAGGCATAGATTAAGTAGTACACGGGAGCGATGCAACAGTGTGAGAGTAGGGTAATAGGAGTGACTGCAGGGTGAGTGAGGTGACCAGCCGCGGCCCGTGGAGGGAGTTACGGTGGGGCAGGAAGGCGAGGAGGGGAAGGGTGGAATGTGCTAAAAACCGGCATATGGATAATTGCAGGTAAGTTAATTTAAAAACAAAAATGTCGTAGCGCGCACTGCATCGCATTTTGCAATGCAGAGTGCGCTACAAAATTCATTTTATTCATTAAATTGTTTACTTACCTGCAATTATCCATGTGCCGGTTTTTAGCACCCCCCTACCCTGCCCCTCCCCTCCCCGCCTTTCTGCCCCACCGTAACTCCCTCCACGGGCCGCGGCTGGAGGTGACCATATTTAAGTGCAGAGTTGGACAAAAGAATGCATGGTTAGTGATGTGCTTATTTGATTGAGATTACAGATTGAGCAGTGAGGGGGAAAGGTGAGTGAAGTGTGACATGAGTTCAGGGTGAGTAGTGTGCTTGTGTTACTGCAGGATGAGGTACAGTGTAAATAGAGCATGTGCATTGCAAGTGCAGAGTGAGGACTGTGAGTGCAGGGTGAGTGGGTGAATGGTGTGAGTGCATGGTGGTCAGTGTAAGTGCATTGTGATTGCTGCGAGTACAGGGTGAGCGTAAAAGTGAAGGGCGAGAAAGAGGAGTGACTTGTCTGAATGCAGGGTACATTCTCGGACACTTGAAGTAACTCAGTTATGGCAGCTTAGGGTTTCAGATATAAGTTAAACTATTGTTATTTTGGCATTAATCGGGATCTAGGGTGTAGGGAATAATGTGCGTATATCAACAAAACTTCCAGTTTTATGATTAGGGTTGCCAGCTCATTTTGATGCCCCATAAAGGACAAAAATAAGTAGTTACCTAAATCCGTATTTTCAGCACTTATCTGTGCATACTTCAAACAGCAAATATAAATAGAAAACACTTAATGTTTTCTATTTATATTTGCTAAATATATTTATATTTTAATTGTGTTTAAGGGCTGCCTGAATGATCCATGACTGATAATTAAAGGGAACAAAGACAGAAAAGTCACATAACAAATGAATACATACATTTTTATTTATAACCCTATTTAGCGTCTTTAAACAACACACGGCTGGCATTTTTCTTATGGCAACCGTACTTAATATTCCTTTTCATGAAATGCCTTCTCACACTACAGCAGTAGATGTGAATTTCAAATGTAAGGAATAGGCCCAGGGAGTACAGCCTGGAACCAGAAAAAACTAAGCCTCTGTAACCAGTTTACAAAGGTATGCAATGGTACATTACATAATGAGAAGTCGGTGCTGTGCATCAGAGAAATATTGCATCTTGTGCGTTCTGTGCTCCTCAACAAAGAAGTTAACAACTAATATCTTAACAGGGCCTACTTGGCCTCTCATCTTTCTGGGATCAAAACACTGTGTTCGAGGCATGTGGGCTGCTGAATTCATATCTGTGCATAGATCGCCGCCTAGTGTTGGGTCCGGATGATTGCACATTGTTGTCCTGGAAGAGTCTTCGAAGTATCACGAGATAGGTGGCTCCTCCCCTGGACTACAGTGCGCATGGGCATCGGCTCCATCCCCAGATTGTTTTTTTCCGCCATTGGGTTCGGATGTGTGTCGGTTCCCTCTGTCGGAACCGATAGTTGTTAACTTACTTAACTCGAGACCAAAAGGTCTTTAGGCTTGGCGCCGGTATCGTTTTCGTTCGGGTTTACTGTTTTCTCCAGCTCCGAACTCTCGCTGCCCTTCCGCGTGCTGTCGGCGCGGACGGGCCTACCCGACGCTCCAGACATGGAACGGACTCCATTTAAACGGTGCCCGGTTTGCAACGCGAAATACTCGCACCTCGACGTGCACCCTGTGTGCAACACCTGTCTGTCGCCGGACCACGACGAGGCCAGGTGCATGGCCTGCTCGAAGTTCCGGTGCAAGAAGACCCTCAAGATTCGTCGGGCTGCGAGACTCCAGGCCAAACTGTCTGCGCCCCCACCGGACAACATCTTCGAGGAAGACGTCGGAGGCGACGATGTCCAGCAGGTTTCGGACTCTAGCCCTGCGTCCGAGGGGGGGGGGCCTACGACGCAGGGGACGAGGAGTTTGACAAAGCCGACGACGAGGTAGGGGACGACGATACGGCCATTGCCACCGTGGGGGATAGCTCTGAGGAGGAGCACCCCCGGACTGACTCAGGGGTCGACCCCCTTCCTGCGGCCCAGGTCGAGGGATCGCCTTCGGGCCTTACCCAAGACCTTGTTCTAAGTCCAGCAGCCCCGCCTACGAGCCCGGCCACGGACATTTTGGAGGTGCCACTCACGTTTTCAAAAACGAAAGTGAAGCCTTCGGGTTCAACAGCTCCGGCTTCGAAACCGAAAGTGAAAGCCATACAGAAGGCTCTGGAGGCGTCAAAACCTAAGAAATCCAAAATGGCCGACATGGACAGGCCCGCCAAGATGGCCGACCCGAAGGCATCAGGGTCGGTGCCGAAGGCAAAGTCGTCCGACGCGGCTGCGTCTGCGCCGAAGATGGTCGCGGTCGGCGACCTGAAGAAGGCTTCGAAGAAGCGTCAAGGCGATCCCAAAGCTCAGGCTTCCCCGGCCCCGGCCGTCGGAGCCAAGGAGGGTACCGCGTCGACTCCGAAGACAATGCCTCTCGCCGACGCCACTCCCAAATCAGGGAAATCAAGCGAGGCGGCCACTCCCTCTCCAGCCCTTTCTAAGAAGGTCCAGGAGTCCCTGCAACTGATTCGAAAGGCCGCGGAGCTTCCCGACCCTGAGGCTGGGGTGTCGAAGCCCGCGCTGAAGCCGTCCAAGGCGCAAACGCCTATCCGCTTCACCCTACCGCCGAAATCGACGCCGAAGGCCTTCGCTTCGAAGCAGGTGGCTGGGGTGCCCTCGAAGGAGGTGTCGACGCCCAAAGCGCCTCAGGTGGTGTCTACACCTCGGCTCCAACCACTCGCGGAGGAAGAACGTCGTGAAGTCATCATCGACGCCAATACTGGGAAACTGTCCCTCCTCAAGCGAAAAATTACCACGGAGCCGGTGCTGGAACGCTTTCGCATTCCTCTGAAAAACAAAAGGGACTCTGCGGGTACCTCAGCGCCTCCGGCGCCGGCGTCCCCAAGTGACCTACCGCGTTCCCCTACCCGCTCTACCGCGGGGGATGACGACGAGGAGGAGGTCGAGTACAACTATCCGGCGTACTCGGACCCGGAGGAGGAACATGAACCTTGGTCTGCCGGAGGCGACCCTGAAGACCCGCAGTCGGGTCAGGAACCACATCTCTTTGCGCCAAAAACTTCACCAACAGAGGACTCTGCTGCCTTCAACGCGCTAATAGAGAGAGCTGCGGCTAACCACGATGTCGAGCTGCACTCCGATCCTGTGGATGTAGACTTTTTATTTGACACTTTGTGGCCGAAAAGTCAATCAAAACTTTGCCAATGCTCAAGGGAATGCTCAAGCACGCGCAGGAGGTCTTCAAGGAGCCCACTCGGGCACGTGTCATCAATCCTCGCATTGATAAAAAATATAAGGCAGCGCCCTCGGATCCAACATATATCAAGGGACACTTGCCACTAGACTCTTTGGTTGTTTCCAACGCTCGCAAGAGGGCGAACTCACAGACGACTGGTGACGCTCCTCCCCCAGACAAAAAATCGAAAATATTTGAGGCCTCAGGGAAACTGATTGCTGCACAGGCAGCTAACATTTGGCGCATCTCGAACACTCAGGCCCTACTTGCACGCTACAATAGGGCTCATTATGACACCCTTGAGGCACTACTGCAGCACTTGCCTGACCAGTACAAGGAGGCAGGGGAGATGTTAATTCAAGAGGGAAAGCTCATCACAAACGCTTCCATAAAATGTGCGCTAGATGTGGCTGATACGGCATCCAGGGCAATCAACACTAGTGTGTTGCTCAGAAGGCATGCATGGCTTAGGATTTCAGGGTTTAAACCTGATATACAAACGACCATCCTGAACCAGACGGTTAATCCTGACCATTTGTTCGGCCCTGAGGTGGATGCGACGCTCGAGAAAATGAAAAAAGATACAGACACTGCTAAATCTATGGGGGCCCTTCAGTCTCAGCAGTTTCGGGGTGGCTCCTTTCGCCGCTCCAATACCAGGGGCACCTCAAGGGGTCAGCCATCGCAATCCACCCAGTACTACAAAGGCAATGCCCAAACCTCATACACCAACAAGGGTAGAGGTGGCTACAGAGGCAACAACATCAAAGGCAGGGGACGTGGAAACAACAGCTCCAGGTCCACCGCCGCCAACAAGCAGTGACGCCTTGTCACTGCCCCCCGACCACACAACACCGGTCGGGGGGAGACTCCAGCAGTTCCTGGCCGCGTGGAAATACATCACCACGGACAGGTGGGTCAAGTCTCTTATCCAGTACGGTTACTGTCTGGAACTTACCTCCACTCCACCGAACATGCCTCCAAGAAGCCGTCCTATGTCCGGCGAGCACTTGCTCTTGTTGCAGCAGGAAGTTCAGGTCATGCTGCAAAAAGGCGCAATAGAGCTCGTCCCACTGCAGGAAAGGGGTACAGGAGTTTACTCTCTGTACTTTCTAATCCCCAAGAAGGACGGTTCCCTGCGGCCCATCCTGGACCTCAGGCCCCTCAACTGGTACATTCTCTCGGAGCATTTCCATATGCTCACGCTGCAGCAGGTACTCCCTCTGCTTCAACAGGGTGACTTCCTGGCTACGTTGGATCTAAAAGACGCATACTTTCATATCCCCCTGCATCCTTCCCACAGGAGGTATCTCCGATTCACAATCCAAGACCAGCACTACCAGTTCAGGGTTCTGCCGTTCGGGGTCACCACAGCGCCAAGGGTCTTTACGAAGTGCCTGGCGACTGTGGCGGCGCATCTGCGACGCCAGAACGTCCACGTCTACCCTTACCTGGACGACTGGCTCATTCAAGCAAAATCAGAACAACAGTGCGCCGACCACGTGTCCCGCACCATTCATCTCCTGCACGATCTGGGATTCTCTCTGAACTACCCGAAATCCCATCTCCAGCCCGCCCATGTACGACAGTATCTGGGCGCGACAATAAACACTCTGGCAGCCACTGCGCAGCCAAATTCAGTGAGAATCGCCAGTATCCAAACGCTGATCCAACGATTCAGACCTCAACACTCGCTTCCAGCGAAGGTGTTCATGCAGTTGATAGGCATGATGGCCTCCTGCATCTCCATTGTCCCGCACGCGAGGCTACATATGCGTCCGCTTCAGGAGTACCTGGCACGTCAGTGGACTCAGGCTCATGGGCAACTGACAGACCTAGTGTTGGCGAGCGGTCGGGCATACAACTCTCTGCATTGGTGGAATCCACAAAACCTTTGCAAGGGCCGACCATTCCAAGAGCCTGTGCCGCAGATTATCCTGACAACGGACGCTTCTCTCCAGGGATGGGGAGCGCATGTACTCCACTACACGGTGCAGGGACTATGGACACTACAGCAAAGGAAGATGCACATCAATGTGTTGGAACTGATGGCAATCTTCATGGCCTTAAAGGCGTTCAAAGTACATCTGTGCAACAAGGTCGTGTTGATCCGGACGGACAACATGACAGCCATGTACTACATTCAGAAGCAGGGAGGCACACACTCTCCGCAGCTGTCTCAGAGCATGTGGAAGTGGGCCATTCAGAGGAACATCTTCCTCATGGCGGAGCATCTCCCAGGCAAGGACAACCAGATGGCGGACCTGCTCAGCAGGCACAGCCATCAGATGCACGAGTGGGAGATACATCCATCCGTACTCCAACCGTACTTCCAAGGGTGGGGTCATCCAGAGATAGACCTGTTCGCCACAAAGGAGGACGCAAAATGCCAAAGCTTCGCCGCCAGGTTCCCACACCCGCAATCACAGGGCAATGCGATGTGGATGAACTGGTCAGGCAGATTTGCGTACCCATTTCCCCCAGCACCTCTGATACCGCTGGTGGCACGCAAGCTCAGGCAGCACTCGATGACTCTCATCCTGGTTGCTCCAACGTGGGCTCGACAACCGTGGTACACCACGTTTCTGGAACTCTCCGTGGTACCGCATCAAAGGCTTCATCTCACTCCCAGCCTTCTGACGCAGAGCCATGGCGACATTCAGCACCCAGATCCGCAACAGCTCAACCTGGCGATCTGGCTCCTGAAGTCCTAGAGTTTGGCTACCTCAATCTTCCTCCCGATTGCATGAACATCATTCGGGAGGCAAGAAAGCCCACTACTAGAGCTTGTTATGCGGCTAAATGGAAAAGGTTTGTCATTTACTGTGTTAACCACAATATTGACCCGCTAGATGCTTCCATCCAAAACATCATTGGTTACCTGTTCCACTTGTATCAATGCAATTTGGCGTACTCTTCCATCCACATTCACCTGTCTGCTATGGCAGCATACCTCCAGAATAGGCAACACCTGTCACTTTTTAAGGTCCCTGCTATCAAGGCTTTTCTGGAAGGACTCAAGAGAGTCATTCCACCAAGGACCCCACCAGCTCCTGAATGGAACCTCAACGTGGTTCTTACAAGACTGATGGGTCCTCCCTTTGAGCCAATGCACTCTTGTGAGCTTCAGTTTCTGACTTGGAAGGTTGCTTTCTTAGTAGCAATTACATCACTACGGAGGGTTAGCGAGTTGCAGGCGCTCACCATCCAGGAACCTTTCTTCCAGGTACATGCTAACAGGGTTGTGCTCCGCACTAACCCTAAATTCTTACCCAAGGTTGTGTCTCAATTCCATATGAACCAGACAATTGAGTTGCCGGTGTTTTTCCAAAACCCAGAAACGCTGGCGGAGCGGATGCTCCACACCCTTGACGTTAAAACAGCCTTGATGTACTATGTGGACAGGACAAAAGATTTCCGCAAAACCAAGCAGATTTTCGTTGCTTTTGCCTCACACCACAAGGGAAACGCTATCTCCAAAGCTGGGATCGCTAGGTGGATTGTGAAATGCATTCAGATCTGTTACGTTAAAGCTAAACGCACTCTCACTATCCCACCAAGAGCCCACTCCACCAGGAAGTTGGGGGCCTCTATGGCTTTCCTAGGTAACATTCCCTTAGAAGATATTTGTAGAGCAGCCACATGGTCTACCACACACACTTTCACTAAACATTACTGTGTAGACGTGCACTCCAAACAGCAGGCAGCTGTTGGTCAGGCTGTTCTCAAGACACTTTTTCAGACTGCTGCAGCTGGCACGGGCGGCCGCCGCTAATGGAGGGACTGCTATGTATTCTATGCACAGATATGAATTCAGCAGCCCACATGCCTCGAACTGCAAATGCTACTTACCAGTATGCATCTGTTCTTGGCATGTAGGGCTGCTGACATTCATATCGCCCACCCTCCTCCCCGGCGCCTGTAGCAGCTGCAGTCCTCATTTCTATATATGCTCATAGCATGGTCATCACTCACATTCTTCACTCCATCTCTGCCAATGGCTAAAAACAATCTGGGGATGGAGCCGATGCCCATGCGCACTGTAGTCCAGGGGAGGAGCCACCTATCTCGTGATACTTCGAAGACTCTTCCAGGACAACAATGTGCAATCATCCGGACCCAACACTAGGCGGCGATCTATGCACAGATATGAATGTCAGCAGCCCTACATGCCAAGAACAGATGCATACTGGTAAGTAGCATTTGCAATATCTTTTGTAACTAGATAGCTTGTTCTGTCCGGTGAAGCTTAAAAAGGAATTCTTACATCAATACCAATGAAAGATGATCTTATTTATGCAGAGGAGGCAAGCGTTTTAAAACTAGTAAGCTTCAAACTAATTAGGCAAATGCTTTATTTCCTGAGACCGTTACCATATTTGTGGATAAGGAAAACCTGCCATTGGAAAATCTGTAGTAAACTTAGCCTTCTTAGAATTAATATTGCAGTATCAGAAACTAAATAATTATTGAACTTACTGTTCAATTCCGTTCTTAACTGCGGAGGTGGACAGCAAATGGTGGAACTGCCCCATTGGAAATATAGGGATGTACCAGTACTGCCCTACAAAACATATGCAACCTAGCTGCGAAGTCCCGGATCTGGCTCATAAAACATCACCAGCCTTGATTAGAAGTTCGGCTTCTGTCCCATTTAAAGTACAGCAGATTTGCTGAAAGGTTTTGGTGCTGCCTCATAATGTACTGCAGCCCCTGGGTGAAACTTTGACGTGGACCCTTTGAAAGTATTGTAAATCTGGTGAAAAGTGACAGCACTGCCTGTTGAAGGTATGACAGACCTACGGAGAAGTGTTGTCAGTTTTCCATGGCTATACACATAACCTACTTCTCCTTATTAAGCAGTTAATTAAAACCGTAACATACTAACGACATATTGATACTCAGTAAAATATTAAAATATGTAAAAATTAATAAAAGTTATGTACACATTTATAGATCTGGAAATGCAGATACATTTGAAGTCCAAAGGGCAACATTCCAAGTTAGTTGAATATATCACGATTGGGCATTTGATCAAGAGAAGATGTGTAATATAAAAAGAAAAAAAACAATAACAAAGAGTGTCACAATACTTGTTACTGAAGGTTTTAGCTTCCATCGACGTTAGTTTATGCAATGAGAGTGGAGCTTGTCAGTTTCTTAAGACTGGGCATTGTGCAGTGCAGTTACACTAATATTAACAAACTTCCCAGCTCTTGCCAGAACTCTGGCTGAATTGTACAGAAGCACAGATCAGATGCTTCCCTGCAATGTCTCAGTAACTTTTCCCGAACAACTGGAACCTGTAGGCGTTGACGATCATTGGCAAGATGGGGGCAACAACATAACAAATGCAGCCAGGATTCATATGGATAACTGCAGAGCCTACATGTTAGTTGGCCATTCCTCCGAGCCCACAGCGGGTTAAAGTCATGAATTGGAAGGGCTAGCAACCTCATATAAATGATTTTATTGCGAGTCTGTGATTGAAGGGGATAGTAAAAGTATGGTTGCGGTTTTCCCTTGATATACGAGTCATTCAAAGCTGCAAGGAGTGTTTTTTTGGGGAGCCGAGCAGCATCTCTCTCGAATGACACTAGAGTGATTTGTTTTTTTATCGATTTTTTCCACATTGACAGGGAAACGATTGGATTAGAAAAGTTGACGATTTCGATCTTCATTGTGGAAATGGCCAAGTGCAGCTGTCTGTGCCAAGGGGAGAGTTCATCCATAAACAATGATTGCAATTGCTCTTTCATGGATTGAGCTGGAGCGCGAAGGATGCAGATGTAGAATTTAATTAAGTCTCCCAGACAATGAAGATCTGCGCTTGCCAGGCCCAGCTCAAGTCTCAACCTCGCTCTCCTTGCATGCTGGGGAGCCGAAAATATTTTTTTATAGGTCATTATTTGATAGTTCACTAAAAATGAATCCATTTTGCCAGGGAAGACCAAATGGCCATAGGACATTGCCGGGAGTAGTTTTGCACGTAGAACCCTTAAAATTGGCTCGGCTGTTGGGCTGTGCAATTGCCGATTCAAGCGCCTCAGACTATGAATAACCCCTGCTCCCTTGGAGCAAAGATGTTTGAGATGAGAAACTTGATTTGCCTTCTCATTAAACCACATTCCTAAATAATAATAGCTAGTGCAGGTAACTATGTGCAGGTTGCCTGCTCGCCAGGACAGACTTGTCTTTTTTTTTATGTTTCCCAAAAATCATGAAGGATTGTTTTTTATGCAATATTTATTGAGGGCAATGAGCGGTCTTTGTAGGCCTGTTTTTGTATGGTCCATGATGATAATGTCATCAGCGTATTGCATGACCTGTAAACCTATGCCACCCAGTTTTGGGGCAACCAACGTTGCACCTGCTAGTTCTTTGAGCAAATCGGGACGCTAACAGCAACTTACCTGCAACTCTGGACATTGCCGACACCGCCAGGAGTCACGAGGGGTCAGCAGCGAACGCCGACACCGCCAAGAGTCGCGCTGAACATAGCATCGCGCCGCCGCCCCGGGTGACTACAGTTCCCGGCAGGCTCAGCGGCGGCGCGTCAATTACGCAAGCGGAGCGCCTGAAGGCGCACTTAAGGAGCAGAGTTACCCGCGTCACGGGACGCGAGCGGGACGCCGGGCGAAGCCCATGCCAAGGGCGGGCCCGTTTAAGCCCGTTCAAGACCGAAGAGGCCGGGTCGGGCCACCCCCTTTCCATCCCCCTACAAAACACCTGAGTGAGTACATTGCCACTAAGACCCCCTGTAACATATTGCGACATTTGGTATACCCCCTAAGGAGCCCAAGGGGAGGGCGGGTGCTGCTGCATTCACTGGAGCTATGGACCAATTTATAACAAAGATGAACAGTGTTGTTGATGAAGGGATCACCATTATGGAGCGCCGTGTATCGCATGAATTAGCCATTGCTAGAAGATCTTCCATGGGACTAATTGCGGACGCTCGAACTCCTGATAACTTGAATACTAATATTAATAATCGCCTGAGTGCTTCCCCTATCTTAGAACTTCCTATTCCACAGCTCCCTCATTGTAATTTGTCACAAACAACCCTTAGCAGCCAATCTACAGCCTCTGATTAATTGTTGATGTCACCTCAGATGCTCCCCGCTGCAGCTGGTGTACCTACTGTAGCGAAGGTACATAACACTAGGCAACAGTGTGGGAAGGACCCAGGGGCAATACCTAAAAAGATCCATCAGTCGCCCAATAGAGCAGGTGGGAGGAAAAACAAGGGCCGTAAGGGCAAGAAAGCGAATTCCCCCATTGCGGCGCATAGAGCCGCTAAATCACCTCTTGGCCCGATAGAACTCGCTCCACAAAGTAAGGCTGCGGCAGCCCCAAAGGGGTCACCAACCCAGGAAATGCCACAGAGGGTGTTGGACGCAGAGCCTAGTGCTATCTATGACACCATTAGGCTCTTGTTAGCTCCACTAGAAGAGAGGTTGAGCAAGATTGAGGTTCGTTTAAAAAGGATCGAACGTGATATTAAAAGCCTTGCTGAACCCACTCTCAGAGTTGTGCCACCCCCAGCTGCTAAATTGCCCAAACCCTCTAAAAACCTCAAAGAAATAGCTCCCATCCCAGTGACTAACAAGGAATTAGTCGATTCAGGTTCAGTTCAGACAACTGTACCTGTTCCTGAAGCTATCCCTAAACCCAAAGAGTTAGCTTGTCCCGGTGTGAATACTTTATCCCAAAGAAAGAAAACCCCAGAACAACACATGTCAGGGGGGGGGGAACGGGACAACCAACCCATTGCACCCAAAAAGATCCTAAATTTACCCCCGGAAGCCAGCCCATTTGTGGTGGTGCTAGCGGGAGCCCCAGAATTGGCCGCAAATGAAAGGGAAAGCCCCACAAAA
Organism: Lissotriton vulgaris; assembly: GCF_964263255.1. Classification (NCBI taxonomy): domain Eukaryota; kingdom Metazoa; phylum Chordata; class Amphibia; order Caudata; family Salamandridae; genus Lissotriton; species Lissotriton vulgaris. The sequence continues at coordinate 56,782 of NW_028247661.1, read as the reverse complement.
TTATGGAACAGAGTGATACACTGGTTAAATGTGAATAGACCCTTGCCCCCACATATAACAGGCAAAATACTCATAGTTCGCAGGACCTCATGGGTAGGTCATTTGGCTAAAAATATAAGGGGAGATTTTGTTGATTTTATTTGCAACTGGAGATACCCTAGCACAGGCACGACTGTCCATTCCCTCCCTCTAACTTATTTTTACCCCCCCGGTCATTTTTCCGCCCAAGCGGATGGTTGGACCATGGTTTCTGGGCGTGGGAGGGGTGTAGTACAAGGAGATTGGTCCCTGCCCCCCGCAAACTTTTATAGTTTTTTTCATCACAATCGCTATGATTGCCTGGACGCAGTAGATTGACCAGAAGCAACTGTAAGCGTAATAAGTATCCCTTCTCTCCAGCAGGGCGATCGCTCTATAGAAAGTCCTGTACTCCAAGTATTAGAGGTCATAGAACCCGCTGGCTTAGCCTTGGATCCGGTGGATAGTAATGATGCTGAAGCCTCCCCAACCTTGGCTGACACCTCAGGTGTTGTATCCCTTGGTAGAGATAATGCTAGCGCGCTTAAGATTGTTTCGTGGAACGTGGCAGGACTGTGGATCAAGCTTCTGTTGCCTGACTGGGTTGACTTTATCAATGGATACGACATTTGTATGTTTCAAGAGACTTGGAGCTTAGAACCGTTGCATATGCACGGTTTCTCCACCTTTTGTGTGCCTGCTACATCGGTTGGTCGTGGTTGTCCCTCAGGGGGACTTGTAACTTGGGTAAGGGTTGATCTCAACCTCAGGATCAAAAATCATACTGTCCCCTGCCCGGACATCATGTGGCTATCGGTTGAAAGTATCAATGGTGAGCCTGGTTGGGATTTTTTCAATGTTTACATAAGAGGAACGCAGGGAGGGTGCAAATCGCCTACTGTTGAGATATTAACAGATTTATTGAGGTTGTGTGCTCCTGACTCCTTATCCCTAGGAGCTGGAGATTTTAATTGTTCATTCGAACCGATGGCAGCAGAGGATATTTTGGGAACACATGAGGAAAACGCACATGGGGTGTCCCGTCATTAACTCTCAAGCCTGTGAGAAGATGGTCTCCTGTAGTCATTCAATTAAACAGCTTAATGATAGAAACAGGCTTACGGGCCGCTAACGGCCGCACTAGCTCTGACACCCTCGGCGCTAACACTTATAATAGAGTATTGTGCGAGAGCAGGATAGACTACATAATGATTGATAGGAGAACCTGGAAGTCTGTAGTGGACATGGTCATTATTCCAATGGTTGAGAGTGACCACAATCCTTTGTCCCTCACATTTCTACACCCATGGGATACAAAAGAGCGCGTGTCCACAAAAGATAGGAATTTACTAACTAAAGAACATATCCCTTCGAACTGTAATAGATTCTTTAAATGGCCAAAGTTCTGCCTGGACGATTTTAAATTGCGTCAGTTGGACGGAATCCTTGCAGAGCAGTCACTAAGGTTATCTGTAGCCTGTGATAAGGAGGCAGGGTCGGTAGAGATAGAAAACATTTATACTGCCACAATGGAACACATTGGAAAGCTGTTTATGGCCCCTCCTAGAAAGACCTCGGCATGTACTAAGCCCCCACAGAGCTGGTTTGACAGTAATTGCAGGAGGAGGAAAACTGATTTAATCTCTGCTATTAAATCCTCGGACGCAGTATCTGTGCGTTCGGCAAGATTACAGTACAGAAAGGCAATTATAGCCGCTAAAAGGACTTGGGAAGAGTCCCACTGGGAAAATCTCAGAGACGCAAACAAAAATAGGGATTCTGAAGTGTTTTGGTCATTAGTCAGAAAATCATCTGGGTGCAGCCCGAGCCAAATCCCAAACCATATCACGGATAGTGAATGGTTTGAACACTTCCTTGGGCTACATGGAGAGATTGACCTGCCCGGAGCCCCCGGGCATTTGAGCGGTGTCTCGGTTGATGGTTCCGGTCAGCTCATGTCAACCGTAGTCAATAGGAAAGAGGTTCTCGCTGCAATAGCCAAAATAGTCTCTGCTAAAGCACCAGGACAGGACGGAGTGCCTGGTGATCTATTTAAAGCCAATCCCGAAGGATGGGCAATGTATTTCACCCTCCTTATAAATGCATTGATGGCAGGCTCTCCAGTCCCATGTTCCTGGAAGGCGGCTGAGGTGATTCCCATTTATAAGAAGGGCCCCAGGGAGAACCCTGCCAACTATCGTCCAATTAGTCTGATTGACGCTGGACAGAAGTTGGTTGGCAGGGTTCTCCTTGAAAGGATCCTCTCGTGGGCAGAGGAAAATAAAATCATTTCCCCCTACCAGGCTGGCTTCAGGGCATGCACCAGTACAATCGATCAAGCCTTTAGATTGCTCCTACTTCACTGGAAGGTGGTTACTATCGGCAAAGGCGGTCTTTATTTGGCATTTATTGACTTGAAGACCGCCTTTGACCTGGTTCCACGTGACCGATTGTGGACTATACTGGAGGAGATGGGGATCCCGCTTCCAATATTAAATCTCTTGAAACGCATGCATGAAGACACCTATGCCCGCATTAGATGGGTCTCTCAAGGGCAAAAAACCGATAGGATCCCTGTTAGGCGAGGGGTTAGACAGGGGTGTGTGTTGGCCCCCACACTCTTTTCTTTGTTTGTAAATGGTGTCGTCTCTTTCTTACTTGAAGTTGATGCAGATGCCCCGGTCCTAGCGGGTGATAAAGTGCCCACCTTACTCTTCACAGACAACACCTTGCTGGTTTCAAAAACTCCTGTGGGCCTGCAAAAACTGCTGAATCGCTTTAGCTTGTTCTGTAAACTTAGAGGCCTAGTCATGAACACCACCAAAACTAAGCTGCTCTATTTTAACCCAAGTAAGTCCTCCAGGTCAACCCTATACCTTGATGGAGAACCTTTGGAGCGCATAAAAAATTCGATTATTTGGGAATCAGAATCACCCACAATCTGAAGTGGCAGGCCCACATTGATAAAATGCTTCTGAACCACAAAAGGGTGACCGGTGTCCTGGGGCGGGAACACCGCATGTCCATCTCTAAGCCTATCGCCCCGGCCCTAGATATATATGCTGCAAAGGCTGTGGGCAGCGCCCTTTATGGTGCCGAGCTGTGGGGCTTCGAGTGTATTAGTGCACTTACTACCTCTGAAAACAGTTTTTTTAGAGAGTTAGCATCCCTCCCGATGGGTACCCCTATCAAACCACTATTGAGTGATTTGGGCCGCCGCCCTATCCGGGATATAGCTAGGCTCCGGCCTCTTTTACATTGGGCCAGGTTATGGCGGACACCTGAGCTCTCCAAATATCTTGATGGTTTGCTAGAGGTCATGAACCTCAGTGGCTCACATAAAGTTAGTTGGCTTCATAATATCAAGAAGCTTCTGAGTGACGTTGGCTTCCCAACTGGATGGGAGCGTGGGATCTCTGTACCCAAGTCTGAACTTAAGCGAGTCTACTAGAACTGGGTGGATGAGCAAGATCTAAGGGACCCTAACCAGGGTAGGCTGACTGAGGAGTTTAAACAGCATAAAATTGAGCCTCGTTGGGAGCCCTACCTGGATTTTATTGCAAAACCAAGAGATAGATTCCTGTTCATCCAGTTCAGGTTGGGAAACTTACCTTTGCATGATTACACCTGTAAATGGAAGCCCCCGTATCAAACCCCATCTGAGTGTCCTACCTGTAAAGGTGTTAACGAAACCATTGCCCATGTCTTTTTTGTGTGCCCGGCATATGTAAAGCCTAGGCAGAGATGGCTAAAACCCACATGTCTATTGCTTGGCACCAGGAGTCATTCCGTAGCCTTGAGAATCCTTAAAACTGACACCAGCACACGCCTAGTCTGTGGGGTTGCTAAATTCCTGAGCTGGGCCTGGGTAATAAGAGCAAAATCATTGTGATGTATCACTTTTTAACTCAACATTTTTAACTTTTATCTTTACAAAGCTTTCACTGTTTAATACGCCTTTTAATCTATTTATTGTATCATGGATGTTTTTCTACTGTTATTAACTCTGTAAATCGCAGCGACCTATGAATTATGATTCTTTGCTTTTATCTTGTGTATGTGCTTTTATGATATCATGTGTGTATCGAAATAAAGCTTTGAACATACGAACATACAAATCGGCAGTATAAAGATTGAATAATAGCGGAGCTAATACGCATCCTTGCTTTAGGCCTTTTTTTGTTGCAATTTTTGTAGATACTGTCGTGGCACTTGTTTTGATCCTCACCCAGGTTTTCTGATGCAGAGATATCAGTGCAGAGAGGTGTGCAGATGGTATCCCCCATAAGTATAGTTTGTTCCATAGTGTCCCTCGGTTGACTCTATCGAACGCTGCACTTTAGTCCACAAAGCAGCAGAATAACGGTAGTTGATTGGCCAGAGTAGCTCTCCAGGACAGATAGGACAGCGCTATTATATTATCCGTTGTCGAACAGCCTGACCTAAAGCCTGACCGAGTGCGGGGAAGAATGCTGTTTTCTGTAACCCAGTTTTCAAGTTCTACCAGCAGAACTCGAACATAGGCCTTAGCTTCAGTATCCAGTAAAGCTATTAGCCTATAATTAGCAGTATTTAAGCGATTACCCTTTTTATAAAGTGGATGTAATATTGAGCCCTGCCGGTGGATGGAATTGTGACTGTTGTCGTATCCCAGAAACACGCAGGACACAATGATGGTACCAGGTACTCTTTATTATGTTATCATTGCACATACAGTGTCCCTTGACCTCTCGCCTCAAGGTCCTCTTCTCAATGCCCTGTCCCTTCCTGTGCCCTCCCCTGGACCGGAAACGGTGTCCGGTGTCCCTTGGCCTCTGCCCTTCTGCCCAGGGTCCTAGTGTCCCTGTCCTGGGCATGACATCTCGCCCCTTGTTGCAAAACAAACATTTCGCCTGAGGCGGCCTGTGGTTAGAGAGAGAGAGAGAGAGAAACTAGAGAGAGAGGGAGAGAGAGAGAGAGAGAGAGAGAGAGAGAGATGTGGATGATGAGAAAAAGTCTCCACAGGCCTCCGTCTCCTTACATCTCTTCAATCAGTCTTTTGGTCTTCTTACATTCTCTTCTTGGTCGTTGTTCTCTGATGTCCGCTTGGGCTGCTTCCTCTTCGGTGTCTTCTTTCAGCCCACGCATCGGCAGCTCGTCTTCTTTTGTTTCCAGTTCCCTGAAGTGCGAGCTGTTTCGGGTGATGCAATATTGTCCTGCTGACGCAGTTATCATTGGCCCCTTCACTTCTGTCACCGTCAATGGGTCCCGTGAGAATGCACTGTCGGATTTCCGTGATTGCCGTTGTCGGACTACCACGGTGTCCCCTTCTTTCAGTTTGGCATCTGTCGCATGTCTCCTCCGATCAGCATATTCCTTCATTTTTGTTTTCGCTTCTTAATCTCTTACAGCTATTTCTTTGTGTTCCACCCTTTCCACTTCTTTCACTTGTGGCAACCTCGTTCTGCTCGATCGCCCAATACCAGTTCAGCAGGGCACCTTCCTGTGGAACTGTGAGGGGTGTTCCGATAGTCTCTCAGCACTTGGCACAGTGCTTGTCCAATGGATATTTGCATTAGCTTTCCCTCTGTATGGCCTTTTTGATCGTTCCCATGAAACGTTCGGCCATTTCGTTGGCTTGTGGCCACAGAGGCGTTATTCTTCGATGGTGGATCCCGAGGTATTCCATGAATCTTTTGAATTCTACCCCAGAAAATGGTGGGCCATTGTCTGTCTTCAGTGTCTGTGGTGAGCCCCAGGCTGTGAATATGTCATCCAGGATTGGCAGAGTTGCGGTTGCTGATGTCGATGCTACTTGTCTCACTATTGGGAACCTGGAGAACTCATCTATTATTACCAGCAGGTAATTTCCTGTCTCCAGAGGCCCATAGAAATCAGCTGCCAGTTCTGTCCACACTGCCTTTGGAAGTGTGGACATTTGCAGTGGCTCCGGCTTTGATAGGGGGCCTTTTATTTGGCAGATGTGGCAGTGCATCACAGTCTCTTCTACCATGTTGTCTAGTCCAGGGAACCATACTTTTTCTCGCAGCATTATTTTTGTTGCTACAATCCCTCGATGTGACTCATGTGCTAGTTCTACCATCCTTCTCCTCAGCGTTCGGGGCATTACTATCCGGGGGCCTCTTATCACTATTCCGTTCTCGCTTTCTGATAGTTCTTCACTGATCTTTTTGAACGCCAACAGCTCTTCTTTTATTACCCCTTCTTCCCAGCTAATGTTGTTGTTTACGTGCCTCCACCTTTGTTGCTTTGTCACTTCATTATCGTTTGCATGGTGAGGTCTTGCTTTGTCTCCTGTTCTAGTTCTTCCATTGTTATGGTTGCCGGTGTGTTGTGTTTGAGTGCAAAGTTTAGATATTCCTCTGCCATAGTTGTCGCTTGGGATGCTTGTGGCAGGGGGTGCCTTGATACATAGTCAGCCGGATTGTGTTCCTTCCCTGGTTTGTGTATTATCTTGAATTTGTAGTCCATTAGCCTTATCCCCCACCTCTCTATCCTGGGTGGTATTTTTGCGTTTGGATTTCCGTATATTGTTATCAGTGCTTGGTGATCTGTTATTATTGTGAATGGTTTCCCGTAGATGAACTTGTGATAGTGTTCACATGCCCACACTACCGCCAGACTATCTTTTTTCAGCTGGGAGTATCCTTTTTCCACGTCCGATAGACTTTTGCTTCCGTATGCTACTGCGTGTCTTGGGGAGTCTTTTCCTTGTTCGTGTTTCGCCAGTATTGCTCCTAGTCCTACTGGGCTGGCATCTACAGTCAGTTCAGTGTATAGCCTCGGGTCATAATAGCTAGGTGGTCTACTGCCGTCACAGCATGTCTGATCTCTTTAAAGGCTTTACTGCAATCTTCAGTCCATGTGAAGCTTTGTCCCTGTTTCGTCATTCCCTCAGTGGAGCGCTTACAGTGGCAAAGTCTTTAATGTATTTTGCGCAGTAGCTGGCAAGGCCGAGGAATGACCTGACTTCTGCCACGTCTCTTGGTTCATTCGCTTTTTCCAGTGTCCTTACTTTGTTGCGATCTAGCCGCATTCCTTTCTTGGAGAAGATGTGGCCAAAGAACACTAATTCATCCCGTTCCAGCTCACATTTGTCTTCATTTGGTGTCAGACCCACCTGCTCTAGGTGAGAGCATACATCTCTCAATGCTTTGTCATGTTCCTCGTCCGATTTTCCCAAGACTAAAATGTCATCGCTGTAGTTTAAACTATTTTTCACTGGTCTTATTATCTGTCGTATGGTTTCCTGAAATATCTCCGCAGCGGACGATATTACAAAGCTCAAACATTTATACCTGAAGAGACCTAGGTGTGTGGAAAACGTCGTGATGTACCGTGACTGAGGATCTAGTTCTAGCTGGTGGTATCCCTTACATAAGTCTAGTTTGGAGAAACGCCTGTTAGGCAGCTGATCATATCATCAAGATGTGGTCCGTGATGCCTCTCACGTTCAATTGCCTTGTTTGGTATCCTCATGTCGACACATATTCTTATTTTTGTCGTGTCCTTCTTCGGTACGGCCACGATTGGTGACACCCACAGTGTTGGTCCTTCTGCTGGTTCTATGATGTCTTGCTTGAGGAGGGCTTCAAGTTCTTCTACTTGCGGCTGCAGGTGTATTGGCACTCTCCGGTGATGTTGTGCTATTGGCCTGACCGTTCCGTCAATCTGTAGCGTTATTTGTCGCCCTTTCAGTTTTCCTAGTCCCTGTAGTAGCTTGGGGTATTCCTTCAGGAAGCTTCTTTTCTCTGACATGTTGTAAGTCATGGCCATGAGACCCATCATTTGAGCCGTGATGTTGCTCAATAGGCATGGTGCTGGGATGTCACCTTTCATCTCATGAATTTCCTCTTTTGGTCTTGGTATGTCAGTTCTTTTGTAAATTTTACCATGTTTGTCACTGGTTTCCGGGATCCCCAGGTGAAGTCTTCCACTTGGGATGGCCTCAACGTTGGTTTTATCTTCATCTTTTCGTATTCCGACACACACATGATATTGCATGTCGCACCGCTGTCCAGGACAAACTTTGTTTTGTGTGGCCCTACACCTATAATCACAGACTCTGTCTTTTTTAGGTCGAGGACCTAAAGGCTGCGCTTGCGCAGTCTTTGGTCGGGGATTTAATGTTTTTTAGAAGGGGCTTGAACCCGCCTCTCTCCTCCATCTGTTTTCCATTGGCTGGCTTCCTAAACGGAGGCCAGCCATTGGAGGAGAGGGGTATCACTCCAATCAAGCCCCGTCTCTTTCGGATTCGGGGGCGTGTTTTTTGCGTTCTTTCCACCTGTGACGTCACCCGTCACTCAGAACGCCAAAAACACGCACCCGAATCCGAAATTTTCGGATGTTTGCGGCGGCCATTTTTTTTTACCTTCGTTGTCAGGAACAGCCCCGCTGCCACTCCAGGTAAGTTTTGACCCCGCACTTCCTCGTTGTGCTCCGCTCTTCCTCGTTGTGCTTGTGTCCGTCCCCACCCTCGCTGCTCTTCCTCGTTGTGCTTGTGTCCGTCCCCACCCCGCTCCTGCTCATCGTTGTGCTTGTGTCCGTCCCCACCCCGCTCCTGTTCCTCATTGTGCTTGTGTCCGTCCCCACCCCGCTCTGCTGTTCATCTATTGTGCTTGTGTCTGTCCCCACCCCCTCCTGCTCATCTGTGTGCTTGTGTCCGCCCCCACCCTGCTCCTGTTCCTCGTTGTGCTTGTGTCCATCCCCACCCCGCTCTACTGTTCATCTTTGTGCTGGTGTCCGTCCCCACCACCCCCCTCTTCCTGGTTGTGCTGGTGTCCGTCCCCCCCACCCGGCTATTCTTCATTGTGCTGGCGTCCGTCCCCCCCCCCACCCCACTCTTCTTCATTTTTCTGGTGTCCATCCCACCACCCCGCTCTTCCTGGTTGTGCTGGTGTCTGTTCCCCCCAACCCCGCTCTTCTTCGTTGTGCTGGTGTCCGTCCCCCCCACCCCTGCTCTTCTTCGTTGTGCTGGTGTCCGTCCCCCCGCTCTTCTTCGTTGTGCTAGTGTCCGTCCCCCCTACCCCCGCTCTTCTTCGTTGTGCTGGTGTCCGTCCCCCCCACCCCCGCTCTTCTTCGTTGTGCTGGTGTCCGCCCCCCCCACCCCGCTCTTCGTTGTGCTGGTGTCTGTCCCCCCCCATCCCCGCTCTTCCTGGTTGTGCTGGTGTCCGTCCCGCACCACCCCCGCTCTTCCTGGTTGTTCTGGTGTCCGTCAGCCCCCACCCCCGCTCTTCTTCGTTGTGCTGGTGTCCGTCCCCCCTCACCCCCGCTCTTCTTCGTTGTGCGTGTCATCCACCCACCCCCGCTTTCAGCTGTTGTAAATAAACAATAAAATGAATCATCTTCCTGAAGTACTGCAATAAAAATGAAGTTTATTCCATCACAGTGTGCACTTCTCACTTCAGGGAAATGATGCATAAATGTATTTTTACCCTTTTGTTTAAATGTAAGTGTGATCTTGGTGTCTGGGCGGAGCACCTAAATACACCAACGTATTGTTATTTGAAAGCTTGAGAGCGGGGTGAAAAGGACTAATTACCAGGGTGTTTACATGTTTTATGCAGTGAAACAAATGTCTAAGGCCCTCGTTATGACTGGCCAAGCAAAATGGGCAGGAATATCCCACCCCCAGAGTTTCTGATACAGGGAAAATCCAAGTTGGACCCTAACAGACCACTAAGAAATAAAGAATTACTGGGTAAAATCTGTAACACTGGTACTAATTCCCCTGGTATTTTCGAATTTTTTCCATGCTTTTACACAGATTTCGTCTGTTTTCAGCAGTCGAAATCTCCCTGTAAAATAAAAAGATCCGTGGTGCTTCCACAAATCTCATCATTCCGAAGCGGTTTCTGGCCCCATGGGAATTAATAGGTCATTCATATTGAGGGCCTTATATGCTTGCAATTAGGAAGACTGCCTTGAAAAAGTATCAGCAAGTGGCAACCCTTCCTTCTGCTGTAAGAAGTAACTGCTCCTAGCAGTCAAGTGCTGGGCAGAATAATTCAAAATAGTAGGCTGTGAGCTTTAGGCTTCATTGAGGTTTGTTTTTGACCTGAAATCAAATTATAAATCACGCTGTTCCTCGTTGTGCTTGCGTCCCCGCCCCCCCACGCTGTTCCTCGTTGTGCTGGTGTCCCCCCCCGCTGTTCCTCGTTGTGCTGGTGTCCCCACCCAGGCTGTTCCTTGTGCTGGTGTCCCCACCCACCCACGCTGTTGCTCGTTGTGCTGGTGTCCCCCCCACCCACGCTGTTCCTTGTTGTGCTGGTGTCCCGTCCCCCCCCACCCACGCTCTTCCTCGTTGTGCTGGTGTCCCCACCCACGCTGTTCCTCGTTGTGCTGGTGTGCTGTTCCTCGTTGTGCTGGTGTCCCCACCCACGCTGTTCCTCGTTGTGCTGGTGTCCCCACCCACGCTGTTCCTCGTTGTGCTGGTGTCCCCACCCATGCTGTTCCTCGTTGTGCTGGTGTCCCTACCCACCCACGCTGTTCCTCGTTGTGCTGGTGTCCCCACCCACCCACGCTGTTCCTCGTTGTGCTGGTATCCCCACCCACCAACTCTGTTCCTCGTTGTGCTGGTATCCCCACCCACCAACGCTGTTCCTCGTTGTGCTGGTGTCCCCACCCACCCACGCTGTTCCTCATTGTGCTGGTGTCCCCACCCACGCGGTTGCTCGTTGTGCTTGCTCCCCTGGCTGTGCTTGCTCCCCTGCCCCCTGGCTGTGCTTGCTTCCCCTGCCCCCTGGCTGTGCTTGCTCTCCTGGCTGTGCTTGCTCTCCTGGCTGTGCTTGCTCTCCTGCCCATGCTTGCTCTCCTGCCTGTGCTTGCTCTCCTGCCCCCTGGCTGTGCTTGCTCTCCTGCCCCCTGGCTGTGCTTGCTCTCCTGCCCCCTGGCTGTGCTTGATCTCCTGCCCACTAGCTGTGCTTGCTCTCCTGCCACCTCACTGTGCTTATTTTCCTGCCCCCTGGATGTGCTTGCTTCCCAGCCCCCTGGATGTGCTTGCTTCCCTGCCCCCTGGCTGTGCTTGCTTCCCTGTCCCCTGGCTGTGCTTGCTTCCCTGCCCCCTGGCTGTGCTTGCTTTCCTGCCCCCTGGCTGTGCTTGCTCCCCTGCCCCCTGGCTGTGCTTGCTCCCCTGCCCCCTGTATCCCCTGCCCCTTCTCTGTGCTTGCTTCCCTGCACCCTCGCTGTGCTTGCTCCCCTTGCTGTGCTTGCTTCCCTGCCCTCTGGCTGTGCTTGCTTCCCTGCCCCCTCGCTGTGCTTGCTTCCTTGCCCCCTCGCTTTGCTTGCTTCCCTACCCCCTCGCTGTGCTTGCTCTCCTGTGTGTGGCTCTGGGTGTGTGTGTGGCTCTGGGTGTGTGTGTGGGGCTGTGTGTGTGTGGCTCTGGGTGTGTGTGTGGGGCTGTGTGTGTGTGGCTCTGTGTGTGTGTGTGTGTCGCTCTGTGTGGGTGGCTCTGTAAGGGTGCCCTTGTGTGTGTGGCTCTGTGTGGGTGTAAATGCAATAGGTCATGCATTTGCGAGCTATTAAGCTATTGGCATTGTAAATGACAATGCCATTAATTTAACGATTAAGCTATTGGCAATGTAAATGACAATGCCATTTATTTATGATTAAAAAAAGAAAAGTCATGAGCAATGCCAATAGCTCTACCTTTAATAATGCCGAGACATTGCATTGTAAATGCTTGTTATTTTACTCCTGTCTACCAGGCATATTCTTTCGTCTTTTTCACCCTCATTAGTTGATTCTGTAGTGACATCTGACATAAGATAGAGTCGTTCGGTCTTTTCCTCTTCCTCCTCTTCACCTGACTCTAGTGATGAGCTCCTTGTTCCTGTTTCAACATGTCTGAAGTGCCTGCTTGTCGACACCCGTGGTCTTCCTGTTCTTCCTCTGTCGTTCCTGAACTGCATTCCTTGACACACACTGGCATAGTGATTTCTCCCATTGCATTTCCTGCATGTCTAGCCAAATGCTGGGCATGGGCCTCGATGTGGAAATTCAAGTCCACACCTGTAGCATGTTCCTTCAGGTTGCTTCTTTGCTGTCTGTTCATTTCTGTCATTTTTCCAGCCACCTGCGCAATTGTTATTTGTCATGCGGTGTGCCTGTTCCATTCGTATTTTCTAATGTTGTTGGTTCCTTTAAAATCCTTGCACGGAACACCGTGTCACGGCAGCCCTCAATGATACGCAGTCTGATTGCTTGCTCATTGTCGAATTTGTCGAACTCACAGTGTGTTACGAGCTTTCTCAGTCTTGTTGCAAAGTCATCTAGCGTTTCATCCGGTTGTTGAAACGTGGATTGAGAAGGTGTAACGCTCAAAGTCAACATTTCTCTGCGGGTCAAACTTGTCTGTTAGGCACTTTATAGGTCGAGGACCTAAAGGCTGCGCTTGCGCAGTCTGGGGTCGGAGAATTAATGTCCCTTAGTAGCGCTTTGGAACCCGCCTCCCTGCCCTGTCTCTCCTCCATTGGCTGGCTTCCTAAACGGAGGCCAGCCATTGGAGGAGAGATGCGTCACTCCAATTTAGCCCCATCTTTTTCGGATTTGGGGGCGTGAGGCGATTTGCGGTAAGACTGACGGTGGCAGTGTCGGTCGACCCCGCTTGATGCCAGGTAAAATCGGAATACATTGCTGATGTGGTGATCTTGAAACGCTAAGCCATAACGAAAGAAACTTTTTAAAAACGCTGATTTTAAAGTGACTGAAAAGTTGAAATTTTAAATTTGTCAGAGTTGATTGACTAATTATAATACACCTTACCTGGGCTTAGACGCTCTCCCTAGGCGCTGCCAGGGGCTCAAATTTGGTAAACAAACACACAGTGCTCTGTGATTCAGCCTGCCTGCCCCGGTCCGACTCGGTATCCAATACCGTTGAGCGGAGGGCGGGTCAGGTACGAGCCTGAGTGACACACTTCCTGTTCCAGCTGTAGTACAGAGCGGTTACCGCTCTAACCTTGCTGCAACTGGGGCTATTTAGGCGGCGAGGAGGTAAGGCGATTTGCGGTAAGACTGACGGTGGCAGTGTCGGTCGACCCCGCTTGACGCCAGGTAAAATCGGAATACATTGCTGATGTGGTGATCTTGAAACGCTAAGCCATAACGAAAGAAACTTTTTAAAAACGCTGATTTTAAAGTGACTGAAAAGTTGAAATTTTAAATTTGTCAGAGTTGATTGACTAATTATAATACACCTTACCTGGGCTTAGACGCTCTCCCTAGGCGCTGCCAGGGGCTCAAATTTGGTAAACAAACGCACAGTGCTCTGTGATTCAGCCTGCCCGCCCCGGTCCGACTCGGTATCCAATACCGTTGAGCGGAGGGCGGGTCAGGTACGAGCCTGAGTGACACACTTCCTGTTCCAGCTGTAGTACAGAGCGGTTAGCGCTCTAGCCTTGTTGCAACTGGGGCTATTTAGCCACTCGTCAGGAACAAGCGCGCAGCGAATGCGCGCAGGGGGCGCATCAGACGCGCCCAAGACAAGCCAAAGACCTGCCCGTCTGCGCCCGTCCGCGCCAGACCGGGCTAGGGGCTATGGCAGGTCCTGCACCTTTTCATGGCACAAACCAAAGAATTTGCCCTAAATTTCGGAGATGCCGGACTTTCAGTCCAGATCCCCAAATAGTTTTATATTTTGGCTCTTTCCATAAATACTTATCCTGCTCGCCATCTGTCTATATTACATGTTCTTCCACCCACCAGTACTGCTTACTTTTAATTTATTGCTAGCTTTTGTTCGTTGTCCTTGATGTACATCTCTCAACGGTAACCTCAAGCCGTTCAGGCAATTTTTAATTGGAAAATCCTGTGTGTGGGGCTGTGTGTGTGGCTCTGTGTGTCTGTGTGTGTGTTCTGTGTGTCTGTGTTGGGCTCTGTGTGTGGGGCTCTGTGTGTCTGTGTGTGGGGCTCTGTGTGTGGCTCTGTGTCTGCGTGCGTGTGTGGCACTGTGTGTGTGGCTCTGTGTGTCTGTGTGTGTGGCTCTGTGTGTCTCTGTGTGTGTGGCTCTGTGTGTGTATGTGGCTCTGTGTGTATTTCTGTGGCTCTGTTTCTGTGTGTGTGGCTGTGTGTGAGGCTCTGTGGATAGCTTTTTTTGTAGGTGGCTCTATGTGTGGGTGGCTCTGTCTTTGTGAGGGTGGCTCTGTGTAGGTGGCTCTATGTGAATGACTGTGGGTGGCTCTGTATGTGTGTGTGGGTGGCTTTGTGTGTATGGCTCTGTGTGGGTGTAAATGCAATAGGTTATGCATTTGCTAGCGATTAAGCTATTGACATTGTAAATGACAATGCCATTTATTTAACGATTATGCGATTGGCAATGTGAATGACAATGCCATTTATTTATGATTTAAAAAAAATAAAAATCATGAGCAATGCCAATAGCTCTACCTTTAATAATGCCGAGACCTTTGCATTGTAAATGCTTGTTTAGTTTGTCATAGGTGGCAGTCCATGAATCTTTTGCATTCTTCCCCAGAAAATGGTGGGCCATTGTCTGTCTTCAGTGTCTGTGGTGAGCCCCAGGCTGCGAATATGTCATCCAAGACTGGCAGAGTTGCGGTTGCTGATGTCGATGCTATTTGTCTCACTATTGGGAACCTGGAGAAATCATCTATTATTACCAGCAGGTAATTTCCTGTCTCCGGAGGCCCATAGAAATCAGCTGCCAGTTCTGTCCACACTGCCTTTGGAAGTGTGGACATTTGCAGTGGCTCCTGCTTTGATGGGGGCCCTGTTATTTGGCAGATGTGGCAGTGCATCACAGTCTCTTCTACCATGTTGTCTAGTCCCGGGAACCATACATTTTTTTTGTTGCTACAATCCCTTGATGTGACTCATGTGCTAGTTCTACCGTCCTTCTCCTCAGCGTTCGGGGCATTACTATCCGGGTGCCTCTCATCACTATTCCGTTCTCGCTTTCTGATAGTTCTTCTCTGATCTTTTTGAACGCCAACAGCTCTTCTTTTATTACCCCTTCTTCCCAGCTAATGTTGTTGTTTACGTGCCTCCACCTTTGTTGCTTTGTCACTTTCATTATCGTTTGCATGGTGAGGTCTTGCTTTGTCTCCTGTTCTAGTTCTTCCATTGTTATGGTTGCCGGTGTGTTGTGTTTGAGTGCAAAGTTTAGATATTCCTCTGCCATAGTTGTCGCTTGGGATGCTTGTGGCAGGGGGTGCCTTGATACATAGTCAGCCGGATTGTGTTCCTTCCCTGGTTTGTGTATTATCTTGAAGTTGTAGTCCATTAGCCTTATCCCCCACCTCTCTATACTGGGTGGTATTTTTGCGTTTGGATTTCCGTATATTGTTATCAGTGCTTGGTGATCTGTTATTATTGTGAATGGTTTCCCGTAGATGAACATGTGATAGTGTTCACATGCCCACACTACCGCCAGACTCTCTTTTTCTGGCTGGGAGTATCCTTTTTCCACGTCCGATAGACTTTTGCTTCAGTATGCTACTGCGTGTCTTGGGGAGTCTTTTCCTTATTGGTGTTGTGCCAGTATTGCTCCTAGTCCTACTAGGCTGGCATCTACAGTCAGTTCAGTGTATAGCCTCGGGTCAAAATAGGCTAGGTGGTCTACTGCCGTCACAGCATGTCTGATCTCTTTAAAGGCTTTACTGCAATCTTCAGTTCATGTGAAGCTTTGTCCCTGTTTTGTCAATTCCCTCAGTGGAGCGCTTAAAGTTGCAAAGTCTTTAATGTATTTTGCGCAGTAGCTGGCAAGGCCGAGGAATGACCTGACTTCTGCCACGTCTCTTGGTTCATTCGCTTTTTCCAGTGTCCTTACTTTGTTGCGATCTAGCCGCATTCCTTTCTTGGAGAAGATGTGGCCAAAGAACACTAATTCGTCCTGTTACAGCTCACATTTGTCCTCATTTAGTGTCAGACCCACCTGCTCTAGTTGAGAGCATACATCTCTCAATGCTTTGTCATGTTCCTCGTCCGATTTTCCCAAGACTAAAATGTCATCGCTGTAGTTTAAACTATTTTTCACTGGTCTTATTGTCTGTCGAATGGTTTCCTGAAATATCTCCGCAGCGGACGATATTCCAAAGCTCAAACGTTTATACCTGAAGAGACCTAGGTGTGTGGAAAACGTCGTGATGTACCGTGACTGAGGATCTAGTTCTAGCTGGTGGCATCCCTTGCATAATTCTAGTTTGGAGAAACGCCTTGTGCCTGTTAGGCAGCTGATCATATCATCAAGATGTGGTCCGGGATGCCTCTCACGTTCAATTGCCTTGTTTGGTATCCTCATGTCGACACATATTCTTATTTTTGACGTGTCCTTCTTTGGTACGGCCACGATTGGTGACACCCACGGTGTTGGTCCTTAGTAGTAAGGGAATGATAGCTTTCATCACCATTCATTTTTTGACAGGTGGGAACGCCCCGCGGAAGTGACGTAGGAGCCGGATATCCCGCCCCGGATGTCCCTTCCCCGGAAATCCCTCCCCCGGAAGCCCCTGGCAGGAAGTCTGGGGCCGGTAGTCCCTGGCCGGAAGTCCCCGGCCGGATTTCCGGGGGGTGGAAGGCCAGGGCCGGAAGTCCAGGGCCTGAGGACGCCCCCCAGAGGGACCGTGGTGAAAGCGGGGGCAGGTGTAGGCAGTGAGTGGCCTTCACACGTGAATTAATGGCTGTGTGTAAGGGCTGTAGTAGAGGGCTGGTGTGAGGTGGCTAGGGTTAGCGCCAAGGCAGCCAGTGGGGCCTAGAGGGGTGTTTAGGGCTGTGGGATGGATGAGCAGAGACTTACCTGTGTGCGCCATGTTTGTTGGGCCATCAGGATGATGTCTGGGCATGCAGGGGCATGTCTGGGCATGTCCATTGGCTAGTAGAGGCTGCAGGCGGATGTTGCTTGAGCGGCGTCGTGGTCCATTTGTGGAATGGGAGCCCTAGAGTGTTGCAGGGTGTTTTTGGGGCAACAGGCCAGCCCCCAGGAGGCGTGCCTGTGGCCTTTGGAGTTGCTGAGTGGTGGTCTGATGCGTGGTGGCGTGCCATAGGCATCAGGGGGTCGGAAAGCCCTGGGTCCAAAAAGAGGAGGGTGGTAATTTTGCCGCCTAATTTTAAAAAGTCTCTGGTCGAAAATGACAGCATTTATGAAAATAAAAATGAAAATTAAAATGAAAATTAAATGCAAAGTCCATTAGGGTGACGTAGAAGGACACACCCATTATGAGCTAACATTGTATATAAGGAGGCCCTTAACGCCTAGGGTTATACCATTCGGCAAGCGAGAACCTGAGTATCACGAAGCGGTACAACTACATAGCCTCGAGGGATCCCCGGCAACAAGGGGTGAACCCTACTGACAAATATTTTCGGCACTTGAGCCCTCCGGTAATAGATGAGCAAACGCTGCAAGAGGCCCCTAAAGAGGATAGTGGCCAAGTTTCAGGTTATCATGAGGACCTGTGTCGGCGGATGGCCTCACTGAGCCTTGAGGATCGACCGCAGCTAATATCACCTATTAAGGTGTCATCAAGTGCCAGCGAAGCCGCAAGTCAAGAGGAAAACTTTGAAAATAGGGTCACAGAAATGGAAGTTTCGGGAGAAACTATAATCTCACCCCAGTACCAGATGTATGAAGATATGAGATCTCTGGAGGAGGAATCAAGGGTACGTGCCGCCGGTGGTCAGCACAATGCTGAAATCAGCGACGATCAGGAGCCGATGGACATTGACATCTCCCAAGATTTCAGAGCGGCAGCCGAAGCCACTTCAGATGTGGAGGTGAGTATTATCTTAATGTAGATAGTTTAAACATTTGTGATGCCTTATTTATTTTTTATTTCTTGTTAACTAATCCCCTTTTCTTTCTTTTTTGAACAGCAGAATGCAGGAGAAAATTGCACTGAGGTGGAGGAGACTTCAGGGGCTGCTAAGACCTTCATTATGAACTGCTTGTGCTGTTCAAAACAGATCGAAAGTTCCACCAGCCAAAACAATGAACTGTGTAAGGACTATAAAAAAGCATTGGACTTGATAGATCTTGAAAAAGAGACCATATGTGTAACATGTTTGGATAGAGAACATGTGAAGGCCTTTGCAGCCAGTGTTGTGCATGCCTGTCTCAAGAGAGACTTTTATTCTAGATGTTATGGTCATAAAATTAAGGATCCACAACAGACTGCTCATGACTGTGTACAGGACTGCAGCCCCAAAAAGCGGCAGACTGGCTGTCATTAGGATCTTGTCGCAGGCCATCAAAGAAATCCAAAATGCATATCATATTCGAGCAAAACTTTCTAACATGAGGAGTCTTTGCAGATCAATTATTAGAAAGAGGGTGGAGCGATCTATAGAAAAACATGCTGTAGATGTATATTATAAAAATAGAAAACAGATGGGGTGTATACAGGTCCAAAAAGTTTTATTTTAAAATTTAATAAAGAGAGAACCTATATTCCGGTGTTGTACAAAGAACCATAGCATTATTGCCTGAATGTTAAGACATGTTGAAAAAAAGGCTGATGTATAAGCTACTGTTTGACTGTTTAATACTTATTTTCAGGATATGGAAGTGGAGGTGGCTATCCAGGATTCTTATGAGTCATCGCCTGAATACCTATGTATCGCCAAGGTGTTATATGATTTGCTTAAAGAAAGAATCGCTGAATTACATCCAGCAAGCTTAGGCTTTTCAAAAATGGTGCGCTTGCTAGAGGTCCACAGCCACGGGAGCCCCAGATGCTTATGCGGATGCGGTGCAAGTATGTGGGCGCCTGTGAAGGATGTATTTTGGAGCAACTATATATACTATATGAGAGGCTTAATACTGCCCCGGAGGGCCAGCTTAAATTTAGGCTTTGAGCTCCTAACTGATGATTATTTTAAAAGCAAAGGTTTGCGGCTGTGCGAGAGAGATTTGTATGAACTATTGACAGCAGCTAGTATCCTTGCAGTGCAGAGTTATTGGAGGGGTGATAGGGTTAACCTATACAGTGCTATGGACTATATAGCTTTAAAAATATCAAGATGTGTGACTCTACGACGACAGCTGAGACAAGCGCCACAAGGCTGTACTCCTTTTTAATGTTGGGACCATAGTCAATGTAAACTTGTAAACTCTGGAGTGATGATATCTTTTTATCTTATTTACTTATAATAAACTGTCTATATACAAAACAAGCGTCTTTCATTTTGTGGTTCAGAAGTATTAACATGTCGGGGGGTGTGTTAAAGAAGTTTTATTATGATACAAAGGATGTCTCGAGCTTTGGCAGTGGTGAAGCCTTGTTCAAAAGGGCTAAAGCTGAAAAGGAACCCATCAGCAGAACCCAAGTGCAGGAGTGGCTATCCGGTGAAGAAGCCTATTCACTACACAAGCCTGCGCGGAGACGTTTTAAGAGGAGACCCACTATTGTTGATGCTCAATTAGACTATCAATGGCAGGCCGACATAATAAGTCTACAAGATCTGGCAAAACATAATAATGGATCCAGTTACATCTTAACAGTTATAGATGTATTGTCTAAATACGCCTTTGCAGAAGCTCTAAATGATAAAAGTGGAGCAAGTGTCACCATGGCCTTTAAAGTAATCTTTAGGAAGGGCCGAACCCCTCAAAAACTACAAACAGATGCTGGAAAAGAATTTTTAAACAAAACCTTCCAGAAATTATTAAAAGAACATGGGGTACAGCATTTTGTAACCAACACGGAGGTAAAAGCGGCTGTTATAGAGCGCTTTAACAGAACCTTAAAATCTAAACTGTGGAGATACTTCACGGCATACAACACATATCGATATTTACCTGTTTTACAGGATTTTTTAGCTGTTTATAATGCCAGCTATCACAGAACTATCAGAATGGCTCCTGTAGAGGTAACAGCCGACAATTCTCTGAATGTGTAGAGAAGGGTATACGGCCGTTACTTCAACGGCGAAGTAAAGAAGCCTGTTTTTAAAAAAGGGGATCACGTCAGGGTTTCAAAATTGAAAGGGCTCTTTACTAAAGGTTATCAACAGACATTCAGCGATGAGATATTCATAGTTGATAGTGTTGAGCTTAAAGAAGGCATGTACATTTACAGGTTGAAGGACTACGACAGTGAACCAGTGACAGGTGTTTTTTACAGTGAAGAGTTACAAGAGATCCCAGATGATGTAAATAGGATTTACAGGGTTGAAAAGATTCTAGAGTGGAAAGGGAGGGGTGCAAAAAAACAGGCCTTTGTTAAATGGCGAGGATGGCCTGAGAAATTTAACAGTTGGGTGTCGGCCAGCTCTCTGCAGGACGTGTGAACGCCTATAGCTCAAAAAGAAGGTGGAAGCAAAATGGAGACAGCCTCCTTTTATATTACATTGCCCTCTAACGCATCATTGAATATGTTCCCTGATAATAAAATATCAAATTACACTGTCAAATTGGCTAAGGTGGTGGATTTGAAAGGGGAATGGGAAGTTGCCCTGACAGAAATACAATACCCGCGTACCTGGAATACTTTTAAGAGGTCTGAAGCTAAATTCACTATAGAGAAGTCAAAATCTGAGTCGATTTACATCATAAATTTTCCTCACGGGTACTACCCTACAGTTAATGCTGTGGTGGATGCCATTAACAAGACAATGGCCAGTACTTCGGGGCTTTCCGACGTTCAACTGGTGCTAGATAACGTCAGAAGGAAAGTTTTTATTAAAGCACCCAGCCAGGACGCGGTCTTTATCACCGGTGGAAAGCTGAGCAGAGTTTTAGGAACGGTCCAACATATAAAAAGCAAACAGGAGCCAGATCTGACATGTCCAGATATTGATGGGGGTTTTTACACACTCTATGTTTATACAGATATAATAGAACCCCAGAGGGTTGGAGATAGTTACGCTCCCCTACTGAGATGGGTTCAGGTGAGGGGTGAAAACAACACAATAGCTAATATTCAATATATTAAACCTGACTATGTCGCAATTTCTAAAAATCATTTTGACACTATAACAATTATGATCTTTGATGATCAGTCCCAGCCGGTGTCCTTTAAATACGGGAAAGTTATTGTTAAGCTTCATTTCAGGCTCCGCAGCGGTGGTGACTATTAAGAGCTCAGCATGGGGGCCATGAAAGCCTACGGCAACCCTTCTATGTATAGAGAGTATTACAAGCACCAGGCGGGGTATGGAGGGCCCCCATACTTTCAAGGAGCTCCTGTTATGTATGGGGCTGGTCTAGGAGGTTTTTTCCGGAGTTTGTTCCGAAGGGCCATGCCTTTTTTGAGAAAAGGTTATGAAATTGCAAAACCGCATGTAAAGGCAGCTGCCCAGAATATAGCCCAGGATGTGGTGGGGTCTGTGAAGTCTGCTGTAGTTGAACGTATGAACAGACAACCTCAAGAAGGGTCAGGCCTACTGTACAAACCCCGCCTCAGTATTAAAAGGAAGAGGAGGACATCCAAGCGCCGTGGACCGCCTGTGCCCTATAAAAAAAGGAAACGCTCTTCAAAAAGAGCTCACAAAAGAAGATCCCCAAGGCGGAAGAGAGCTACGAAGAGAGCAGCCTCTAGCCTTAACATTTTCTAAAAGGAGTGACACGCTAAAAGATGGCTTTTGTACACTGTGCTTCGGGCGAATGCGCCAAGTCAGAGTTAGATCTGTTCTCTCTAAAACCAACACAGACCAGTATCGAAAACAGTTTTTTCATGGAGGTATCACCTTTAGCGACCCTGACGCCACTGGCCCCTATAGAGTTTTACATATCAGGGTCCACTGATATGTATCTAGATCTCAGCAATACTCTGCTACATGTGGTGTGTAAAATTGTGAAAGCAGATGGATCAGCTATTGCTGCAACCGCTAAAGTGGCTACCATTGCTTACCCCATAGCGACCATGTTTAATCAGATGGATATTACCTTGAGTGACAGACTCATCACGCATTATGACAATATGTACGCCTACAGGGCTTACATGGAGAGTATCCTGAACTACAGCAGCGATGCCTTGGACACACAACTTTCAGCAGGTCTTTTCTACAAAGATACTTATGACAAATTTGAAAACACTGCCCTGGATGGCCCCAACACAGGCTTTGTAAAAAGAGCAGGGTTTGCTGCAGAGAGTAAAGAGTTTGACCTCCTGGGGCGAATACATTCAGACCTCTTCTTCCAAGATAAACTAATCGTTAATGGCATAGACCTCAAGATCAAACTCAATCGTAACAAAGATGCCTTCTGCCTCATTACTGGGGATGCCGAACACTATAAACTGCTCATACAATCTGCAAGCCTGTATGTAAAGAGAGTGAATGTATCACCAACAGTCAGATTGGCTCACGCTGAGGCTCTACAACTATCTAATGCTAAATATGCCATTGAAAGAGTCTCTATGAAAGTCTACAGCATACCGGCGGGGACCAGATTAACACAGCAGCAAAATTTGTTTCTGGGGCAGCTACCAAAACTTGTCATTATTGGGTTTGTTGACAATACAGCCTTTAGTGGGGCATATAACTCCAACCCTTTTAATTTCAAGCACTATGGCATCAACTATGCGGCCCTAGTTCACGAGGGAGCGGTCATACCTGCAAAGCCATACACGCCTAATTTTGGAACTGGAAATTTTATTAGAGAATATCTTGGATTAGTATCGATAACTGGGAAACACCTGCGTGATTCAGGGGTTGTCGTATCACGTGAAGGATATGGCGCAGGCTACACGCTAATTGCCTTTGATCTGACCCCGGACATGGAAGATGGGGACCATTACAGCCTGGTTAAAAATGGAAATCTAAAATCTGAATTCCGCTTCAGCGCGGCCCTAACTACAAATGTGAACATGGTCGTTTTTGCTGTATTTGATAGTGTCATACAGGTTAATCACGCCAGGCAGATTCTGTTTGACTATCTTTGAAAATAATACAAAATGGACACTGTTCAGATAAGAGCCTTCTTAAGCCGACATAGAGACACTAAGAAATACTTTTTGAACGTTAATCCCAGCGATGGCTTGCCTATGGAGATAAGTTATGAAAGGCCACGATCTCTGGTCTTTAACACAGATCCTCATCATGAACCAGGAACTCACTGGACTGCTATGTTTTTGGACCATGACAGAGTAACTGTGTTTGATAGTCTTGCCGAGTTTCCGGAGCACAGCATCTATACAAAACCTATATTCAAGTATTTAAAAAAAGTGGCTTCTAGAGTAGAATATAACAAGTTGCCTGTACAGGATTCATTATCTATAACGTGTGGGGAGCATTGTATATATTTTATCTGTAAAATGTCAGAGGGTCTAACCTTTAGAATTTTTTTTAATTTATATTCAAGTGATAAAGCCAGCAATGATAGGCTGGTTACCCGCTATATGAAAGAAGGCTTGAAACCTATTCCTAGCATTGTTACAAATGAATACGCTATTTGCCAAAAGTGTAAAGTTTATAATGCATGTTTGTGTAATGCTCATGTTCAAAAATAAAAAATAATTAAATTAATAAACGTTTGTATTTAAGAAACTACTCAGACTCTGTGTTTTTACTCCTCAATAAGAAAAAAACAAAGACAGTAGAGAGTTGAAAAGTTATAAATGTTTATTACAAGCGTTATGAAATATTCAGGAATCACACATGTAAAAGTTGGTAAGTACATCCTCTTTGTACAAAATATACAATCATGCAGTAACAGGACATAAGCAATTACTAATATGGGACCCATCGTTTTGTTTTAAATAGAGACTTTTTAGCCTCCAGAGACATATCTCCAGGGTTATTTGCAGGGATTAGCTGAGGTAAGAATGGGGACGTGGGTGAATTTGAAGGTGTGTGAAAGGCCGATGATAGCGGCGGGGATGCCGCACCGGAGCTCATAGGTTGTTTCAAAAGTTCAAGTTGGCGGCGATGCCCGGGGTTACCCACGAGCGATGATGGAATGTTGAGCTCCGCAGCAGCTCTTAGAAACTGTTCCCATCCTCTCGGGGCTGTCTGTCGTGAGAGGGCTTTAGGATGCGTGAAACTTTTGATCAGATCATACATATGTGACCCAACAACTGACTGCTCCTTGTAGGCGAACTCACCGCGGTCATTCCAGGATGTTAGGTCTTTGGAATCAGCCATTGTTCGAGGCATGTGGGCTGCTGAATTCATATCTGTGCATAGTCCGCCACCTAGTGTTGGGTCCGGATGATTGCAAGCTCTCAACCATAGAGTCAGGGGGGCCCTGTGGCTGCGCTATTGGTGATGGTGATGGCTGGGTTGGGGCGGATACCTGGGGTTGCTCATCATCAGCAGTATATAAAGTCAGTTTGTTTTTTTCAGTCTGCAGCTGTTTGTAATATTGCAAGAAATTCTGGAGAGCTCGGGAGTAGAGCCCCGCTTTAGCTTCAGGCTTTAAGTCTGTGCGGGCCAAAATATCTTTAATTTCAGCATCCAGCCGGAGCGTTTCAGATCTCCTTATGTCCCATGTATCATTTGTAGAGGTTGTCAACTGCTCCAGCTGCTGTTGTGGCACTAGATACATTTTCTGAGTGTAATCCATCAGGTTCGGGTCAGTAGGCTTGTAATTAGAGGTATAGCTATACCCAACAGAGCCCCTATAAAGCCCCCTGACTGCTTTACTAGTTTCTTCTTTGAAGTGAGGGAGACCCTTTTATTACTAAGCTTCTTGATGAGCTGCCGCCTCTTCTTCAGCACCTTGTACTGGCTAGTTGAAATAGGAACATTACCTTTTAGGGTGTTTAGAGCAATTTCTGAAATGGCACCAACTAAGTCGTCCGAAGCAGCACATAGTATGGCTTTTCTCTGAGGGGGGCTGGCTGTAACAAGCATTTTTAGGAGGGCCATATTACGTCGTAGTCGGGCAGACATTTTTTAACACCTTATGGTGGAGCGCTTTGTGGATAAATGGGATCTAGGCATTTTAGTGCATCTTTTTATAACCTTTGGGCCTAGGTTTAGGGATGTAGGCGACCGGTAGCTCAGGCGGGAAGATATCAGCCCTCAGTCTGTAGTCTTCTAGAGTCCTGGGTTTTAAGTCCACCAATAAGTAGCCGTGGGGTTTAGTGGTTGCATCGTTAAAGGCTTCCATAAAAAACTGGGTGTTCCCCGGATACATTTGTTTAGCTATGACTGTTATTTGTTGTTTATCCCTGGGATTTTTAAATAAAACTAGGTAGGAAGCATTGAGGGCTATAGACCTGCTGCTCTTACCCTTGTAAAACAAGTTCTGAACAATGTAAAATATACTCAGATTACGATGGTGGGAATATTGAGTAAAAGCTCGCTCTATTTCAGGATGGTCCCCGCCTTCTCGCATAAGATCGTCTACAATTACCATATTCACACGATCTTTGGGTAACAAGTCATCGTCGTTAAGACTAGTTGGTATCCCTTCTATAAATCTAATGTAAGGAAACTGGTGGGTGAGCTCCCTATAAAAATCTTGCCAGCAGGAATAAAGCCAGACAATATTATCAGGCATATGGGATAAAACGACCCGAGCATTTTCTAATAGTTTTTTTATGAAATAGCTTTTGCCGCAATTTGATGGGCCTGCTATAACACACGAAAAGGGGTGCTGCAACCTGGTATCCATGCTGGTAGAAGTTCTCAGCAGTAATGTATCTTTAGTAACCGTAAGGGACAGTTTTGTAGTCTGACTTTAAGACCTGTTTATCGAACACCACCCGCAATGTTTTATGCAAAAGCTGGGTTGTGATTTCCCATCTCTTTTTGTTCCGCACTATAGAAGGTTGACTTACAACAATGGTTTTGCCACTGGGGTGATTGGTCTTTTGGGCATACTCATGCACTAGATTCTTTAGACTGTCGAAATTTATTTTTATGGTATTCTGAACATTTAAGGTTATACCTTTAACTTTCATACAGACTTTATTGTTAGAGCTGATGTAACTGTAAGATTTGGGCCCAGCTGAGGCGAACTGAACTATGAATTCATCCTTATCTAGTTCACTAGTTAAATCCCCTAGATAGTCTCCCAGAGGGGGGTCTTCGTCCCCAGCTTTGCTCACAAAAATAACAGAGTCTGTGTCATGATACAAGCACCTCTCCTGTAGTTTATCTAACAACTTGTAAAGCTCCAAACGAGCGTGCGCTGTTGTAAAACAGGCTATAAAGATGTTTATATTGTTACTGGCTGTGGGGTACTCTTTTGCATGTTTCCAGCCCAGAATGGCTGTATCATCGTTAATAAACTCACAGGTGGATATGTCATAACAAGGGGCAAAAAGGTAATTAAACAACTTGTCAGGATCGGTGATGATGGTTGTGTTTGGGAGGTTGGTACGTTGTGCAAATTTACCCCATAAAGAATTGAGGCATAACTTTGCCAGCTGACGCTTGGCGGGGTTGACTTGAATAAAATCGGGTCTCAAGTTTATGCCTTCATGAGCATAGTATTCAGAGATGTACTGCTGCCTGGAGGCCTCATCAGTGCACCATTCTGGATACCCAGAGGCCTCCTGCTTGTCTCTGAGAAATAAATTAATATACTCAGAAAAAAGCTGCGTTGTAGTCCTTTCAAAGTGCCAAATTTCAAATATTTTACCTAGCCTGTATCCTTTCTTTAGGGCCTCTTGAACCTCTATGCTACACCAGGTACCTGTCAACATCCTCTGTGCTTCAGTGTGGGGACATAAGTCGGTCTCTTTACTTTCAGCGCATGTTCGGCACAGGGGGAACATGAGCTTACTATCCACTCTGTAGGGTAACACTGGAAAGTAAAGGCCTCTGGGTGGATATATTTCACACTTAACTAGGCCAAAGTATGTGTCCAAAGATTTAAAGTCGCGGTATATAATAGTGGGGTGTCCTTCGGGGTATAACTTCACTTTGTTGACAAATGGATACAAGCTTGTGAAATCATAGTAGTGTATTTTCTCCCCCGGACCCACAGCTCTGTACAATTGTATCGCATTTGTACGACCCCCAAATAAGGCCTGTCGGGGATCCAGAGGTTCAGGTAACTGCTCCCTCTTGAGAAAAAGATCTAACTCGGCGTCTGATGCCAACATGTCAATCCACTCGTGTTCCCAAATGGTTCTCATAATCAAGCCCTGATTTTCAATATATTGAGCTTTCATCAGAGTACGCCTATAAAGGTGCTCGAACTTTGTGCCCATCAGCTTATTAAACTCATGGGGCTTGTAACATCTGGGGCATCCATGATAAAAGCAACCATTGTATTCAAAGGCTGTTGGTCTCCCATTGACTACTACGTACCCATCCAAGTAGTAGGAGCCCAGGCGATGTTCACCGCCCTGTAAGGCGTGCTGAATGTAGATGTTTTCTTTGTTAGAGATGTACATGAGCCATTGTACTGATGGGGTGGAGTAACGCTTTTGTTTACCATTATAGAGATCGGCTGGTATTAAGGCTATGCTTTGAGGCTGTAAAAACATGTGCTTATAGATGGACATGCACATAGAAGCTAGCGTGATACTTTGAAAGGGGTCAATGTACTCAATAGATTCGCTCTCCCTAGGTGTGTTGGGGTTGGTCACCACCACCTGTTTGGTCATGTCAACAACTGCATCTCTGAAAAGGTTACAAGCCTGGCGTAGGATCATAACATCCGCCTTACAGTAGGCTTTTAACTCGCTCTGAAAATTAAAGGTTTTGTCACTGTTTTCACTATACCATTGTAAAAAGTTAATTTTCTCATCAGGCATCATGTACTCAACTCCGTAGCTGTGTGTAGGAGGCATAGGACCCTCGTAATTTTGATTAGCCCATGTGTTAAAAAAATGGGGAAAATAACCTTTACATCCAGGAAAGCCAAAAGCTTTTGGCAACTTACTTAACTTCATGGGTAGAAAATTCAAGGTGTCTATAAAGCGTATTTGTAAGGTTACAACAGTTACAGACATTAACTTAAAGCCCTGGGTGATGAGCTTTACAGGCATGTTTTCACTAATCAGCTTCTGTAAAATAAAAAAGGAGTCATACCCCTTTGAGTTATGAGCCATCATGGTATACCCCTTATATCTGGGCTTGGTGAATGTGCCTAGGAAATCACTCACACAGGATCGACCTTCAAACTCCCAGTTCTCATCTGAAATTAGATGATGAGCGTACATATAATTGGGCTCATGGACGGATGTTTCTTGGGTGCACTCTATATCAAAAATTATGTAATCTTCAGTTTTAGGTGGCTGACATGCCTTACGCATGTAGCACTGGTGGTCTGCACCAGCCTGAAAAGACTCTTTACAGCGGGGACATTGCATCCCAGGGCAGTTGTGGTCTTCTGCAACGTAATGCCCACATCGAGCACAATCTTTTTTAAGTTTGCATCTGACAAACGTGTTATGCGTGGTCAGACATTTTTGTGAGCGACAGAATAGTTTACAGATGCTGCATTGCACCTGCTGCTCGGCTATAACTTTGCATCCATCTGACTGACACATTTTACAATGCATTTCACAGGCATGAGTTATCTGATTGGAGTAAATGTGATCACAGTGGGCACACACATACCTCGCTCCTAAAAATCCTTTTAAATTCAGGATACCATAAAAATGGTTGTTGTGGTGAAGAACATAAATGGTCTTGTTTTTCAGAGGCTGGCCAGATGTGAAGTATCGCCAGGTGCCACCGCTGTTGTACAGAATTTTCACTGTTACTTTAAAATAGTTCTCAAAAAGCCCCAGATATCCAAAACCAACAGGTTGATTTGTAGGTACTTTAAGAGCTGTGTGGGCTGCATTAGCTCTAGACAAGATAACAGCATCACTAGTCTCACGGCTAGCCAAAAGGCCTGCTATGCTGGCAGCCAGGCACGTATTAGCTTCAGGGTTGTTAAAATCAATCAGCCATCTTTGTTTCTTACCTATGATTTTGCTGAACAGAATAGTCTTTAATGGTCTAGAAGTACCACCGGCCCGAAATCGGACAACTAGAGCTATGATTTTAAAGGTTCCATGAGCTATTAGCTCATGTTTGCTTAGCAAAAGCTTAGTGAGGTTCTCTAAAAAAACTACAGCATCAAAGACATCACAGGCTGCTCTAGTTGTGAATAAAGGACTATTGAGATCTTGTCCTTGAAACCTCAGCTGAAAAAAATCATTAGGTCCTGTATCCTGTAACATACGCTCTATGAGTGTTTGTATAGCTTGATGAATAGCTAGAATGCCTTGTTCTAATGAGGCTATACGGTCAAGATTGACAAACCTAAACTCCTCATAGTGTTCTGTAGCATTAAATTTCCTGGCATGCCGGCTGTACCTTCTGACGCTCTCTAAATACACAGGCTCTACGTCTTCCGGCTGAGGGCTATTGCTCCATGGCCGTATTACAGGAAGGGGCTCTTGGTGGGTCTGTCTGGATGCCTGTGCTGCTAGTTTTTTAATTCTTCTTCTGACATGTATTCGCGCTTTCTTTAGGCTATTTGTTAAGCGGCGTTGAACGATGGCCCTATTAATCCATTTCTGTTTGTTCTTAAGCCTTGTGTCTTGGGGTATCCTCCCACATCCTGATTGATTATGGAAAATTGTAAATTGGGGATCGATAGGATCTTTTTTACACTTCCTTATTGGTACCTGTGAGGGCTCTAAACAGCCGTTGTTCTTTTCCGGCTGTTTTGTCTTCTTCACTGCGCGTAAGATTAGCTGTGTGTTATTAAGTATCTTGCAGATCGCTTTTTTATATTTTGATACATATTCAGCTTTCGGATTAAAGACCTCATTAGAAATGCTTTGGGCTATCTCAGAGTCTAGTCATAATGGTATGAGCGCTAGGTGCTTAGCTGTTGATTCACAGGCTGTCACAACACAGCTTGCGCATATATTCACAGCATGATTCATCTCCTCCAACACTTCGCTTATAGACCGGCTCTTGTTTTTTGCTTTCCCATGTTTTGAGATTATAGAGCTTACCTTAGCTTTTACCTGCTTGACAGCCTTTTGCATTTCATTGGTATTGGTTAGTAAAATAGTTTTATAAACTATTGCTGAATTGTCGCTGTAGGCCAGTGTATCTACTAATGCGGGGTTTACATCACTACAGGTCCTTCTTTGGATCGTTCCCTCATCACTATTAGCAGTTTTATTATTGATACTAGCGCTGGTATCTGTTAAAATTGGGTCCAGCTGCAGACACCCCGGGGTATTAACACCTGTTAAGTGACTCATGGTGCTTTGTGGATTATCAAGATTATTGCTGCTGGGCTCTAAAGAAGCAGTATCCCAATGCGAGCAGCCTGGAGCGGATTCCTTAGGGCTATTATTGCCGCGGGGCTCTAAAGAAGCAGTATCCCAATGCGAACAGCCTGGAGCGGAGTCCTTAGGGCTAAATGCTGATTTATAATACAACTTTTCAACCCCCTCCAAAGCTATACTATGGTCTGGACTGGGCGAGGAAAATATTATTACGCTAGAGGGAGGACTAGTGGGCTCAAATGTCCAATGGGGGCTGTCGGCGACCATGGCTCAGAGAAATTTGAAACTTCATCATGATAATATTGGGTTTTAGTGGTCTGCGGTGAGGCGGGGCTGAGTGGTGGGACTCTATATTCCTCATAACTCCCTTTTGAGAGCAGTTCGGACGCTTCTGTGGTTGCTAATTCAGAACTCTCTGTTAATCTAGACATATCCTGAAGAATCTTTATAAGACAGGCTTGCAAAGCCTGTTCTGGGTCATTACTTTCAGCATCCTCCACGTTGATAACAGTGTCATTATTTGCTATAGGGGCCCTTTTACTCTCAAGATCAGTCTGTAGATTATCAGAGACTCTGTTTGTTTCGGCATTTTTGCCCTGTCTAGACCTCACTCCTTTAACTCTCTGTTTATGACCGGACACAGGCTGTATGGAGCTTTCTGTGGCAGGAATGTCCACGTGTCCCTGCCCATCCGCTAGAACACTAGGAATCTGTGAGAAAGAGGCAGTCCTAGACAACTGTGTAGATGATTTTCTTTTAGCTAAACCTCTGGGGTCATTTTGAATAACCGGAGTAGATGGTAGATCCAGCTTTAACTTTTTCGCACATGAAGGCTTTACTTTAGATCTTTTAACATCTTCAACAGTCTCTCCAACAGGTTTACCAGAAATTTGATGCCAACTACGTTTGGATAATGTATACCTTGGTATATGTTGTCCCTCTGGGCCTCAGCGGGCTCAACAGCTGTTTCCTTTGCTTTATTTTGCCCCACATTTGTGATGTCCTTTAGCTGTATTGATAAATGACCACCATTGACTGGATCTCTTCTTTCCGCAAAAAGGGTCACTGCTTCTACAGGGGTAAACAATAATATATATCAAAAACTATAATATATATATATATTAAAACTATAAATGTAACAATAATTACAGTGGAGTTTCTTACATACACCTGTGGTGGACTATTCTACTTTACACTATATCAGAGTAAAACATGCTTTTAAAAAGAAGTCACTACTGTTAAAAGCTCACCTGCTTGCCGCTTTTGTGGAGGCCGATTCTTCATAGGCGACACCTTTTTAAGCATAGGTGTTGGTTGCCGATCTTTTTTTCCCCCCGTAGCTGATCCGCCTTTAATGACCGGTGCTGTTTGTCGAACCCTCTTCTCAGGAGGAGGCCCCTTTTAAACAACTGTTGCTGACCTTTTCAAGGCTCTTCCTTTCACAGGGATTTCCGGGGTACACTGATTCACAGCATAGGACACAGCCCCTAAAAAGAAAAAAATATATATATATGTAAATATATATATATATATATATATAACACGACACACACACACACACACACACACACACACACACATCCTGTACTCATGTACTTACCGACAATAGGCGTATTATAAGCTTGTTGCTTCTCCCGCTCCTCAGCATCCAGTTGTTGCTGAATTATGTCAAAGGATAGTAGCATATCCATGTCCTCGTCTGAAAAAGAAAAAACATATAGAAAAGATAATTACAAAAATGCAAGAAGAGTGTATTACTACTATTTCTAGAAAAGACTGGCTCTATACACCCACCTTGGGCAAAAACAGCATTTTCCTCATCAGCCAGGGTGAGCTCTTGAAAATCCTGCGCAAGGGGAAAAAAAAAAAATATATATATATATATATATATATATATGTATACATAAATAATTAAATAAATAAATAATACAATATTAAAATACTAATAAAGGTACATGTTAAAATATATCCTGATATACCTTTTAAAAACTAATGGGCTTGCTGCAGCATTCACACCAGCAAAAAATGTTATTAAATGCTTGGGGGACCGCTTCGCTCTTTGAGCGGACCCCCCTGCGTTTAATAACATATGTTGCTGGGGCTTATAGGCTTAGGGAATTTTTGGCTGGGTCTTATAGGATCATGCATTTTTGGTTGCTCACAATTTTTAGTACCTCAAGTATTTTGTTTGCTCACAATTGTCACTTTCCTCATGTAAGTAACGTATGCTTTTGTAATCTGCTCTTTTGTAATGTTTCTCATTATGTTTCTTTTCTGTTTCTAATGTGAAGCGCTCTGACGCCTTCGGGTAAAGTCCGCGCTATATAAAAATGCATAAATAATAAAAAAATAAAAAAGGGTGCCCTCTGCGCATACAGCGCTGCCATGATAGGGGCGGAAGCAGCACTTAAAGCACTTCCGCCCCCATCATGACGTTGGGGCCAGCGGGCGGGGCTCAGAGCGATTTGAAGACGCTCTGAGCCTCGCGCTCATTTTCACCGTTGTGGCCCGCTGTGGACAGCCGCCATCCGCCGAGCTCTCCCTGTCGGTGGGGGTCGGGGCGCCAGCGTCAGCCACAGCGCGAAGGAGGTACGAGCGGCGGCGGAGGCCTTAAGGGGCAGCCTCCGCCGCCCCTGACACGGCAAAATTTATTTTTAAAAAGAAAAGGACCCCGTCTGTCCAGCAGCATGGCTGGCCATGTGGCGGCGGTTCGGTGGGGCTCAGAGCGATTTGCAGACGCTCTGAGCCTCGCGCTCATTGCCAACGTTGCGCCCGCTGTGGACAGCCGCCATCCGCCGAGCTCTCCCTGTCGGTGGGGGTCGGGGCGCCAGCGCCAGCCACAGCGCGAAGGAGGTACGAGCGGCGGCAGAGGCCTTAAGGGGGCAGCCTCCGCCGCCCCTGACACTGCAAAATTTATTTTTCAAAAGAAAAGGACCCCGTCTGTCCAGCAGCATGGCTGGCCATGTGGCGGCGGTTCGCTGGGGCTCAGAGCGATTTGCAGACGCTCTGAGCCTCGCGCTCATTTCCAGCTGACCCCATAGCATAGCAGATGTCGCTGGGGCTGGACTGAGGCCACATGGTAGACTCGGATGGTCCCAGCCCCTCTGACATGCCGCCGATTTAAAAAAAAAAAAAAAGAATTAGGGTATGTCGCTAGGATCCGCCAGCCCATAGCCCCAGAGTATTGTAAAGGACCCCATCGGGGAGCCAATTCCCCACCCTGGGGGGCTGCTACACAGCGCATAGACCCTGAGCACTTGAGGTGTGCCGGAGGGGTCAGGAGCAGCCTCGGTAGTCGGGCCCCACCCTAAAGGCTTATATTTTTTAATAACAACACATCCCTACTCTACGCCATCCATAGTCTTGCCTCAAATTACCTCTACTAACACAAGCCTTAAAGGATCCCTTTTACCAGGCCATGCATCAAGTACAAGAGTACAGATCCTGAAGACAATCTACATTTAAGGTAAGTGTAACAGTCACTGTTTTTAAAAAATGTTTTCCCGCCTTAAACTGCTAAGCCTCTCTGACATAGTAATATGCTGCCATTTGTGAATAGTTTTTTCACATTTTATTCCTGGTCTAGAGTTAAGTAATGCATAAGATAGTTTATACACTGTAATAAATATACATAACTACTTACATTAAGTATAGAGCTGGTATTATCAGCAGAACTTCTGCCAGGGTGTGCCATGTTCTCCTCGGGATCTTCTGTCGCTGCTTGTTCACTCGCCAAATGCTGGTAGGGGGTCCAAAAGACTTGTCAGGGTGCCAGTGTGCGTCTTAAGTTGGGTCCTCATTTTTATACCTGCTAGGATCTGATAAAGGCCTAGGCGGGTCGTCCTCCGTACTGGCGGGAACATGTAGCAGAAAGTTTGCATGTATGAGTAGCCTTTGAAAAGCTGTACCCTAGTATCTGTTGCACTCTGATGATAGGTCCTATTTTAAGTGTCTAAAAATGGTTGAGAGATAGTTTAGGTAATACCCTTCAATTTTTTCTCTGCCCCCATTCAAATGTAATAGTAAGCGTTTTTAAAATGTCATGCTTTCACTAACCGGGCTTCTATGAGGCCCCTGTGAATATTTCGCGCCATACATTCACTGTTGAACTGTGCTTATCAGGCCATGCCAGCTGCCGCCCAACGCAGAAGTCTCTCCGTGTCTTTAAGCGCGAAAAAAAAAACTTACATTTTCCATCGTTTTGCCGCCTTTCTGGTTTGGGGATCAGCCTGTGTTACTGTTATAACAAATATACCTAGCCATATTGTTGAAGAATGTGCCTGTTGTACAAGAATACCATATTAATCAGGCCGGCCACACACACTCATAGGTGGAGCAGGGCCTCCGCTGCATAACACAAGATTTTAGTTTTATTTTTAGTCATTTGCGTCCTGTGTTTCAGGGACCTTCATATAGGCTGTGCATTATGTTGCACCAGGGACCTGCCAGTCTAGGTTTGTGACCGCACATTACACTGTTAAAAGAAACAGGCATTACCCTGTTTCACAGCCCCCCAGCCACCCCTTACATACTGACCCATATTAATATACTCCAACACATTACGCACCCTTAGAAAGAAAACACAATACACAAAATTGTCATCCCTATGTATTTTATTTTGCCTTATCATTCTACATCAGTGATTTTAAAAACGTTTCTTTTATTATTTTCTTTTAGTAATTGTCACTCACATTGTGCATTTCAACTTTTGGCTGTGCCTTATGTTACACAGGACTGAGTGTTACAGAACACTGCCTGGACATGTTGTCAAGCCCCTGCTGCTGCTTTACAAGCTGACCATGTTTATCACCCCAAATACATTACCATATATGTAAAAGAAATGACAAATGCATAACACTTGTTTTTATTCGCATAAACGCTGTCAATTTTCGACCAGAGACTTTTTAAAATTAGGCGGCAAAATTACAACCCTCCTCTTTTAGGACCCTGGGCTTTCCGGTCCCTGATGCCTATGGTACACCACCACGCATCAGACCACCACTCAGCAACTCCAAAGGCCACAGGCACGCCTCCTGGGGGCTGGCCTGTTGCCCCAAAAACACCCTGCAACACTCTAGGGCTCCCATTCCGCAGATGGACCACGACGCCACTCCACCAACATCCACATGCAGCCTCTACTAGCCAATGGACATGTCCAGACATGTCCATGCATGCCCAGACATGTCCCTGCTGCCCCCAACAAGCACGGCGCCCCCAGCTAAGTCTCTGCTCAGCCACCCCACAGCCCTAAACACCCCTGTAGGCCCTACTGGCTGCCTTGGCGCTAACCCTAGCCACCTCACACCAGCCCTCTACTACAGCCCTTACACACAGCCATTAATTCACATGTGAAGGACACTCACTGCCTACACCTGCCCCCCTCTTTCACCACGGTCCCTCTGGGGGGCGTCCTCAGGCCCCTGGACTTCCGACCCTGGCCTTCCACCCCAGGAAATCCGGCCGGGGCTTCCGGTCATGGCCTTCCGGCCCCAGACTTCCTGCCAGGGGCTTCCAGGGAGGGATATCCGGGGGAGGGACATCCGGGGCGGGATATCCGGCTCCTACGTCACTTCCGCGGGGCGTTCCCACCTGTCAAAAAATGAATGGAGATGAAAGGTATCATTCCTTTACTACTTGCTATGCAGCAAAGTGGAAGCGGTTTGTCATTTATTGTGCAGACCACAACATTAACCCGCTAGATGCATCTATTCACAACATCATTTGTTATCTTTTCCATCTGTACAAATGTAATCTGGCCTATGCTTCCATTCGCATACACCTATCCGCAATGGCCGCTTATCTCCAGAACAGGCAGCACCTCTCACTTTTCAGGGTGCCTGCCATTAAAGCCTTTCTAGAAGTGCTCAAACGAGTCATCCTTCCACGAACTCCACCGGCTCCGGAGTGGAACCTCAATGTGGTCCTCACCCGGCTAATGGGTCCTCCCTTTGAACCACTGCATTCCTGCGAGATTCAATTCTTTACGTGGAAAGTGGCTTTCCTTGTAGCAATTACATTGCTGTGACGGGATAGCGAGCTCCAGGCCCTAACTATCCAAGAGCCATTAATTCAAATTCATTCCAACAGTGTGGTGCTTCGCACTAACCCTAAATTCCTTCCTAAGGTAGTGTCTCAATTCCATATTAACCAGACTATTGAGTTGCCTGTTTTCTTCCAAAATCCTGAGTCATTGGCGGAGAGAATGCTCCACACCCTTGACGTCAAAAGGGCCCTGATGTATTACATCGATAGGACCAAGGATTTTAGAAAAACTGAACAGCTCTTTGTTGCCTTTGCGCCACAACACAAAGGTAACCCCATTTCCAAAGCTGGTATAGCCAGGTGGATTGTTAAATGTATTCAGATCTGCTATATGAAAGCCAAACGTACTCTCACCATTCCACCAAGGGCCCACTCCACCAGAAAGTTGGGGGCCTCCATGGCTTTCCTTGGAAATATTCCTTTGGAGGACATATGTAGAGCAGCCACATGGTCTACCACACACACATTTACAAAACATTACTGTGTTGATGTGCACTCCAAACAGCAGGCAGCTGTAGGGCAGGCTATTCTAAAACCACTTTTCCAAACTGCTGCAGCTGGATCGGGCGGCCGCCGTTAATGGAGGGACTGCTATGTATTCTATGCACAGATATGAATTCAGCAGCCCACATGCCTCGAAACGAATATGCTACTTACCAGTATGCATCTGTTCTTGGCATGTAGGGCTGCTGACATTCATATCGCCCACCCTCCTCCCCGGCGCCTGTAGCAGCTGCAGGATTCACATATACTTCTAGCATGGTCATCATTCACTTAGTTTCACTCCATCTTGGCCGCAATGGCTAAAAACAATCTGAGGATGAAGTCGATGCCCATGCGCACTGTAGTCCAGGGGAGGAGCCACCTATCTCGTGATACTTCGAAGACTCTTCCAGGACAACAATGTGCAATCATCCGGACCCAACACTAGGCGGCGATCTATGCACAGATATGAATGTCAGCAGCCCTACATGCCAAGAACAGATGCATACTGGTAAGTAGCATATTCGTTACCACCAACACCAACTAGAAGTTGGTGGTAAATTATGAAAACCCTTAAAAAAGCATTTTATTTGCTTTTTAAACAGTGCCATGTTGCAGACATACATGCCCTAACGGCATGTTTGTCTGCAACATGTGCACCCATGCACAATTGAGGGGTGCAACAGGGTGTCAAAGTGACACCCTGCCACCCTTCAATGTTTCCCCCAATTACCGAATCGGTATTTACCGATTCAGTAATTGACATTGATTCGTATGGGCCTCAAGGCCCATAAGAATCAATGGCAATTACCGAATCGGTAAATACCGATTCATTAATTACCGAATCATACCGATTCGGTAATTAATTCGGTAATATTACCTACATCCCGATTGCCAGTTCTTAAATACCGAATCGGTATGATTCGGTATTTAAGAATCGTTAATCTGGGATTACCTACACCGGGCGCCAAGTAATTAGTATCTGCTGTTGTACAAAATACAGGGTGAGGTGTTAAACGCTTTGCAAAAAGGGCCTCCAATCCTGTTTTACTAACAACATACAAAAGTTTTCGAAAGCACTGTTACTGGCACTATATTTTCTTTATTTGCTTTTTAATAGGGAAGCTACCTTACCACGTGTGTTCGTATACTTTGAGGGACTACCAATTATAGCGGAAATACTCTTTTACATGTGTTTAGTACTCTTTTGTAACATGCACTCATCACTGTCCTTTTGAAAAGCACTGTTTGCGACCTTTCATATTTTGTTTGCTTTCAATACTTACACAAGTGCCATTATTGCCTACGTAACGTTTGTTCTTGTGTGTCAGTGTCCTCCATTTATTGCTCTGTTATCCTTCTGTGTGGTACAGTACAGCGTGGAAAATAAAGCTGCGCTGTAAAGACAGGTCCCTAGTTTAGCGGGGTAAGAAGGGGATTTTGAATGTGCCCCATATGAAGTAATTATTAAAGCATGTGTTGTACATGTCAGCCCTAGCCTCATATTACGTTTCCAAAATGCAGCATTTTTGGGTGATCTTGGTTATTGAAAAAAATTAATAGCTCAAAGCCTATGCTTGTAGTCTCACAATCCCATGCCTGTGTCTCGCCGTCTTGGAGACGTCAAATACCTTGCTGGACATCAGTGCAGCCACAGTCCTAGCCCAGACTGTATTCTTTATCCGTTGAACTGTTTATTGGGACCCTCCGGGTAAGTAGTGCGCTATATAAATGCCTATACATACAGTGCCTATGATGCCTAAACCATCACAAAATGACACTGCCTAGCCCTATTCATTCAGCATCGGGAAGCACAATCAGCCTCCATGTAACATATGTGGAAAGTCGAACTGGCACCAAAGAGCAATATTTCCACCTATAGACCAAACCTGCAACGTCTAGGAGCTGAATTAGCTGACACCAGTTCTATCTAGCACCATAAACTACATCTAACCCCAAATCAGCTACAACAGAAAGCACAAAGGGCCTCCAAAACACCAGCCTCTCTATCTAGCAGTGTTAGCTTACGAAGTCAGTAAAAATGTAAGTGACTCGGCAGATTCTTGTCCCAGTTCTGTTCGCATTATGAAGCGCTCTGACACCCTAGGGTAAAGTCTGCGCTATATGTTACAAAAACATAAATAAATACATTAAACGTAGCGCCATAATAGTTTAATTCTTTTACACAGGCTGCTTATGAACAACGTGTTATCCTGCAGTATGGCCACATACCACGTTTATTTATTTAATGCTTTCGAATACAGTGCAACACTTAAAACATTCACAATACACGTTCTTCACTAAAGGCCTTCAAAGTTACTATTACTAGCAATATGTCTGCTTTTTAATCCATCGTGCACCTTACCATGTGTTCTTAAACGTAGCGCCATAATACGTTACGCCTTCTAAAGCCATCTTACTGCCACTATGTTTGCTTTTTAATGAGTCGTGCACAACCTCGCTATATATAAAAAAACATACATAAATAAATTAAAAGTAGCGCCATAATACCTTCATTCTTTTACACAAACTGACTGAAATGAAATGAAATGAAATTTATAATGAAATGAAATGAAATTTATAAACGGCGACTAAGCCCGAAGGCATCAAGGCGCCTAACCAAAGAAAATCAAAAAAGGCAAATCCAGAGCTAGGGGTAGGCTTTGGCAAATAGCCACGTTTTGAGCATCTTCCTAAAAGCTTGCTTAGTGGGGAGGGATTTAATCTCAGTTGACAGAGCATTCCACAGCTTAGGAGCCAAGGTTGAGAAGGCTCTGCCACCCCATTTGGCTCTGCGGACACGGGGGATTGCCAGCAGAGACTTATTGGCTGAGTGCAGAGTTCTAACAGGGGAATAGGGAACCAGCAATTCCCTTAGGCCTCTTGACCCATTTGAAGCCAAAGCCCCGTAGATCAGACAAAGGGACTTAAAAGCGATCCTGGACTCTATCGGGAGCCAGTGCAAGCTTTTCCTTGCAGCCGTAGCGGAAGCCCGCTTGGGTAGATCTAGTACAAATTTTGCTGCGGCATTCTGTACCATTTGAAGTCTCCTTATGGGGCCCTTGTTAATGCCTAGAAGTAGGGCATTGCAATAGTCTAATCTCGAGCCTGTTAAAGCAACTACCACTTGCTTCCTGGCTAGAGGGGACAGATAATATTTTATCTTCCGCAGGATGTTTATTATGCCCCAGCAGGTAGAGATGGTCCTGTTTACTTAGTGACCCATCCCCAGGGTAGGATCAATCATGACTCCTAAATTCCTGGCCAAGGCAGTGGGTGTGGGGCACTGGCCCAGGGATGGGGGCCACCATTCCGCCGACCAGATGTCCTCCTTGCCTCCGAACACCAGAATCTCTGTTTTCTCGCCATTGAGCTTCAATGAATTGCAGATCATCCATTGAGCCACTGCCTCCATGCAGTGTCTAAAATTGGAGGCAGCCGTGGGGCGAGAGACATCAGGATCTGCGTGTCATCGGCATAGGATACTACATCCATCCCAAAAGATCTAATCAGCCTGGCAAGTGGGGTCACATAGATGTTAAAAAGGGTCGGACTTAAGGCCGACCCCTGAGGGACCCCACACTGCACAGGGTGGGATGGAGATAGGAACTCCCCCATCTTGACTCTCTGTTCCCTCTGGCCAAGGAAAGAGGTCAGCAAACTAAGTGCTGGCCCCTCAAACCCTATCTCCCTCAGTCGTGAAGTTAACACTGAGGGAGACAGGGTATCAAACGCAGCCGTGAGATCTAGCAGAATGAGGAGGGTAGTCTGGCCCTTATCCACTTTTGTGCGGATGTTATCAAGCACAATGGTGAGGGCCGACTCAGTACTATGCTCTCTCCGAAAACCATGCTGCGAATGATCTAAAAGGCCACAGGTTTCCAGAAAGGCAGCAAGATGCTGGTTTAGATGGGTTTCCAGCATC
Organism: Lissotriton vulgaris; assembly: GCF_964263255.1. Taxonomy (NCBI): domain Eukaryota; kingdom Metazoa; phylum Chordata; class Amphibia; order Caudata; family Salamandridae; genus Lissotriton; species Lissotriton vulgaris. The sequence goes on along the minus strand of NW_028247661.1, from coordinate 16,217 downwards.
TTTGCGGGGGCTGGGAGCAGCGAAATGGGGCGGAAATTTTTGAGGACACCCGGGTCTAGTGTGGGCTTTTTTAGCAGTGGTTTAACCACCGCTCTTTCCCATTGTACGGGAAAAATACTGTCCTTCATTGCCCGCTTCATGATCTCTAAATAGATGGACAGGAGGGACTCCTTACATTGTTTGAGAAGCTTCAAGGGGCACGGGTCTAAGGGGGAGCCCGATCTGGTCTTTAACAGAAGGACTTCAAGTTCCTGTAGGGAAAGGGGTGGAAAGCTGGACAAGCACCCCGGCAGCAACTCTTTGGAGGATGTTATAGAAGGGATAGATGGACACGGTATGGACGACAGGGCCGCCCTCTGAAGCTCTAAGACCGAGTATATATCGACAATTTTAGAGTGGAAAAATTGTGCAATACCATTACAGAGCTGCTGAGAACTCATCACGGGGTCTGGTACCTTCAGTGATGTGAGCGTATCTACTATCTTGAACAGCTCTTTCGGCGAAAAGAGTGAGGTGGTTAGAGAGGTAAAATACTCCTGTTTGATTCTTATCACTTCCCTCTTGTATTTCTTTAGGAGGATTTTATGTCTCTCCCTTTCTCGCAAATCCCAGCTAGTCCTCCAGAGGCGCTCCTGTCTTCGTAGTCCCTGCCTGAGAATTCTTAATGATTCACAGAACCACGGTGCCGATGGACTTTTCCTCGAGGAGTAGCACAATGAAGCAGGGGCCAGGTCGTCAATGGCTATTTTAATGGCAGTGTCGATCCTCTCGACCGCAGAACCTACGTCCTCCTCTAAAGAGATCGCCCAACTAGGCAATCTGGGAGCAAGCATGTCATTGGTAATACTTCTAAGCTTACGCCTCAGTTCCCTTTTACTCGGCTCACTTTCCTTGCTATTCCCAGTAGTGGTTATTAAGTCAATGGGGATGGCATAGTGATCCGACCAAGAGAGAGGTATGGGAGACTCAATAGTCAACCTGGGGTCATTCGAAAAGACCCCGTCCAGCGTATGGCCTGCCTGATGGGTGGGACCTTTAACTAGCTGTTGCATACCACAGCCAGAAAAAATATCTAGTAAGGATAGTTTCCTTTGATTCCCGATTTTCCAAATGGAAATTCAGGTCCCCCAAGACAGTGAGGTGCTCGCAGCCAAAATGTGGCTCCAACATGTTGAGCATATGAAGGCCAAAATCTGTTCTATTCCCTGGGGGTCTGTAGATAAGAAAGCCCTTAAACGGTACTGCATATGCTCCGTTAATTGAAAACTGCAAGGACTGGAAGGCATCTGGGAATTCAGAGAGAGGCGTAATGTGGCAGGAGAGGCCATCTTTATGGAGGATGCCAAGCCCCCCCCCCCAATACGTCCCACTCTATCCTCCCTCACCAGCGTATAGCCTTCTGGTACCGCTTCAACCAAGTCCGGACCCGAGGAGTCCTTGGCCCACGTTTCCGTAATGAAGACCCAGGCTGGCTTTCTGGCCAGAACAAAGTCCTTGAAAGCAAGATTATTTTTAATCAAAGATCTTGCATTCAGAAGAAACCCCTTATCACTCCACCTAGAGGTTCCTGCTTTGGCATCAGGACCCGCGGGTGTAACCACCGAAACCGGAGGCGGCACTATGGTGGTGGGACAGGAGCAATGACAGCCTGGAGAGCTCAGAAAATACTCCGGGGGATGGCTATGATGACAAGGCAACTTAGAGGGCCTAAGGCTGGTTAATTCCTGCAGAGAATATATGATCCCTACAGACTCCCCATCGATACGTCCAGTCCCCCAGCCATCCAGCCCGTCCTTAGCGCGGACGGGCGCAGACGGGCTGGACTCTGGCGTGACTCCGGCGTTACTACGGCACACACGCCGCGCGCACACGCTGCGCGCCTGCATGTTGAATCTATATAGGGCTCTAGCGAGTCTGCCTGACTGCTAGAGCGCTAGCTGGCCTGGCGTCCTATCAGCGTCCCCTACCTACCCCCAAGATGGCGTCAATGTTCCAGGAAAGCGCGAAAACGCGCTGAAGCTGAAGCTGCGGTGGGGGCACAATTACGGTGCAAGTAGGTGGGCAGTAATTCTAAAATCAAGGTAACAATTAAAAATAATTTTTAAAGCAATGGACAAAAACGGGGGATTAAAATTTCAGAACAGCGCCTAGATACCACAGCGCCGCGCGCAGCAAAGGAGAGCCTTAACAAACAGAGCCCACTTCACCTGACCCTTTTATAGTGTTATGCTCCTGATAGCCTCTAGCTAGTCTGCCTGACTGCTAGAGCGCTAGCTGGCCTGGCGTCCTATCAGCATCCCCTACCTACCCCCAAGATGGCGTCGATGTTCCAGGAAAGTGCGAAAACGCGCTGGAAAGGACCCGCTGAAGCCGCGGTGGGGGCACAATTATGGTGCAAGTAGGTGGGCAGTATTTCTAAAATCAAGGTAACAATTAAAAATAATTTTTAAAGCAATGGACAAAAACGGGGGATTAAAATTTCAGAACAGCGCCTAGATACCACAGCGCCGCGCACAGCAAAGGAGAGCCTTAACAGGCAGAGCCCACTTCACCTGACCCTTTTATAGTGTTATGCTCCTGATAGCCTCTAGCGAGTCTGCCTGACTGCTAGAGCGCTAGCTGGCCTGGCGTCCTATCAGCGTCCCCTACCTACCCCCAAGATGCCGTCGATGTTCCAGGAAAACGCGAAAACTATAAACAACGTGTTTTCCTGCAACATGGCTGCATGCCACAAACACATACATAAAAAAAATAATGAAACGTAGCTCCATAATATCTTCATTCTTTTACTCAGGCTGTCTATTAACAACGTGTTTTCGTGCAACATGGCCGCATGACACGTTTATTTATTTAATGCTTTCAGATGCAGTGCAACAATTAAAACATTCACAAAAGACCTTCTTCACAAAATGCCTTCAGGAGCCATGGGCTCACACGCACACACACAGCCACGCACGGACGCACGCACCCTCTACTACTCACGCGCACACACGCAGCCACGCACGCACCCCCCCACCGCACACGCATGCACACACACATGCACACACACACACAGACACACACAAATACACACACATATCCCCCCTCCACTCACCGGGCTCTTTTGTCGCGTCGCTGCGCTGCTACAGGCTCCGCACTCCCGTGGTGCATCACCACATGCGGGGCTTCCCTCAGGCCTTGGAGCCCTGCGTCACCGCTGCTCTCCGTGGGCCGGGCTTCCCACAAAGGGCGGAAGTCCCGCCCCACTATGTGACGCTTCCGAACTTCCGGTTTTAGCTAGCCAGAAGGTTAGACAGCAACTGTAGCCCACGGATTTCACAGTGTTAATAAGAAGGGGCAGCAAACCTAACCTACTTGGGTCTTGCATCCAAAAACATCAGACCTGAAGAAAATTGCAAACAAAATGTTTTAGTTAAAGAAGGATACATGGATAGGAGATACTGCTATCCTAAAACATTTTCCACGAGTAGATGTGGACCTCTCTGCAGCATTCAACACCGTCTGCCACCGCACCCTAGTACAGCGCCTCAGCAACATCGGAATCCAAGAGAAGGCACTAGGGTGGATCATCTCGTTCCTCGCCGGAAGAACCCAGAGAGTCTGCCTCCCCCCGTTCAGATCCAAGGCCACCGAAGTCATCTGCGGCGTACCACAAGGATCATCGCTCAGCCCCACCCTCTTCAACGTCTACATGAGCCCCCTCGCAGCCATCGCACGCCAACACAACCTCAGCATCATCTCCTACGCCGACGACACCCAACTGATCCTTGCCCTCACCAACGACCCCGCCACCGCCAGAACCAACCTACACGAAGGGATGAAAGAAGTAGCCGAGTGGATGATGAACAGCCGCCTGAAACTGAACTCGGACAAGACGGAAGTCCACATCCTCGGATCATCACCCTCTGCCTGGGACGACTCCTGGTGGCCCCCCGCGCTGGGCAGCGCACCCAAACCAACGGACCACGCACGCAACCTGGGCTTCATCCTGGACTCCTCCCTCTCGATGACCAGACAAGCCAACGCCGTCTCCTCTTCATGTTTCAACATCCTAGGCATGCTCCAAAAGATCTTCCGATGGATCCCCACCGAAACCAGGAAGACGTGACCCAGGCACTAGTCACCAGCCGACTGGACTATGGAAACACCCTCTACACCGGAACCACAGCCAAACTACAGAAAAGACTCCAACGCATACAGAACGCCTCTGCACGTCTCATCCTGGACATCCCCCGACACTGCCACATCTCCAGACATCTGAGAGACCTGCACTGGCTCCCCGTCAACAAGAGAATCACATTCCGACTCCTCGCCCATGCACACAAGGCCCTCCACGACCTGGGCCCCAGGTACCTCAACAACCGCCTGACCTTCTACACTCCCACCCGCCAGCTACGATCAACCAGCCACGCCCTCGCCGCCGTTCCATGCATTCGAAGAGCCACCATGGGAGGAAGATTCTTCTGCTACCTGGCAGCCAAGACTTGGAACTCCCTCCCCATCCACCTCCGCCTGACCCAAGATCACCTCTCCTTCAGGAAGCAACTCAAGACCTGGCTGTTCGAGCAGTAACAGACCCCCCTCCTCCCCCAAGCGCCTTGAGACCCTCCAGGTGAGTAGCGCTCTATATAAATGCCTTGATTGATTGATTGAGATGTCCATCCACAAAAAACGTAACTAATGTACTGTGTAAAGGGCCTCGCACCAGCATGCTGAAGCAGAGTATCCAGGAAAGTTGCCTTGTTCTTAGTGGTTGATAAGTATGGAGCAGATCTAACGCTCTCGGATTTAACATTCTGGTGAGTCTAAGCACTGTTTATTTTCTTTGCTGCACTACCACTAAACCGTGTGTTCTTTACACAGCATCAAGCACCCAACCATAATTGCGTTATATTGATTTGATGATGTTATGCCTTTTATTGATTTTTCAAAATGGATGTATTAACTGCAAGGCTTTGCATTGTCTTTCAGAAAACACTCAATAAAACGGGCAAACTACTGTGATAGGGCCTATAGTATATCTGTAAGAGTGATAGGGGGTCTTGTGGGGGGAGGACGCAGTACCCGGCCCCAAGAGGGAAGGTGCAGGAGCAGCACATGATCTAATGGAGGAGGATAATGGAGTGTTAAAGTAAAAGGGGGCCATACGATGTGCAGAGGTATCCCTGATAGTTGGTATAGGATTATGGGGCATGAAGCATCACAGGGCCCGGTGGGAGGCTGATCAGAGAAGAGTCTGGATCATCGCATTGTCTGTGGGCAGTAGCACATCTGGGGTAAGTACCTCAGGCTCGGAGGGAGTGAGGATTCCAGAGAGGAGGGGAGTGGAGGTGATGGAGAGCAGTGCAGTGTCTGGGGAATAGAGAAGACTATTTGCAAAGATTCTGCTGGTGTGACACAAGATTCTGAGAGTGGCACATGGTGCATGTTTGGCACTGGGCAGCCAAGAATCCAGGACACAGTTGAGTGTATGTGGAAGTCCTCTTCTCAATTGGTGATGTGATAGAGTTGGTACTTTCAAGCAGCATTGAAGCATGTTCGATCAGAGACCTTGGGTCACTCCATCCACCAAGTCTTCTGTAGATCTCTAAATCAGGAGTCGGAGCCTGCACCAGGGGGATGGGTTGAATGGGACATTAGCAAGGGGTCTGGGAGATGTCACAGAGCAGCCTCAAGCTTCAGCCATTCCTGATTTGTGTGCCAAAGTTCGTCTATTTGCAGAATCACATGATCCTGCCGCAGCAACTCAGCATTTCAGGTGTTGTGGTGCCACCAGTGCACACTTTCCCTGACACAAACACCACCAGCCATCAGTGCATGCTTCCATCAGCCACACAGCACCAGCTGTCAGTGCACGCTTTCACCAGGCACACACACCACCAGCCGTCACTGCACGCTTTCACCAGGCACACACACACCACCAGCCGTCACTGCACGCTTTCACCAGGCACACACACCACCAGCTGTCAGTGCACGCTTTCACCAGGCACACACACCACCAGCCGTCACTGCACGCTTTCACCAGGCACACACACCACCAGCCATCAGTGCACGCTTCCACCAGGCACACACCCCACCAGCCGTCAGTGCGCACTTTTAACAGGCATACACATACCACCTGCTGTCAGTGCACGCTTTCACCAGGTATACACACCACCAGCCATCAGTGTACACTTTCACCAGGCATACACACCACCAGCCGTCAGTGCACGCTTTCACCAGGCATACACGCCACCAGCCGTCAGTGCGCACTTTTAATAGGCACACACACACCACCAGCTGTCAGTGCACGCTTTCACCAGGCATACACGCCACCAGCCATCAGTGCGCACTTTTAACAGGCACACACACACCACAAGATGTCAGTGCACGCTTCCACCAGGCACACACCACCAGACGTCAGTGCACACTTTCACCAGGCAGACCCACACCACCAGACGTCAGTGCACGCTTTCACCAGGCACACGCCAACAGCCGTTAGTGCATGCTTTCACCAGGCACACAGACTATCAGCCGTCTGTGCACGCGTCCACCAGGCACACAGCACCAGCCGTCAGTGCACGCTTTCACCAGACACACACACACACCTCCAGCCGTCAGTGCACGTTTTCACCAGGCACACAAACCATCAGCCGTCAGTGCACGCTTTCACTAGGCACACACACCACCAGCCATCAGTGCACGCTTTGAACAGGCATACACACTACCGGCCATCAGTGCACACTTTCACCAGGAACAGACACCATCAGTCGTCAGTGTACGCTTTCACCGGGCACAAACACCACCAGCCGTCTGTGCATGCTTTCACCAGGCTCACACCACCAGATTTCAGTGCACGCTTCCACAAGGCACACACCACCAGACATCAGTGCACGCTTTCACCAGGCAGACACACACCACCAGAGGTCAGCGCACGCTTTCACCAGGCACACACACACCCCCAGCCATCAGTGCATGCTTTCAACAGGCACACACCACCAGTCTTCAGTGCACGCTTTCACCGCTGCATGCTGCACACTAACGCACGATTCACACTGCTGCACTCCACACACTGCTGCACGCCTCACACTGCTGCACGCCTCACACTGCTACACGCCTCACACTGCTGCACGCCTCACACTGCTGCATTACTCACACTGCTGCATTACTCACACTGCTGCACTCCACACAGTGCTGCATGCCTCACACTGCTGCATGCCTCACACTGCTGCACGCCTTCCACTGCTGCACGCCTCACACTGCTGCACGCCTCACAATGCTGCACACCTCACACTGCTGCACGCCTCACACTGCTGCACGCATCACACTGCTGCACGCCTCACACTGCTGCATTACTCACACTGCTGCATGCCTCACACTGCTGACCGCCTCACACTGCTGTATTACTCACACTTCTGCATGCTGCACACTGCTGCATGCCTCCCTCTGCTGCACGCCGCATACTGCTGCACGCCTCACGCTGCTGCATTACTCACACTGCTGCATGCTGCACACTGCTTTATGCTACACACTGCTGCATGCTGCACACTGTTGCACGCCTCACTCTGCTGCACGCCGCATACTGCTGCACGTCTCACACTGCTGCACGCCTCACAATGCCTCACAATGCTACACGCCTCAGAATGCTGCACGCTTCACACTGCTGCACAACTCACACTGCTGCACGCCTCACACTGCTGCACGCCTCACACTGCTGCACGCCTCACACTGCTGCACGCCTCACACTGCTGCACGCATCACACTGCTGCACTCATCACACACCTGCATGCTGCACACTGCTGCATTACTCACTCTGCTGCACTACACACTGCTGCACGCCTCATAATGCTGCACGCCTCACAGTGCTGCACGCCAAACACTGCTGCACTTCTCACACTGCTGCATGCCTCACACTGCTGCACGCCTCACACTGCTGCACCCCTCACACTGCTGCACGCCTCACACTGCTGCACGCCACACACTGCTGCACGCCACACACGGCTGCACGCCTCACAATGCTGCACGCTCACACTGCTGCACACCTCACACTGCTGAACGCCACACAACACCACCACATCACTCAGGGACACCACCATATCACTCTAGGACACCGCCACATCACCATAGGGCACCGCCACATCAGTATAGGACACCATCACATCACTCTGGGACACCACCACATCACTCTGGTACACCACCACATCACTCTAATACACCACCACATCACTCTGGGACACCAACACATCACTCTAATACACCAACACATCACTCAGCCCAACCACCCAACCACATCATCACTCAGCACCACAACAGCATCACTCAGCACCACAACAGCACTGTCCTTGCTTGCTACCACAAGCATTGCCATAGCCAATAAGACTCGCATTAGGAAAGTGTAAGCTATTGGCTTTGTTAATAACAATGCTATTAATTTTTATATTTTCAAAGCCAACACATATTTGAAAAATTGTCATTTACAATACCAATAGCTCACACTTTCCTAATGCGAGACCTATTGCATTGCAAATGCTTGTCTTAACAGGGCTCGCATAGCTGGAACTGCGAGCCAACCTGTGGAATGGCTGGAGGCGGACTGGTGAACCGAAGACTGTATCCATTGCAAACAATATTCAGCACCCACTTGTCTCGAGTAATGTTTCACCACTCTGCCAGGTAATGTTGGATGCTTCCCCCCACCGGAGCGGGTAACGGATGAGGGGGAAGAAGCACCTCAGGGCCTAGACCCAGCCGGGCCTTTGGTCGCGGATGAAGACTGCTGACCACCTCGGCCCCTCTGGCGCTTTTGGAACGGGCGCAGCTGGAACTGTTGCTGCTGCTGCTGCCCAGCCTGTCTACCTTGCCCTCTACCCTGCGCCCCGTACCATCTCTGGAACGAGCGGAAGGTCTTCCTCTGTTCCTTCGGCTTTTCCAACCCGAAAGCCATCAAGGTTTACGCCTCCGCCTTCATGCGGGCCATCTCCTCGTTCGCATGTTTCCCGAAGAGGGTCTTGCCAGAGAAGGGTAGATTGGCAACCCTGTGCTGCGCCTCGGGTTTCAAGGACGTCAGACGCAGCCAGGCGTGGCACCTCAGGTTGACCCCATGACAGTATCCGTGGGCTGCCAAGAGGGAGGAATCCGCAGCCGAGCTGATCACCTGGTTGGAAAACATCAGTCCATCATTAAGGATTTCTTGGAAATCCTCCCTGTTATCCCGGGGAAGGAGTTCCACGAACCGTGGGAGGGACTCCCATAGGGACCGATCGTAACATCCCAACAAGGCTGAGGCACTCGAGGCCTTCAGAGACGTGGAGGCCATCCCGCAGACCTTCCTGCCTGCCGAATCCATCCAGCGGCTCTCCTTGTCAGGAGGCACTGTCGATGACGGGTGGTAGCGTGTTGTTTCCTCATTGCCGTCACAATCACTGAGTCCGGTGCAGGGTCCAAGCGAAGAAACGCTGGGTCAGAGTCAGGGGCCCAATATTTCTTTTGCAGCCTGGAAGGCGCTGATTTCGTAGCCGCAGGGGTGAGGAAGAGCTCCATGGCGGGTTCCACTAGCCCTGGCACCAACGGCAACAAGGGGCGAGAAAACTGCTTCTTGTGCAGTGTCTCGAAGATGACGTAAGTCAAGGGTGCGGGCACCGTGAGCGTGATGCCCAGCTTAGCCTCATCTCGCAGTAACACCTCCTGGAAGGAGACAATGTTGTCTATCGGAGACACCCTTGTCCGAGGGGAGTCCGACCGGGTTAGCGAATAGTCCCTGGCACTGGATGAATCCATGTGGCGGAATCTAGACCTGTCCCTCCTTCGGCGCCGTCTGGACCTCGTAGATGAGCAACGGCGACTCCTGGACCTATCCCTCCGTCTGGAGCGAGATCTCGACCTCCGCAGCCTCGGACGGTCCGCGGGCCGGAGATGAGGGCGCTGTGGAGGCCGAACTGGGAGCCTAGGTTATGGAGGCCCCATAGACCTTGGCGGAGCCGGTGGCGGCGGTGGAAGAGGACGATGAGGAGGAATCGGAGGTGGCGGAGGAGTAGGAGGTGGAGGAGGTGGAGGAGTCGGAGTACGTGGAGGAGGATCCACGGGTAGCCGAGGAGGTGTAGGCAACCTCGGCTTGGAGGGTGAGTAGACTTGAGAGTACTCCAAGCTCGGAGAATTTCCCACTCTCCTTCTCTTCTTCTTCTGAATAGAAGGAGGTGACCTCGAGGCCCTACCCCTCGTAGACGAGCATCGGCGCCGCCACGACCGTTGGCTCGCTGAAGCCGAGGACTCCGTCCTTGTTCTAGAACGACTTGTCTTCCTCCTCGACGCTGAGCGTCCTTTTGTCATCGACGAGCGTCACGTCGATGATCGTCGCCTCGACGTCAATCGTCCCCTTGACGACGACGATCTCCTCGGTGACGATGACCTCCGTCTCGACGCTGATCTTCGTCTCGACGTCGCTGACTTTCACGTTTAAATATTTTTGTCCACCCTAAGCGTGGAAGGGTATACTCAGATGTGAGTCCCTTGCTCATTGCACCATCAGGATTCAAGCAAGCCGGGCCGAAGAGGCTGAAATGCCAGAAACCGGTCCCCGGTAGCTTGTTTCCTTCCCAGTGTAAGAATTGGCTTTTGTAGTTTGGTTTGCCCTGTTCCCATCATGCACTGGGACAGGAACAGACTAATTTGCATACAGCCAGGTTCTGAAACTGGGATGGTGCAGTGAGCTAAAAAACGGTGTTGGATCTAGCCCTGATCTCTTGACTGGGTGAGAGTATTCTGTTTAATTCAGAGACTCTGTCCCTCACCACCCCTTGTTGTAAATATCGCTGACTTTCACGTCGACGGTGACCGACGATGTCGCCTCGACAGCGAGCGCCGGCGTCTTGACCCCTCTTGACGTTGATGATGGCTCGACGACGAATCAGTCCTCGACGTCGACCTCGTCAGAGGTCTCAACGTCAGTCCCCTCGACATCAAACGTCGACGGCGCATCGCCCCAGAGCCCTGGGGAGACGGGGAACAGACTGTGGTCATTTTTTTCAACGCCGACGTCGAGGTTATCGACTGAGACGGAGACCAATGGCGTTTTCTGGCCTTCTCCTTCCTGGGGAGCCCCCCATAGGCCGGCGCACGGGCAGAGGAAGGAGCCCCTTCATGCCAAGACCCTACTTGACCTTGCTGCCTTCTCAGCTCCAAGCCTTGGAGCCTGGTCTTATCTCTGTCCTTCAGGGTCCTCTTAGGGAACTGCAGGCAGATTTCACACCCCTCAGGAACATGAGAAGAAGGAAGACACAGGATACACACCCTGTGAGGATCCGATTTTGCCTTCTTCCCGAAACACTCAGGACATTTATCAAATAAGGCAGGCATATTTGATAAAAGAGCAGCCAATTCACCAGAGAAACTCCAGCAAAGAGAAGAAGAGGCAAAAACATGTCGAGTGAACACACTCTTAACACTTCAAAAGTGCACAATTTGTAGAAAAAAACCTCAAAAAGGGAGAGCTCAATGCTCCAGGGTCCTGCTAGCAGGAGCCGGAAAAAAGAACTGAAAGTGGAGGGAGTTGCTGTGCATTCTGGGATACCAGGAGAGTTCTGGAAAGTTTCCTTAAAGGCACGGTATCCCTTTTTAAGCCACATAATGGCAGCCTATGAGGTATTGTCTGTCCTGTCCCTCCTCTCTATCATTCCAAGGATTTTGTAAAGGGGGGAAGTTTTCTCCATGGTGAAACTTGGCAGACTTGCTAAATGCGATATTGGTGGAATATCCTTTGCATTTCTAGTTGAAGTACTGGACAGTGTGGCCTTGCATGTATAGGCTGAATTATCTGTCTTTAATTCTCTCTTAAGTGTCTATGCAGGACTGCAAAGAAGACAGCTTAAGAGATTATTTTTGATTTCTCCGGGGTCCCCGCACATGAGCGGGACTATTCACTAGATCAGTGGGGTAACGACAGTTGAGGGGGCCCCCCTGCAAAGTACATGGAGGGGGCCCCCTCCCCGGGCCACCACCTACCACTTTTGCAGAGGAGGCCCCCTGGAGCTTGAGGGCCCACCCTGCACCGAGCGGGCTGCGGGGGCTTATCTCATGCCACTGTGAAGATGCCAGAAATGCCTCCTATTTCAGTGATGGAGCTTTCTCATTAGAAAAACAACAGACCTACAACTTTGGGCCATAAGTCCACTTTAACACCAGGTAAAAAACAGAACAAATTCATTTTGCACTGACATAGCAACAATAATTAGATATAGTAAGCTTATTCTAATTTGGCAACAGCACAAAAATAGAAAAACGTTCTCATGTGCCCCGGCGGTGAGGTCTGTGGGACTGGCAGGTTATTGTGCCCTGGGAGGACTGTGGGACTGGCAGGTTTCTCTGCCTGAGGAGGTCTGTGGGTCTGGCAGGTTTTTCGGCCTGCGGTGGTCTGTAAAAAAAAAAAAAGTAAATGGATACTTGTATAGCGCACTACTCACCCGCAAGGGTCTCAAGGCGCTTGCACGAATACCGCTGTGGAACTCATCCTGGCTTTCCCTGTGAGGTGTCCACTCCTGGGCACCCCCAAGGTGGAGGCCAGGCATCCTTAGCATTGTGGGGGCCGTTGTGGAGATTAAGCAAGCTATTGCCCAGAGTTGCAGAGTGGGACTCATGATTGGAATAGGCACCGAGGCGAGAATTATCAGGTCCGTGGAATTTTTGAGCTCAAGACCCACCGAGGCGGGGAATTGAACCCTGGTCCCGGGCTAGACCTCTGCATCAGGGTCTGCCGCTCTAACCATTGAGCCACACTTCTCCCTGTGGGACTGGCAGGTTTCTATGCCTGGGGAGGTCTGTGGTGTTGGCAGGTTTCTCTCCTTGGAGAGGTCTGTGGAGATGGCAGATTCTGTGCCTGTGTAGCCCCGTGGGACTGGCATGTTTCTGCGCCTGGAGAGGTCTGTAGGACTGGCATGTTTCTGTGCCCGGGGAGGTCTGTGGGACTGGCTGGTTTCTGTGCCTGGGGAGGTCTGTGGGGCTAGCAGGTTTATCTGCCTGGGGAGGTCTGTGGGACTGGCAGATTTCTCTGCCTGGGGAGGTCTGTAGGACTGGCATGTTTCTGTGCCCGGGGAGGTCTGTGGGACTGGCTGGTTTCTGTGCCTGGGGAGGTCTGTGGGGCTGGCAGGTTTCTCTGCCTGGGGAGGTCTGTGGGACTGGCAGGTTTCTCTGCCTGGGGAGGTCTGTGGGCCATGCAGGATTCTGTGCTTGGTGAGGTCTGTGGGACTGACAGGATTCTGTGTCTAGGGCGGTCTGTGTGGCTGGCAGGTTTCTCGGTCTGTGGGACTGGCATGTTTCTCTGCCTGGGAAGGTCTGTGGGGCTGGCAAGATTCTGTGCCTGGGGAGGTCTGTGAGGCTGGCAGGTTTCTCTGCCTGGAGAGGTCTTTGGAGATAACAGATTCTGTGCCTGTGGAGGTCTGTGGGACTGGCAGGTTTCTGTGTCCGGGGAGGTCTGAGGGGTGGCAGGGGTCTGTGCCTGGGGAGATCAGTGGGACTGGCTGGCTTCCCTGCCTGGGGAGGTCTGTGAGGCTGGCAGGTTTCTGTGCCTGGAGAGGTCTGTGAGGCTGGCAGGTCTCTTTCCCCGGGGAGGTCTGTGAGGCTGGCAGGTTTCTCTGCCTGGGGTGGTCTGTGGGGCTGGCAGGATTCTCTGACTGGGTGAGGTCTGTGGGACTGGCAGGTTCCTGTGCCTGGAGAGGTCTGTTGGGCTGCCTGGTTTCTCTGTCTGGGGAGGTCTGTTGGGCAGCCTGGTTTCTCTGCCTGGAGAGGTCTGTGAGGCTGGCACGTTTCTGTGCCCAGAGAGGTCTGTAGGACTAGCAGGTTTCTGTGCCCGGAGAGGTCTGTGGGGCTGGCAGGTTTCTGTGCCCAGAGAGGTCTGTAGGACTGGCAGGTCTCTCTGCCTGGAGGGGTCTGTGGGGCTGGCTGGTTTCTGGGGCAGGATGCTGGGTGATCTTGTCACACCCACAGAGTCAGAGATTTGGAGCTATTTATGGACCAGAAACATTGATCCTTTTACTGCTACTGAGCGGAGTACAACGGCTTCAGGGCGGAACAGTGCACGGAGCGCCCCATAGTTCAAAGGTCGCAAGTGGGGTAGGTTGTGCTGGTGTTAAAAAAAAAAGTCCAGGAAGGGAAGAGAGTTACACGCGCTGGTGCCTGTTTCCATGCAAGTCACGTGCAACCTCTGGTAGAACATGCTTTGTAACGTAGAAAGGCTGTAAATGTTATTTATTTCCTTTCATATCAATGGGGTGGGATTGGTGGCTCTTAGTGACAGCAGTAAACAGAGGGGAAGTACATGGTATGCAGTGCCATGAGAAATATGCTGCAGGTACTCAATTATGCAGCAGGAAAAGGCAAATTATGCAGACTAACACCGCACGTATTGTGATACTTATACTTAATGTTTTGTAATTTTTATACCTTTTAACCCCTTCGCCGCGGGGCTAATTCCCCCGCGGCGCTGGGAGGGAGGGAGGTGCACGCAGCCACGGTGCTTGTGATGAGCTCAGGTCGTCACGCTGCACGGTGGCGCTGTGCTCAAGACGAGCTGAGCTCATCATGACCACGCTCATTTCCATGGAACGTTCAGCACAGCAGGGGAATTATCCCCGCGTGTGAGCAAACCGCGGGTCATGAGGAGCTCAGTTTGTCATGAGCACAGCGCCACCGTGCCTCAGCTCGTCATGAGCACGGAAGGTGTTAAGACTGTTCTGGCAAACGTTTCACCTCAGTCTCTGTTTAACAGCCAAACAGCAAAGAGTAACTGAAAGGTGGCCTGTCAATTTTAGTGAAGGACATTCGACTGTGCAGCAATGAATGTTGCTGTATTTTTTTTAACTTTTATCTGTCTCAGCTAGAAACCACTTTTTTCTGCAAGCTGCAGTTTATGTAGCACCATTGTCACCACAGCCCCAATCCTCACCCTCTCTGCCCCAACCCTCCCCCCACTCTACCCACTCACACCCTAATGTCCAGTTCAGCTGGACCCGCCCCTTCAGAACTGACATCACTCGGCAGCTAGAAATCAACGACAAAAGAAATCGGGTCAGTTTGGGGGGGAAGTGGGTACCACTTTGCCAGTGGCGGTTTCTCTATGTGGGCGTCAGGGCTCCGCCTCGTTACATTTTTGGATATGCTCAACTAAGCACTGGGCAGTCATTTACATCATTTAATACCCAAGATTTAAGAGCTCAGCTGCCGAAACTGCCTTGAACGCGGGGCACTGTATGCCCCACACTCACTCACTGCCGATATGGATCACTACTGTAGTGACTGTGTTGATTGACGTGACTCTCACCCGTGTTTGCCGGCTGAGAACCTCACAGCCCTAAAGCTGTGATGTCATCAGCTCGGCAAAGACATAGCCTGGAGGCCCAGTCTCCACCCCATGATGGCGTGGAGGTAAAGTTAGCCCCGGGCGTTTTGAAAACAAGCCCGGGATCGCTAACTCTCCACGTCAATCAGAGAGAGTGGAGCTTGTAACCACACCCTTTCCTAACTCGTTACAGGGTGTGGGTGGGACCCCTCCCTGTGATGAGTTGGGAAAGGGTGTGGCAGGCGGGAAAAAGGAATCGAGTCTGCGCAGACTCGACCACCTCTGCAGTGACTGTGGCAGTTTCAGGTTAGGCTTAAGAGCATTTATGACTGCGTCATAATAACGAGGTAAGACTTGCCGTCTTGCTTTCGGTCCCATTCCAAGTACTTCTGCGATGTTCTGCCCTTTGCCCGTCATCTCTTCCTGCCTTTCTCCCTTTGTATTTGCCCCTTGCAACTATTCATTTAAAATCAGCCCCTTCCGTGCCGTTTGTCCCCTGACCCGTTTATCATGCCTCTGTTCCGTGTCTGGTCCTCCAGCCTTCCGATGGTGTCAAAGCTCCAGTTATCTGCCTTTGTATTCCAAAGACCTAGTGATAAACAATCCTCCACAGTGTCCCCTGATAGATGGGAGTCGAGTCACCCATCACTTCTGAGCTCTAGTTCATTGAGGGCCCATTTTCACTAATTTCTCCGGTTTATCAACGGCACCATTTTAAGAGTGCGCCCCTTCATTCTGATGTTCACACCATCAAAGCCCTTGGGCAGGTGGTGAAATCCACTACACAGACCTTTTTACATTTACCTTCAGACTGCGCTGTGTTGGGCAGTACTATGGTCTACAGTACACCATTTGGGCCTTAAGATCGACTTTCATGTAGGAATTGAAGATACAGCCGAATGATGATGCAAGT